>NC_089249.1:43884672-44198395 GCF_963930625.1 Muntiacus reevesi | reverse complement strand
TATTGTCAGTTATTGCAAGTTGCTGTGAAAATGTTCCACATAATTCTTTATGGTGTTTGTGTTGGTAACCACCCAATATAATAGGTATGGTGTGATTTGAGGTCTTGTGTGTGAGTTGGGGGTGCTCTTGCCCATGGATACAGCCCCAAGTCAGCTATAATAACACACCAGTCATTTACAGAAAAATAAACTAGTTGATAAACTGTTTCTGTCCAGTTTTTTACTCAGTACAAAACTTGTATTCAACTATTTCTAGCTGTGTTTACTTTTGGATATATTTTTACTCTTATTTGAATAAGCTCCAAGCATTCATCCTCATTTTGTTTTTACTGCATGAAACCACCAATTATTTTGAGAAACTGGTCTACCTTGTCCTTGAGTGGCTGAGTCCAGCTGGTCACTCTACTGCAGCTCCAAGTAACTGTTTCCTTCCTGGCCCTGCCTCCTATCCAGGGGTGAGGACTCACCCCTTTGTTTACCTGAATATTACAGAGCTAGACCTGCAAACTGGTCAGCTCCAGCCTGTGGCATGCTCTCCCGTGGGTAATCAGGGCGCCAGAGCTTGTTTGTCTTGGGTTTTAACCTTCCCCATCCCCCAAACAAAAAGCAGTTCTTGTTCCCAAAGCTGTATGATGTTCTCAGCCTGTGATCTTAGTCTATTTACCATATTTTTTCTTTTTACTTTTATTCTTGCAGTAAAGGACACTTTAATAGTTTGTAAATACAGGCAAACAGATTATTTTCATTTTGAAGTTAACAGGAAGTGATCACTCCAGAAGGAGTCAAATGACATTTCCACGTGCCACCGTGCAGGCCTGCACATATTTCAACAGTGACTAAGACACAACCCTCGTCACTCTTTGCGTATATTTTGCAGTGTTGACCATCGGTTTTGACAGTTCTGTTTTCAGCACAGCAGTGTATTTAAGATCCTCAAGACTTCCATTTAGATGTGTTTAGCACCTGAAACTTGGAAAAAATCCTGAGCTCTTGGATTGGAGGTATGAAACACAACTGTTTGTACTCATCTCTTGGGGCCTGTGTTGCCTTCCATCACTCAATCAAAGCTTTTTTTTTGCATTGCTTGCCTTTCAAAGAAAAAGAAAAACTGTGTTTTAGGTGCTCTGACTCCCTACCTCCTTCAAGTCTTGGCTCAGCTGTCACTTCAGGCTACCCAGAGCACCTTTTAAAATATTTCAGCAACCTTCACCCACTCGCAGCTCCTTGATACTTTTGTCCTGTTTGCTGAACACAGATCCTGACATTTTCTCAAGTTCATGGTCCACTCTTACTAGATTGTAAGCTCCACAGAGGCAGAAGTTTTATTTTGTTCAGTGGTTCATACAAGCTGGTCAGAACAGTGCCTGGCCTAGAGCTGATGCTCAAAAAATAGTGAAAGAATGGTAGCTTCTGATAGGCTTGAAGGTTTCAGTTCAGGGATTAGGTCATGAAGGACAAAATTATCCATAAAAACACAAGTTTCAAATGGGCCATTCAAGGATCATAGGGAACACCTTGGAGCTTACTGGAAAGATTTGGAGGCTGGGCATAGGGCTCGAATCCCAGGTCTGCCACTAAACTAGCTCTGTGACATGGGTGGGCCAATTTATTTTTTGTATAAAGGAAGTGGTGAATTTCCTTCCTGTTAGATATAATTACATCAGAGGTTGTGACTATGAAATCCTTTGCAAATTAAATGACATTGTTGCATATTAGGAGTAAGTATTATTGAAGACTAAAGTGACAGTGACTTAGGCTAACAAGCCAGAATAATCTAGGTTTTTATTTTTTTATTCACTGGTGCTATTCATTGGAAAGACTGATGCAAAGGCTGAAACTCCAATACTTTAGCTACCTAATGCGAAGAACTGACTCATTGGAAAAGACCCTGATGCTGGGAAAGATTGAAGGCAGGAGGAGAAGGGGACAACAGAGGATGAGATGGCTGGATGGCATCACTGACTCGATGGACATGAGTTTGAGAAAGCTCTGGGAGTTGGTGATGGACATGGAAGCCTGGAGTGCTGTAGTCCATGGGGTCACAAAGAGTCAGACATGATTGAGTGACTGAACTGACTGAATATTGCAGGACATTTATTGGAAAATGCAGAATATGTCACGAGTCAGGGAAAGTAGCATATGTTGAGCTGGGTGTCTCTAAAAACAGTTTTCAGACTTGATGGGAAGTACAGCTGAGAAGGCTCTCCTCTTGGTTAGTAAACTCTCCTTGAGGATTGATTTTCTTGATGGAAGTAGCTGATCATCATCTTGAAGATGATCTTGCCCAGTCTCCTTTTCCTCAGGTGCAAGGAAAACCTAGTTGTGGGACAGAGTAGCTAAAACATTTCAGAGCCTTATCAGGCTAGAACCAACATGAATATGTGAAGATATTTGAAATATATATTTTAAAAATATTTAAAACACATATATTTAACATACACACATATTTGTATATTAAAATATATGCACAAGACATGGACTGCATTCTCGTGTAAAAATTTCCAGGTCTGGCATAATGCCTCTGCCTCCTGTCGTTCAGTCACCAAATTGTGTTCGACACCTTATGACCCCATGGACTGCAGCATGACAGGCTTTCCTGGCTTTCACTATCTCCTGGAGTTTGCTCAGACTGATGTCCACTGAGTCCGTGGTGCGCTCTGACCATCTCATCCTCCGTTGCCCCCTTCTCTTGCTCTCAAGCTTTCCCCACATCAGGGTCTTTTGCCAATGAGTTGGCTCTTTGCATCAAGAAAGGATACACGGAATGTACACAGAAAAATTACACAAAAAAGGTCTTAATGAGCAGGATAACCACGATGGTGTGGTCACTCACCTTGAGCCAGGCATCCTGAATTGTGAAATCAAGTGGGCCTTAGAAGCATTACTTCTAACAAAGCTAGTGGGAGTGATGGAATTCTGGCTAAGCTGTTTAAATCCTAAAAGATGATGCTTTTAAAGTGCTGCATTCAGTATGACAGCAAATTTGGAAAACTCCGCAGTGGCCACAGGACTGGAAAAGGTCAGTTTTCATTCCCATCCCAAAGAAAGGCAATGCCAAAGAATGTTCAGACTACCGCACAATTGGGCTCATTTCACATGCTGGCAAGGTAATGCTCAAAATCCTTCAAGCTAGGTTTCAACAGTATGTGAACTGAGAACTTTCAGATGTTAAAGCTGGATTTAGAAAAGGCAGAGGAACCAGAAATCAAATTGCCAATGACCGTTGGATCATAGAAAAAGCAAGAGAATTCCAAAAAATCATTGACTTCTGTTTCATTGGCTATGCTAAAGCCTTTGACTGTGTGGATCACAACAAACTGCCTCTTGAGGCCCAGGCTACTTCTGCCCTCTGTTCCACGTCAGTTGGGTGTAATCCTCATCCTGAAAGTTAGACGCAAGATCTATTCCTTGTAATCAGATGGAGGAAGAGACCCAGAAGAGGACAGCATACTGGCCAGCTCTCTGAAGGAAAGCTCCCTGAAGGTACTAAGGACAGCACCACTGACCTCTGCTGGCTAGAACTGAGTAACACAGCCACTCCTACTTGCAAATGGAATTGGGAAAATTTAGTCTGTATCCTAGGTGGCCATTATCCTGGTTCAAAACTTTATCACTGGTAAGAAGATATAGTACAATTGATCATATGCACTACCATGTGTAAAATAGATAGCTAGTGGGAAGTTGCTGTGTAGCATAGGAAGCTCAGCCTGGTGCTCTGTGATGACCCAGGGGGTGGGATGGAATGGGGTGGGGAGAGGGAGGCTCAAGAGTGAGTGGATGTATGTATACTTAGGTTTGATTCATGTACTGCAGAAACACAACATTGTAATGCAGTTATCTGATTGCTTTACAATGATTTAAAAAAATTAAAATTGGATTTAAATGTATTGCCATGGAAAAAGAACATAAAGGAAATCACTAGCATCTGATTTGCCTGGATTGGTGGCTAAATGTAGGAGATTTCTACTCACCCCTTCAGAGTTAGTCATGCGAACTTCTGAGGGGTAAATAAAAAAAACTGAATTTTAAGCAAGGCTTTACTTAAACACATGGAATCTTGAGACTTACTAGGTAGAGTGTTAACACTTGCCAAACAATGACAGAAACTCACAACATAGGAATGGCCACACTAAAATACATCTAGGCTTAAAAAAGAATGAAAACCAGACTACCATTTGGGATATAGGAACTTTATCTGGCCAATTCTAGAAAGATTTGGGGTTTCTTTTCATATAATCTTTCTAAACATTTGGATAATATTGCTGTGTTATTGTCTGCATGTGACTTGCTGTAATGTAGGGAGTTTTCTTTGTTCCTGAACAGAATAACCTGGGTATTATAACCACATTCAATTAAAATTTCCAACCATCTGAGGCTTCCCTGGTGGTCTAGTGGTAAGAGTCCGCTTGCCAATGCCGGGGTCATGGGTTTGATCCCTGGTCCCGGAAGATTTCACATGCCTCGGAGCAACTAAGCCCTTGCACCCCAACTACTGAGCCTGTGCTCTAGAGCCCAGGGGCTGCAGCTACTGAAGCCTTCATGCCCCAGAGCCTGTGCTTCACAACAAGAGAAGCCACCACAATGAGAAGCCAGTGCACCACAGGGACAGCAATGAGGACCTGGTGCAGCCAAAAATAGATATAAATAAAAAGAAAAAAAAAAACAACTACTACCAAGTGAATGGGTTTAAGTTATGTGGTATTTCCAGGTCCAGCTGCGTGGCATCAGTGGTACATTTTTAAAAACCACTGATAGCAACCAGGTCTCCACTTTAGCATAAGGACATAGCGGGATCCTGGAACCTTTACGTTTTTACAAACCTCACAAGGAATCTCTGCAGCTAGGGTTCTGAACAACTCAACTGGATGCTTTTTGTCTAACAAACTCATTGGTACCAGTTCTGAAAATGGCTTTTCTTCTGAATTTACTTCATTTTCCTTCAGTTCAGTTTAGTTGCTCAGTTGTGTCCGACTCTTTATGACCCTATGGATTGCAGCATGCCAGGCCTCCCTGTCCATCACCAACTCCCACAGGTTGCTCAAACTCGTATCCATTGAGTCTGTGATGCCATCCAACCATCATCCTCTGTCATCCCCTTCTCCTCCTGCCTTCAATCTTTCCTAACATTAGGGTCTTTTCCAATGAGTCAGTTCCTTTCATCAGGTGGCCAAAGTATTGGAGCTTCAGCTTCAGCATCAGTCCTTCTGATGAATATTCAAGACTGATTTCCTTTAAGATTGACTGGTTTGATCTCCTTGCAGTCCAAACGACTCTCAAGAGTCTTCTCCAACACCACAGTTCAAGCATCATTTTCCTAGTCCTAGAATAATTCTTGCCAGATCTGTATTTCCTTTTCCATTAATCCTTGCAGAGCTGCAGAATCTAAGACAATACCGTGAACTAGATTTCTGCGACATAGGAGTAGGCGTTACAAGGCTTCTCGCACATCTTTAAGAGAACAAGCCACCTGTCTTTCTGCAGTGACCCTGTTGCTGTTTTGATCTAATTGAAAGACTTTGATGAGCAAGACATCCCCAAGCCCTGACTCTTTCCTACTCAGTCACTAGGTTATGGGGGAAAAAAAAAAAAGTTATGTTATTTCACTTAATGGCCACAAGGTGGCGGGCCAGACAATTTCATTAGCTTCAGTTGCCATTGGCAGCAATGATCTTTTTTCCATTTGTTATTATAAGAATGTATCACCCTTCTACAAACGAAGAATACAGAATCTTAGGACTAGACAGAATATGAGATGATCCTGATCATTGATTATCTTTTAATATCTTCCAAAGTAGGGAGGTTGCTTACACATTTTAAATTGTTATTCTGACCTTCTAGTGTCCCTTCCAGAATCTAAGAAAAACACTAACACTCTTATTTCAGATACATGGAAATGGCTCTGTTCAAAGGGTTAACAGTGATGGAAATCTAGGAATGCAATTACAGGCATACCTGTAATTTTATTGTGGCTTATTGTGGGTTTGGTTCTAGACAATAGCAATAAAGTGAATATTGCAATAAAGTGAGTCACAAGTTTTTTTGGTTTCTGAGGGCATATAAGAGCTCTGTTTGTATTATACTGTAGCCTATTGAGTACAATGACATTTTGTCTAAATGTGTATATTTTAATTCAAAATATTATATTAGTAAAAAATGTTAACCATCACCCCAAGCCTTCAGTGAAGGCTTCATTATCTTTGCAATAATGGCATCAAAGATCACTAATCAGAGGTCACTATGATAAACAGAATAATAATGAACAAGTTTGAATACTGTGAGAATTACCACATGTGACACAGATATGAGGCGAGCAGATGATCTTGGAAAAGGTGGTGCCAATAGATTTGGTGAAGGTTGGCCACAGAGATCTGATCCCACATTTGTTTTGTCTGAGTTACCTAAAAAGTTGAAAAAAAGGGCAAAGCCCAAGTAAAGATTTAAGGGGGTGGGGGGGGGGGCAGGCGGGGAAGCAAAATGCTGTATGGTTTGTCTCTGTTTTTCCACCTCTGAGAGTATTTGCCTCTGTAAAAGGTGAAGTTTTGTTAACAGACCATCATTACAATCCAAAAAGTAGGCATCAAAGATAAATTCCTTTAAGTGTCTCTCAAAACTGACTTTGGTCTCATTGACTCAGTGTTACTAATTAATGAAGAACTTCCTCCTGTGGTAGGTGATAGAGGAAGATGAGGCAGGAAATGAACACTTTCGAGCATCTTTTTCCAAATGTGCTCTACTAATGTTTAGGAGACCAACATTTCACTGGGGGCTTGCCAGGTGGCACGAGTGGTAAAGAACCCTCCTGCCAATGCTGGAAGCATAAGAGACTCGGGTTCAATCCCTGGGTCGGGAAGCTCCCCTGGAGGAGGGCAGGGGAACCCACTCCAGTGTTCTTGCCTGGAGAATCACATGGGCAGAGGAGCCTGGTGGGCTACAGTCCCTGGGGTTGCAAAGATTTGGACACGACTGAGGTGACTTAGCATGCATGCATGCAAGCTCTCAAGAATAAAAGACTAGAACTACATTTTGGTACTTCGTTAAAAAAGAGAAAAGGCAAACAGCAAAAAAGAACTTCTGCAGCTAGGAAAATACACTTGAGTTTGTTTATAAAGTTCAGATCTAAAGAGATTTTACACACACACACACACACACACACATATACAGTAGTTCTCAGCTTATCCCTGCAGGCTCAACCACTGCTTGTCAACTGCCCTCTCACTAATTAATCTTGAACTGCACCGGTCCTTTATCTCTTTTGGGAACTACACTAAGCAGTTTCCTCTTTGAGGGCTGTGTGCCTGGTCGCATGTTCTGCTGAATTGCTTCTTCCTTCACTCTGTATGTCCAGCTCATTCTTTGTTTTCACTTAAGTTTTATAATCTCTGATCGCCACGTTAGAGATTATAGGCCCCTTCCACTATTGCTCTGAATCTCAAACCCTTTTTTGTTTCATTTGTAACACGAATTGAAACTTGTATTTTTAATTTTATTTTTGGCTTCATGGCTTTGCGCGGGCTTCCCCTAATTGCAGCGATCCACGCCTACTCTTTGTTGTGGTTCTTGGGCTTCTCTTGTTGCAGAGGGCAGACTCTAGGAGCCTGGGCTGAGTAGTTGTGATGCACCGGTTTGGTTGTGCTGTGGCGTGTGGGATCTTCCTGGACCAGGGATTGAACCCATGTCCCCTGCATTGGCAAGCAGATTTTTATCTGCTGCCCCACCAGGGAAGTCTGGAACTTGCATTTTTAATTTGCCTTTTTACTTAGATTTTAACATTTCTCTTATTAGGAAGAGTATAATCTCCATGAGTCCAGGGACCATGGAGATCATGAGACCAACAGAGATCATGTCTGTTTTTTAATTATTCCATAATTTTGTCACTTAAATATTTAATGTGTGTGCGTGTGTATGTGTAAGTCTCTCAGTCATGTCTGACTCTTGCTGATCCCATGGACTGTAACCTGCCAGGCTCGCCTGTCCATAGAATTCTCCAGGCAAGAGTACTGGAGTGGGTTGCCATGCCCTCCTCCAGGGGATCTTCCTAACCCAGGATGGAACCTAGGACTCCCGCACTGCAGGCAGATTGAGCCAATGGGGAAGCCCACTGTGTGTCTACTCTTTATCAAGTAGTATACCATTAGGCACTCAATAACTATTAAGTGAATAACAGTGTCTCTTTAGAGGGAACCTCTCTCCTTTAAATTTTCTATATATAAATAAAGAGAGGCAAGTAGTAAAAGTTCAAACTCTTCAACGTTTCAGAAGTTCAGAACTTGAACTTGAAATAAGCACATGATCTTATTTCAAGGCTATATATTGTCACCCTGCTTATCTAACTTATATGCAGAGCACATCATGAGAAATGCTGGGCTGGAAGAAGCACAGGCTGGAATCAAGATTGCCAGGAGAAATATCAATAACCTCAGAGATGGAGATGACACCACCCTTATGGCGGAAAGTGAAGAGGAACTAAAAAGCCTCTTGATGACAGTGAAAGAGGAGAGTGAAAAGGTTGGCTTAAAGCTCAACATTCAGAAAACTAAGATCATGGCATCTGGTCCCATCACCTCATGGGAAATAGACGGGGAGACAGTGGAAACAGTGTCAGACTTTATTTTTTTGGGCTCCCAAATCACTGCAGATGGTGACTGCAGCCGTGAAATTAAAAGATGCTTACTCCTTGGAAGGAAAGTTACGACCAACCTAGAGAGCATATTAAAAAGCAGAGACATTACTTTGCCAACAAAGGTCCGTCTGGTCAAGGCTATGGTTTTTCCAGTGGTCATGTATGGATGTGAGAGTAGGACTATAAAGAAAGCTGAGTGCCAAAAAATTGATGCTTTTGAACTGTGGGGTCACAAACAGTTGGACATGACTGAGTGACTGAACTGAACTGAACTGAAGAAAGTAATGTGATAGATATACCTATTAAGATATATAAGAAAAAAAGTTCATCACTAACCTAAAAATTTATATATGTGGAACACATATCACGGAACCTGAACCATGTAGCCTAAATAATTGAACATACAACATTAATTTAACAAAGTGATGAATTGAAATTTGGGGAAATGAGACAAAGCCAGCCCATTTAGGGTCTAAATTAGCATGATGTTTCAATCCTAACCTATGGTTACTGTGACCTTCCTTTCATTAGGATTGTGTGACTCTAAAAGAAAAAAAAAAAAAAAAGGCTTGTGTGATTCTGATCTGAAGAAGGATAACAACCTAGGTTGAAGATGGTGTTTGCCGTCTCTTAACTGTGGTTTTTCCAGTTCATCCATCTACTCAGTCAGACTTTCAAAGCTTTTTTAAAAAATTACAATTATTTTAATTTTTTTGTTAGAGGATAATTGCTTCAAAATGTTGTGTTAGTTCTGCTGTACCATAAAGTGAATCAGCTATCAGTTCGGTGCAGTTCAGTCACAGTCGTGTCTGACTCTTTGCAACCCCATGGACTGCAGCACTCCAGGTTTCCCTGTCCATTACCAACTCCCAGAGCTTTCTCAAACTCATGTCCATTGAGTCAGTGATGCCATCCAACCATCTCATTCTCTGTTTTCCCCTTCTCCTCCTGCCTTCAATCTTTCTCAGTATCAGGGTCTTTTCAATGAGTTAGCTCTTCACATCAGGTGGCCAAAGTATTGGAGTTTCATCTTCAGCATTCAGTCCTTCCAATGAATACTCAAGACTGATTTCCTTTAGAATTGACTGGTTTGATCTCCTTGCAGTCCAAGGGACTCTCAAGTGTCTTCTCCAACACCACAGATCAAAGGGATCAATTCTTTGGCTATATGCACCACATATGCCCTCCCTCTTGGATTTCCCTCCCACTGCACCCCCACCCTCCACTTTTCTTGGGCAGTCACTTAATTATTACTAAATTGTTCTAGAAGCTCAGGAATTCTGCAAGTCTTGACTGGGAAGCCTGATGTTCACCAAAGTTTTTCCTGTTACCTTATGCTGGTTTTTGTTGTGGCTAGGTACTCAACTGATTTATTAACAGTTTAATAAGAAAGACCCCAAAGACCTAAAGATATTTCTTCAGTATCGGGAGATTAGATACTGAATCCTGGGCCAATGCTGAGCATGAGGAAAAGACTGGTAACAGGGCTTCCCTGTTGGTCCATTGGTTGAGAATCCATCTGCCAATTCAGGGGACATGGGTTCGATCCCTTGTCTGGGATGATCCCACATACATGGGAGCAACTAAGCCCATGGGCCACAACTACTGAGCCTGCGCTCTAGAGCCCACGAGCCACAGCTAGTAAAGCCTGGTTAACCCGAGAGCCTGTGCTCAGCAACAAGAAACCACCACAGTAAGAGGCCTGGGCACCGCAAGCAAGAGTAGCTAGCCCCCACTCACCACAACTGGAGAGAGCCTGTGGGCAGCAACAGAGGTCCACTGCAGCCAAAAATAAATAAGCAAATAAAATTTAAAAAAAGAACTAATAGCCTGAAAGAGGTTTGTCTCACTTCAGAGAGATCAGCATACAGAAAGTACTTTTTTAATATGTAATTTACCCTAGTCATTTTGTAGCTAGCTCTCTGGTTAAATTTAACTTTGTAAACAGGCATGCACATATTACACGTGTGTTGATTATTTAATCATTAATTGCTGTATATGGCACTTGATTGCATACTATCTACCCATCTTCGTTGAGTCAAAGCATAAATTTTGGGGTATATTGTCAATTTTGTCATAAGCAGAGGAGTTTGAGGAATTTTGGCATGCTGCCATGACGTGCCTTATTTCCTAGTGTTTTTCTTTCCCCGTGTTCTGTCCACTAAGGAGCACGGTGGTGGCGGCGGTATAGTCCCTAGGTCGCATCCGACTCTATGTGAGCCCGCGGACTACAGCCTGCCAGGCTCCTCTGTCCATGGGATTCTTCAGGCAAGAATCCTAGAGCATGTATTGACTTAAAAAATAACTCACTCTCCCTTTGTTTATTTTAGGATTTTGTGATACTTTTTGGTATAATAAACTTCATTTTATTATCATATTGTCATTGAGAGAGCCAATATTGTGATTACCTTGAGATTTATTTAAAGGTAACTTTCTCCCCTAACTTGCACATTGTTCCTACCTTTTAAAATTTCTCCCTGTGTGTGAATGTGTGAAGAGAAATCTCTGATAAGAAAGATGTCAGTACAAAGTCATCTATGTAGCCTGAATGAAGAAATTGCAAGGAATTTCTTTATCCACTGTAGATGAATTTTATGTCTACTATGGTCTCATAAACACAAAATTACCTAGAGGTAAAATTATCAAAATATATGGTATCTCTCAGGACTTCAGTCCAGTGGAATGACTGATACACAAATATCAATTATAATGCAGTGTAGTAAATAATATAGAGGAGCGATGTCTTCTTTTCAGTTCACAAAAATTATTATTTAGTATGGCTGAGAATAAAATGCATGTAATATTTTCTCGTAACTTTGACCTAAGTTGCAAGAAATAAGATTGTATCACCCATATTGTGGGTGCTAAGGACAAATGCAGAAAAAAAAAAAAAAAAGAATAAAGCTTCCTGTTGGTTAATTGTGAAACCTTGCACAACAAGGAGTTTTTCTACTGAGGCACAGTTTCTGATTCTGTGCCAGCTTACCAGGTCCTGCTTCCTCAGACTTACACAAACTAATTCATAGCACAAGGAATTCCCTCCTCATTTCAGGTATGTTTTACTGTTTCTGGCTCTTTTGTAATCCCTCCTCCTCTAATTCCCGAAAGATGTCACCACTAGACAGTTCTTCTTTGTGCAGTTTCTAGTTTTAAACATTTTAAATAAATTTAAACTTTAAGTATAATATTTCTTTGATTCAACATATTGCATTTTGCTTTATTTGACTATGTTCTTTTCAAGTCTTTGATGTATGTCCAGTAATCTTTTTTAAATAAAGTTTCTCTGAGAAGTTTAAACTGAAGGTATTTAGAACCCTGACAAATAAGGGACTTCATCCTGTTTAGTGTTTTGCCCACACTGAATCTGATAGCCCATGCTTACAACAAAATTCTTCACACTTCTGAAGTTGAGCTTTTTGGATACTTAACCTATTTTGTTTATTTTTTAACAATAAAGAGAATTTATATAAAACATAGAAACAAGCTATTAAGTCCACTTATGGGGTGTCTTATTTCAGTTACAAAATAATACAAAAGATATTGTTCATAAGTCATGTTGTTAATCATAGAGTCACTTAGGAAAAGTGAAATGGTTAACTTTGTGCTTTAATCGTAAATTATGCACTGCCTCCGAGAATCACAGATAATAAACATATTTCAATTTCTAATAATAGCAGAACACCAACTCTGTCTTTTACTATTGAGTTTCATGAGGCAAACTGCAACTATGTTAAAAATAGGCCTGAAATTTTTGGATGACTTCATTGTAGACCTAGAATTTTTAAATTCTGTACTAAAAGCAATGATTACTTTCTAAATAAGCATTGGTTAAAGAGAGTTTAACTTCTGTAGGATTCTATTTCCTTTACTTTTATGTTCTTGGTGACATTTTTTCCCTGTACTCAGGGCTTCAAACTGTTAAGAACATGCTTCCGGGAAGTGTAATAGATGTATCTATTTATCAACTCAGGTTTTATTTAATTTTATTTTATTTTGGCCATGTCATGTGGCTTGCAGGATCTTAGTTCCCTGACCAGGGATTGAACCTGTGACCTCAGCAGTGCAAGTAAAGAGTCCTAACCACTGGACTGTTGGGGAATTTCCCACAACTCAGATTTTATATTATTGTTTTATTTTTCTATGTCATAATATGCCTTCCCAAATTATAGAAGAATATACTGATATTTGAGCACTTTATCCCTTACAGTTTTTTCCTATATAAAGATGGATGAAGAACCCATAATTTATAGTATTACTACTCTAAACCAGGATTTTCAGCAGAGGCATACACCAAAAAATATTAAGCATAAATTGGATCCAAATGAATTGCCATTAACCAAGAAGAAACTGAAACACCAGAAACCTTGTAAAAGACAGCATAAAAATATAGCAGAAGATGTCAATGATGAAGGTAAGCTACATTAAAACAGTATCATAAACATGTAGAGAATGCCTAAAATTATATACTGACATGCTATGCACTAGGGGGATTCAAAAATACAATAGTTTCTATAGTTAAAAAATGAAAATGTACAAGCAAAAATGTAAATGTTAATTTAGCACAGATAGCGCTAAAGGCCAAATGTTAAATACTGTAAATAATTTAAAAGATACCTTGGATAGTTTAGAAATCTCACTGCTAAAATGGGAGTTTGTTTAGACTTTAGAGGAAGAATATGATTTGAATAGAAAAGCGTTGGAAAGTAATTCCCTTGAGACAACGATGGTAGACAAAGGACAATGACTAGCTGTGGGTGTTGAGTTATATACCTTGATTGGAAGCCAGAAGTTGTATAGTGTGAGAAATAAATATTTTCGACATTGATTTCCGGACTAGATTGTGGTATACTTTGCGCCATAATCTTTGATGTAACTATTTACATAAGCCGAACATAAATGTTATTTCTTTTAAATTTGGAGCGCAAAATAGATGGGGTAAATCATTGTCAAGTGTCACTGAGAATCCAGGTGAAGTTTGGGATCCTGATGTGAATTAGTAGCAAGCTGTTTGACTTCCTTCATCAGATATCTGCAACACTACACAAGGTGTATAAAATGGAAAATGAGCAGTTGGCATCAGTGCAATCACTCAGGTGACCCATCACTAGGTCTAAGTTGGGTGATTAAGGCATGGTGGTGATAACAAATGAAGAGACTGTAAGAGATGCGTGACAATAATACTGGGGAAGAAATTCAGTGGGGGGAAAGAAGTTGATATGAAAGATAAAGGTGATACTCAAAAATTATTTTCTTGCTTATGAAATGTCCCCGAGTTGAATGACAAAAATAAGTCTGCATTTTATTGCTTCTGATCTTCCAACTGGTGAAGTATAGGTCCGTTGAGGATGCTGGCAGCTTTTTTTTTTTTTTTTCTTAAAGATTTTTTTTTTTCTGATGTGGACCATTTTTAAAGTCTTTATTGAATTTGTTATAATATTATATCTGTTTTATGTTTTGGCTTTTTGGACCTGAGGTATGTGGGATCTTAACTCCCCAACCAGGGCTCAAACCCACAGCCCCTGTATTAGGAGGCAAAGTCTTAACTACTGGGACATCAGAGAAATCCCTAGCTTCTTATTCTTTCCATAACACCATCACTGGTTCTATACTTGCATGAAACACTACGAACCTTAATATGTGAGAGAAGAATAAACAAATGGTATTTGTGGACTTCCTACTCTAGTAACCTCTTTTATCTTTTCATGTTGGAAAACTGCTCAGTGCCTAAATGAATCAATTGGCATTCTGCAGTTTTCTTGCTCAACTTATCTTTCTTTTCTTTTCTGGGAGGGAGAAGAATGATGGTAAGCTTTGGAGGCAGCATTAGTGAATTAGGGGCTCTGTCTTGCTGTGAATTGATTGTGTTATCGTAGACAAAAAGCTCATGTAAAAAATGAGATTGTTTTCAAACTTCTATTTCAGTATTATCTAAAATCGTTTGAAAATATTTTGCAGGCCTATTGTGAGAATCAAGAATTGACATGTATTTGATGTGTTCTTTTTTTTTTTTTTTTTTTGTGGTAAGAGATGATTTCACTTTATTTATTTTTTTTAATTAATTAATTTATTTTTTCATTTATTTTTATTAGTTGGAGGCTAATTACTTTACAATACTGTAGTGGTTTTGTCATACATTGACATGAATCAGCCATGGATTTGCATGTATTCCCCATCCCGATCCCCCCTCCCACCTCCCTCTCTACCCAATCCCTCTGAGTATTCCCAGTGCAGCAGGCCTGAGCACTTGTAAACTACTCCTTAAACATTGTGTTTATTTGTCCAGTCATCTTGCTTCATCTCATTTTGATCCTGCTTGTGTTTTCAGTCCTCTCAGGAGATGTCTTGCCTCTTCCATGGAGACTCATTTCTAGCATGCTGGGTGTCTTGTGCCTTCTCCTAATGGCCACGGTCCTTGTGGCAGCTGTTGTTACTGCAAACTGTAAGTAAATACAGAAACTTCCAAGCTGTCTTCCCCTCAGGAACACTGTTTAATTTCATAGAATATGATAAGCCAAAACAGGCTGAGAATAATTTTAGCTTACCAAAATTCTTCCTTTTTTATTTTCTTGAAAATTGCTGATTTATTTTTCTGAAATATAGTCTTTGAGTATCTCATTTTTGATGTTTCAATTTAAAATAAGATCTACTCATGATATTTGACTGTTTTTGCAGCATCTTCCAAAAAATCACCTCTCAAAATCCAGCAGAAAGGTAGGTTTTACAGAATGATTTCTTAAACTGATTTAAAAGTATTATTGTGCTGGTCAGAAACCCAGGTTCTATCCCTGGGTAGGGAAGATCCCCTGGAGAAGTGAATGGCAACTCACTCCAGTATTCTTGCCTTGGAGAATTCCATGGACAGAGGAGTCTGGCGGGCTATAGTTCATGGGTTAGCAAAGAGTCAGACATGATTAAGTAACTAACACTATCTATCCACACACATGGAGATTTCTCTGGGCAAGTTACTCTAGTGTGTATAATAGAAAATATAAGACATAATTCCAGCCATCAAATAACTTACAGTCTTGTGAAACTGAAGTTTGTGTATAATTAACTGAAATATAGGAAAACAGTGGTAAGGTTTTCAGGGAGTTTCCTGGGGTGTTTTAAGAAATTGTTATAAAACTTCATATGTTTGTAAGGGAATAGAAATACCTGTAATGAGAACAAATTTTGGAGAAGTAGAGTTTATATTATAGGGGCAAAATATTAACAAATATTAATCTAATGGAGATGTAATGTGAAGACCTTCTAGCCCTGAAATGCTGTAATATCAAAGTATGGAGATAAGAACATGAATAGACTGTAGGTCACCAGTGTCATATGATATATGAAGGGTCCAACATGTCTCAGAAGTGAGAGAAAAAGAAAATCTTTCATTCTAATTCATAATTTTATTATGAGTAATTTTTGTGTTTATGAAATGTTACTCTAATGACAAAAATGTACTTCTGTTTACAAGGTATATTTAAGAAATAATAAAGTCAGGCTTTGTGATTATTTTTTCCCAATTCAATCATAGAGAACCTGTGTCTTGGACCTCAGTGTCATTCTTGTCCAGAGAATTGGATTTGGTTCAGATGCAGCTGTTACTACTTTTCCAAGGAAGAGTTAACTTGGAGAGAGAGTCAAAGTGCCTGTTCATCTCTAAATTCCAGTCTCATCAAGATAAACAAGGAGGAGATGGTAAGTTGTGAAACAGAGCATCATAATGGTATGTGAAATATGTGAAGTCGATTGAGTGGATTAAGCTGAGAGTCATTGCATTTACCTGACCTCAGCACTAGACAAATGGCTTCAGCCATTTCAGACATACTCTTCAGGGTATGACTAGTTTATCTTTTGTTTACATTTTCAAATGCAAAATGTGCCATTGAATCTAGCTTTTATGTAAAGGGGAGAGATGTTTTGAAATAATAGGTATAAAGACCTTCATGTACAGACAGGTATTGTCAGATTCCCCTTATACAAGGTACCTAGAATAGTCGAATTCACAGTCAGAAAGCACACTGGTAGATGCTGGGGGCAGGGGGGTGCATTGCTGGGGAGGGGCGATGGGGAGTTAGTGTGTGGTGGGGACAGAGTTTCGGTTTAGGAAGGTGAAAAGGTCTGGAGACAGATGATGGTTGAGAGTTTCATAACAATGTGAATGTACTTAACTGCCATCATGAACTGTACAGTTAAACATAGTTCAAATAGTATATTTTATATTATGTGAACATGGTAGTTGCTCAGTCATGTCCGACTCTTTGTGATTCCATGGACTGTAACCCACCAGGCTTCTCTGTCCATGGGATTCTCCAGGCAGGAATATTGGAGTGGGTTGCCATGCCCTTCTCCAGGGGAGCTTCCTAGCCCAGGTGAATTCTGCTGCTGCTGCTGCTAAGTCACTTCATTTGTGTCCGATTCTGCGCGACCCCATAGACGGCAGCCCACCAGGCTCCCCCGTCCCTGGGATTCTCCAGGCAAGAACTCTGGAGTGGGTTGCCATTTCCTTCTCCAATGCATGAAAGTGAAAAGGGAAAGTGAAGTCACTCAGTCGTGTCTAACTCTTAGTGGCCTCATGGACTGCAGCCTACCAGGCTCCTCCGTCCATGGGATTTTCCAGGCAAGAGTCCTGGAGTGGGGAGCCATTGCCTTCTCCGCAGGTGAATTCTACCCCCCTCAAAGAAAGACACTTAGAAAATATGCATATTGAATGAATTTTGAAGGAGACAGTTATTACAAGAACTATCCCAAACAGAGAAAAGAGAACCTGGTATATAGCCCAACAACCAGAAAGTATAGCCTTTGTGGTCCAAAAGTTAATGGCATTGTGTGAGCAGTGCCTCACAATCTAGAACAGGATGCGAGGAGATGGAAGAGCTTTCCCTCACTCTGCCAATGGGCATCAGCATCGAGTTAAAGCATCCACTGTAAGAATTCTTCTGATAGAGGATGTTCTCTCCATTCTTCCCCTGAAGAGACAGGAATTAGACATTGGGGGTAAAATTAATCTTCAAGACATCTATAAAGGTCTTGCTTATAGACCTTGCTGCCATTTAAAAAAAAATCTTACTCCCTTATTCCCCAAACCGACACTATATTTTCACTAATATTTATTTATTTTCCATGTCTCCCATGAGAACTGGGAATTTGTGTTGTTTCTTGCTGTATCATTAGCTAAATCTCAAATTGGTCTTGGAATATAGCACATAATAATGAGTTTGTGGATGGGATAAATTGAATAAAGATAAACACGGTGTTGAATTTTTTTGAGGACTCTCATGCAGTTGATGAAAAGATAGTAATGAGAACTTTGTATTTGCATGTATTTGTTTATCACTAGCATTTCTTCTCCTTAAAATCTTTCTTTTGGATTGGAGTCTACTATAATGAAACTGGCAGGCACTGGCTGTGGGAAAATGATTCACTTCTGTCTTCTGATATGTAAGTATCTGTCTGACAATAGTGCAGCCTTCTTTGCCCTTGGTTTAATTGCTGCATTTGCCCCAAATAATAGAAATAAAGGGTGCCCGAGACACAATTTCAAGGACATTTAGGGAATTGGGAAAGGAGACAGTAACTTAAATCCAATCCCATGTCCAGAATTATAGCCTCCAGAAGCAGGTAACATAGCTCAGTTCCTTAATAAGTTCTCTCCTGAGAATTTTTCTTACACATCATCTCAGTTTGCTAGGGCTCTCATAACAAAGCACTGCAGATGAAGTAGCTTAAATAGCGGAAATTTATTTTCTTGACTGCAGAGGATAGAAGTCCCAGGCCAAGGTGCTGGCACTTTGGTTTCTTCTGAGTCCTCTCTCCTTGACTGTCGACTCTTTGGATCTATAGGTGGTCTTCCCCATTCCTGTTAATGTGCAAATTTCCTCTTGTAAGGACAGCAGCAATATTGGGTTAGGACCCACCCTGATAACCTCCTTTAACTGAATTAATTCTTGAAAAACCTTAACTATACTCATATTCTAGGGTAACGGAGGGTAGGATCCCAATGTATGCATTTTAATGGGACACAATTCAGCTCATAACACAAACCATGGATTAAAATCTTCTTACTTCCTCACTAACCACAGTGTTCTATAAGACCCAACTTCCAGGTCATTAATATATCTTTAAAATCTCCCTGGATTTTTACATTCTATCCACCATCTGCCTAAACACTATGGACACTAAAAATATTTATTGTCCTCACCAGAAAAATGTGATGATACCTGTTATTCATAGGCTTTTCACTCTTTTGTTTTTAAGTTGTCTGTCTACTTCTATAAGCAATGATAATCAGCCTTCTCTCCATCCTCTCAGACGCTTACCTCCTTACTTGAGTTTTTATGAAATATTTAAAGTTCTGTAGTCTATCAATAACTTTTCAATTTGTAAAAATCTTAGTTATCTGTGCTACTGATAGAAATTCAATTTGATTCAATTATATGTACATTGTGTTTTAAGTATTTATATATAAAATGAAAGTTTTATATTTCTTCTCTCTGGTATTTACTTGTTATAGAATTTCACAAAGACTATGCCATTTCTTCTGTTTTAGGTTTTCTCTTTCTACACCTACATTAAGACAAAGCTGTCTATCTTACAAATCGAGAGAAGTTTATTTAAGTGAAAGCTGTGGAATTAAACAGACTTACATTTGTAAGAATCACATTATTTTTTGATACATATATGTGGAATCTAGAAAAATGGTCCAGATGAACCTACTTGCAAAACCTATTATCAAACCTAGAGACACAGATGTAGAGAACAAACCTGTGGACCCCAAGATGGGTGGAAAGGGGGAATGGGATGGATTGGGAGATTGAGATTGACCTATATATACTACCATGTATAATATAGATAACCACTGAGAACCTACTATCTAGCACAGGGAACTCTACTCAATGCTCTGTGGTGACCTATAGTTGTAAAGCAATTATACTCCTATAAGAATTAAAAAATAGAATCACCTTATTTATTCTGTAAATTCACAGAAAAGATGAGCATTACTCTTATCTAATTCTACACCTTAATAGAATCGCCAGTGGTCACTTTCTTGGTCTATAGAGAAAATATGTAAATGAACACCTCTAGTAAAAGAATGTTCTCAAAATGTACTGCAATGCTATTTTATAAATGTACTATAATTTTATTGAGTGAGTATAATTTGATTTAGATGACTTTTCATGAAATAACACTGTGATAATACTTAGAATATATATGCCAATGCACTTTAGGAGACATTGCCTTAAATATTTTCTGAATTATACCATGAGATAAGTTAATGAGACAAGGTTAGACTGTGTTGGACATTAAACAGTTGTCTTATGTAAACTTACACTATTGTCACTGATATATGTATTGCTTTTTTTGTCTATAAAATTGTCAAAGTATATTGTTAAGTGATAGAACACAGAACCAGATGTAGAGATTAGTATAACTGAACAAGAAATAGAATTATTCCATAATTTTTTCAAAATTAGTTTTCAGTTTTATTACTACCCAAAAGTCCAATTTATTTTGTAACATGGTGACCCTGAGATAGCTAATTAGACCCATAGGTGACAATGTGGTTTAAAAGGATTTTGCTTTAAAGTCTCAATTGTGAAATGTTCATTCCTTTAAGTTGTTCTGTTGCATAGTATTTTTTAAAAATAAAAAATAAACAATTAGTATTTATTTCCTTTTAATTGTATCAAAGCCTTCAGAATTATTAAAACAATAGTGATGACAAGCTGTGGTTCATCTTCTCTTAGTCTTAAAACCTTCTATACCTTTTACACATACAGATACAATAAGCTCCCTTTTATGTTTATTTAATAAGATTTGGTCTAAAATTATATGCAAAGAGCAAAAGTTATGCTTTACCAAAGTTCTTATTTCACTAGAGCAGAAGCTACATGATAATGACAGAAGAATTAGATATAATCGTCCCTTGATATTTACAGGAAATTACTTCCAGGATCCTTGGTGGGTGCCAAACTGTGTAGATGTGTCAAAGTCCTTATATAAAATAGTTGCATATATTTTACAATATTTGTATAAATGTATGGCTTATGTACAAAAAATAACCTTGGTGTATTATTTACATATAACAGATGTACATATAAGTCATCTCTAGGTTGTTTATACCAAATACAATGTAAATACTATGTAAGTTGTTGTCAGAACAATGTAAGTGCTATGTAGATAGTTGCGTGGGTGTGGCAAATCCAAGATTTGCTTTTCAGATATTTCTAGATTTTTAAAAATATTTTCAGTTCATGACTAGTTGAATTGGAAGATGCAAAACCCATGGGTGCAGAGGTCCAACTGTGCTGTATTTGTTCTTAGTCCAAGCATTTCCATTGATGAAAATAATCAATAAACAATCTCTAATAGGAGCAGAAAAGAGCTTTATTTGAGGCAAACTGAGGACTATAATCTGGAAGACAGACTCTCCAATAACTTCTCTGGAGAAGCAGGATTTTCAGCATCGTTTCATATCTTGCTAGAACAAAGAACAACAAGCAAGTCAGGGATACATTCCTTCAAAGTGAAAGTGAAGTCGCTTAGTTGTGTCCGACTCTTTGCGACCCCATGGACTGTAGCCTACCAGGCTTTTCCGTCCATGGGATTTTCCAGGCAAGAGTACCAGAGTAGGTTGCCATTTCCTTCTTCAGGGGATCTTCCCAACCCAGGGATCAAACCCGGGTCTCCCACATTGCAGGCAGATGCTTTACCCTCTGAGCCACCAGGGAAGCCCATCATTCTTTCAAGGATTCACAAAAAAAGAAAAAAGATCAACATGTATGCAGAGGGTGAGTGTGGCTGTGGCACCTAGGAAGAGAGTCTTATCATCAAAGGAGGATCAGCATTGGCATCCCCAGAAGGGAGCATTTAATTTTTATTTTTAACATGGACATTCTTCAGTTCTGATCAATGTGTCCTTTTCTTTAATAATTAAAGCAGATGTACAGTGTATGTTTGATAGGCCACAAATAAGGTGTTAGTTTCCCTGATGGCTCAGATGGCAAAGAATCTGCCTGCAATGTGGGAGACTTGGGTTCCATCCCTGGGTCTGGAAGATCTCCTGAACAAGGGAATGGCAACCCATTTCAGTATTCATGCTTGGATAATTCCATGGACAGAGGAGCCTGGAAGGCTGCAGTTCATGGGGTCACAAAGAGTCAGACATGTCTGAACAACTAACACTTTCACTTTAGTATAAAATTCAAGTTAACTTATGCATAAGCCACAATGACTTCTTCATACCTCAATAAGTCAAAACTCCTTTTGTTGGTTTCTTCCATTCCTCCATACTTACTTTACTATGCTTTTATTCTTTAAATATTTCCCTTCCTAGATGGTCATTCTAAGCAAAAAAGCAGATCAGAGCAGCTTTTCACAGTTTAGTTTCTTACTCTGGTAAGTAGTTTCATGAAGATTTTTAAAAAAGAGTTTCCTTTTTGAATTATGGTTTTCTCTGATATATGGCAAGGAGTGAGATTGTAGGAGCAGATGGTAGTTCTATATGTAGTTTTTAAAGGAACCTCCAGAGTATTCTCTGTAGTGGCTGTACCAATTTACCTTCCCACCAACAGTATAGGAGGGTTCCCTTTTCTCCACACCCTCTCCAGGATTTATTGTTTGTAAAATTTTTAGTGATGGTTATTAGTGCTGGGAAAGATTGAGGGCAGGAGGAGTGAGGGCTACAGAGGATGAGATGGGTGGATGGCATCATCCACTCAATGGACATAAGTTTGAGCAAACTCCAGGAGATAGTGAAGGACAGAGAAGCCTGACGCACTACAGTCCATGGATTTGAAAAGAGTTGGACACAATTGAATGGCTGAATAACAGTGATAATGAATCATGCTAAGCATCTTTTCATGTGTTTTTGGCTATTTGGAAGTCTTCTTTGGAGAAAGATCTGTTTAAATCTTCCACCGAGTTTTTTTGTTTTTTTTTTTTCCATCTGGAGCAGAAGACAAACTTTTATTTTTATTTTTATTTTTTTTTGTTTTTTTTTCTCTCTCTTTTTTTTTTTTTTTAATTTATTTTTTTATTTTTCAGTGGGTTTTGTCATACATTGATATGAATCAGCCATAGAGCTACACGAATTCCCCATCCCGGTCTCCCATCCCACCTCCCTCTCCACCCGATTCCTCTGGATCCCCCCAGCCCAACAGGCCCGAGCACTTGACTCATGCCTCCCACCTGGCTGGTGGTCTGTTTCACCACAGATAATATACATACTGTTCTTTCGAAACATCCCACCCTCCCCTTCTCCCACAGAGTTCAAAAGTCTGTTCTGTACTTCTGCGTCTCTTCTTCTGCCCTGCATATAGGGCCATCGTTACCATCTTTCTAAATTCCGCATATATGCGTTAGTATACTGTAATGTTCTTTATCTTTCTGACTCACCTCACTCTGTATAATGGGCTCCAGTTTCATCCATCTCATTAGAACTGATTCAAATGAATTCTTTTTAACGGCTGAGTAATATTCCATGGTGTAAATGTACCACAGCTTCCTTATCCATTCATCTGCTGATGGGCATCTAGGTTGCTTCCCAGAGATAAATCCACAAACCTATGGACACCTTATCTTTGACAAAGGAGGCAAGGATATACAATGGAAAAAAGACAATCTCTTTAACAAGTGGTGCTGGGAAAACTGGTCAACCACTTGTAAAAGAATGAAACTAGAACACTTTCTAACACCATACACAAAAATAAACTCAAAATGGATTAAAGATCTAAATGTAAGACCAGAAACTCTAAAACTCCTAGAGGAGAACATAGGCAAAACACTCTCTGACATAAATCACAGCAAGATCTTCTATGACCCACCTCCCAGAATATTGGAAATAAAAGCAAAAATAAACAAATGGGACCTAATGAAAATTAAAAGCTTTTGCACAACAAAGGAAACTATAAGTAAGGTGAAAAGACAGCCCTCGGATTGGGAGAAAATAATAGCAAATGAGGAAACAGACAAAGGATTAATCTCAAAAATATACAAGCAACTCCTGAAGCTCAATTCCAGAAAAATAAATGACCCAATCAAAAAATGGGCCAAAGAACTAAACAGACATTTCTCCAAAGAAGACATACAGATGGCTAACAAACACATGAAAAGATGCTCAACATCACTCATTATCAGAGAAATGCAAATCAAAACCACAATGAGGTACCATTACACGCCAGTCAGGATGGCTGCTATCCAAAAGTCTACAAGCAATAAATGCTGGAGAGGGTGTGGAGAAAAGGGAACCCTCTTACACTGTTGGTGGGAATGCAAACTAGTACAGCCACTATGGAAAACAGTGTGGAGATTTCTTAAAAAACTGGAAATAGAACTACCATCTGACCCAGCAATCCCACTTCTGGGCATACACACTGAGGAATCCAGATCTGAAAGAGACACGTGCACCCCAATGTTCATCGCAGCACTGTTTATAATAGCTAGGACATGGAAGCCACCGAGTTTTTTGATTGTGTTGTTTGTTCTTTTGATATTGAGCTGCATGAGTTGTTTGTATATTTTGGAGACAAATCCCTTGTGGGTCACTTAATTGCAAATATTTTCACCCATTCCGTGGATTGTCTATCATCTTCTTTATGGCTTCCTTTGCTTTGTAAAAGCTTTTAAGTTTAATTAGGTCCCATTTGTTTATTTTTGCTTTTATTTTTATTATTCTAGGAGGTGGATCAAAAATATCTTGCTGTGATTTATGTCAGAGAGTGTTCTGCCTATGTTTTCAACTTGATTCCCTTAAAGTTATATAATTGCTTACAACAACACAGCCCATGTGCTACAATACATGGTTTTATTACCTACTGTTGAAGGGCAATATCTGAAGCATTGGCATGCCATGTTACAACTCACCTTGTTTAGAAGACAGTGAATAATATAACTGAATTATTAGTATAAACAGGCAAATATCATACATAACTTATAGACATTTCCCCCAAATATCCCTGAAGTATATATCAGCATTATCCTTTGAAGAAGAACCTGAAAAGCTGTTGAACCACAGAATAAAGTTAAGCACTGCCATTCATATCATTGTTATAAGGTGAAAACTTAAAAACAGAACTGGTGATAGAATTTTATAGCAAGCATAGGTATGTTTGTCACCCAGATTGTACCATTAACATTTGAGTATATTTTCTCCATTACATATCTGTCTTTTATGCTTTTATCCACCTTTGATACTCCTTATTTTTTATACATTTCAAAATAATTTCCAGATATCAGTATATTTCCCTCCTGAGTATTATAGCATGTATGTCACTAACTAGAGTTCAATATTTGTTTACAATTCTCTTGTTCTTTTGAAGTACAGTTTGCATACAATAAATACACAGATTTTAGTATTACTATTCAGTGAGTTTATCATACAGTCTGCTGCAAACTGTGATCAAGATGAAGAGTATGGGTCTTCACTGGTGGTCCAGGGGTTAAGAATCCTACCAATGTAAGTGACACAGGTTCGATCGCTTGTCGGGGAAGATTCCACATGCCATAGAGCAACTAAGCCCATGTACCACAACTACTGAGCCTGCTTGCCCTAGAGCCTGAGCTCCACAACAAGAGAAGCCACCGCAATGAGAAGCCTTGCACCGCAACTAGAAAGTAGCCCCCACTTGCTGCAACTAGAGAAAGTCTGCTCATAGCAACAAAGACTCAGTGCAGCCAAAAATAAACAAATAAATAAATACAATTATTTTCTAAAAAGATGAAAAATCTTACTCTTTCCCAGAAGATTCCCTCAAGTTCATTCTAATAGATCCCTACCCACTCTTTAAAGTCAACCACTAATCTGATATTTCTCTAGTATATTTTGTATATTCTTTTTCAAGAATTATTTCAAATTCTGTTTTGTTATGTTTTGTATAAAACAGTTTTTCTTCCAGTGTAATGTTTTTGTGATTCACATATATTATTATATGTGATGTTCAGATTTTACACAAAAATTGATATTAATTTCCACTGATTTTTTTTTTTCCTAAGGTATGTAATGCTTTATATTTGGCATCTGAGAGTTCCTTTGGCAGCCTTACTTTTACAGTCATATTTCCAGAAATGATGACTTCATTTTCACCATCTTCATGGATTTCAGTTGGGTTTTGGTGCAGTGTTATCACAGATTAGCACAAAGTATAGGCCTCTGCATCTGATCGCATAGGTTTCTATTACACACGACATTTGATTCTTAAAGTTGACCCCATTGTTTCCTAGTGGAGGAGACCACAGAACACTGGGCATTTCTCCCTACCTACTCCTGGTAGATTAATTACATCAGATGCTTGACCCCTTCTTCGAGTTAGCTGTGATGAATCACTGCTCTCAGCACTTTTCCAAACAATAGTGTTACTATTTCACTTTGCTCAACCAATTCCAGCAACACGACTTTAATCTGTACCAAGCCCTCAGTTTTTGAGATTATTTATAGCCTGACAGTTGTGTTTGTTTTCGTATAAAGCCACTCAAAATGGCTAAGAGTTAAGGTGTTTAATGGAGCACCGTGACCCATATCATTCTTGGGCATCTAGTTGTTTTTGAATTTTAGTATGGCTTCCTCAAAAATTTATGAAAGAAATGAAAGAAAGACTCTACTTTCCTTTTTCTTAGTAAGTCAATTTGATCACTGAATGAGGCTGTCCCCAGAAAGATGCATGCGTGTGGGTGTGTGTGTGTATATTTTCAACCAAAAATAAAGCATATATATAGTAGGGATTTGGCATCTCTATATAGTTCTATTACTGGAAAAAAAAATGTAGTTAGAACCAACTAGGTCCAAGATAGTGGAAGATTTAACTTTCAGTAGACCTTGAGCCTCTTTATATGCTCATTATAATTCATTAGCATAAGCTAAAGGGCATACCTACAGGCACCATGACAGTTCTGAAGCTAACCATAAAAGGAAACAAAGTGGGCACTGGACCAATTCCTGGAAAGCCCTGCCCCTTCCCCAAAACGTTGGAAAAATTCCCCTATTCATAGTGTGTGATTGGTCAGTCAGGTGTGTCTGACTCTTTATGACCATTTGGACTGCAGCCCACCAGGCTCCCTTGTCCATGGGATTTTTTGAGGCAAGAAAACTGGAATGGGTTGCTATTTCCTCCTCCAGGAGGTCTTCCTGACATAGGGATCAAACCCAGGTCTCTTGCTTTGCAGGCAGATTCTTTATCTGCTGGGCCATCAGGGAAGCCCTGAAATTACCCAGTCCATAAAAATGAATCACCCCATATTTTGGGGCCTCTTGCCTTCTGAGATGGCTGCACTCTGTCTGTGGAATGCATTTCTCTCTAAATAAATCTACTTCTTACCTTAAAAAAGAGAGAGAGAGAAAACAAGTAGTGTGACTGTATCTTGCACTTACAATCCCTGAACTGGTGGTATCTTTAACCCTTTTTATTGTCTGTTGGTTTTCTTATCCATCTCTTAAGGCTTTGTCTCATGACAAACATGGATTTTAAAATCTTATTGCTTTAAATTCTTAGCTTTCTATAATCTTCCTAAAACTTCCATTTGAATACAGAGGTTTTATAGCTGGTTGCTAGGAATAGATTGCTTCCTTCCACATGTTCTGTAAATCATGCCTGTCTCATTCACTTATTATTTTAGGAATTATTTGTATCATGTTGGCATAATCTAGTTTTTTGTTTTATTTAGCATGAATATCTATATGTGTGTTCTTATAACTTTCTTGTCCAATTGCAATTTAGTTCCCTAAGGGGGAATAATTTAAGTTTTCAAAAAATTTTATTTTATTTTTTATAGAAGTGGAAAGTATGCCAGGTATTTGAGAGCTTTTCCTGATAATGCATTTTCTTTCCCATTATTTTCTTCTAAAAAATATGCTACCCAATGCACTCACTTGAAAAGAAATCTCTGGGGAATAAATATATCATTTAGAATATGATTGTAACATTTGCATTATTACATATATGACTTGCATTAATGATTTCTCCATCCTCATGTAATTCTAACTTTCATTAAAGACTTTTCCAGCCTCATATTATTTCACATTTTTTTCTGTCTCTTCTTCCTCCTTCCTTCCTCTTCCAAATAAAAAAGCAATCATGATTTTGAAGCTAATTCTGTTCTTGTGATAATGTATGCCCAACTGATAACACTAATGTCCATGTTCCCACACGTCTAAGCTTGCAAATTAAGAATCCTGAGATAGGAGGATTATTCTCGATTATCCAGGTGTGTCCTAAATGTAATCCCAAGTGTCCTTTCAGCATGGAAGTAGAGTGTGCCTTGACAGGCGATCAATGAGAGGGGGTAAAGTGATGTGGCTGCAGAAACAGAGACTAGAGTGATATGGTCACAGTTCAAGAAATGCTGGCAGCCACAAAAGCTGGGTGAGACAGGGATGAGACTTGAAGCTTGCAGATGAAGCCAGTCCTGATGAAATCTTAACATTGGCCCTCATTTAGATTTCTAGCCTCCAAAACTATAGGAGAATAAATTTCTGTTGTTTTCATTTACTTACTAAGATTGTAGTGATTCATTGCTGTAGCAATAGCAAACAAATATAGATACTATATAAGAATGTGCTCAGTCACTCAGCTGTGTCGGACTCTTCCTGATCCCATGGACTGTAGCCTGTCAGGCTCCTCTGTCCATGGGATTTTCCAGGCAAGAATATTGGAGTGGGTTGCCATTCCCTTCTCCAGCTATATGAGGATATTGTCTCATCAAATATAGAGCTCAACCAGACTTCCCTGAGTGTCTTGCAATGCAGGGGGCCGGGTTCAGTCTCTGGTCAGGGAGTAAATGTCCTACATACCATGGCGTTCCTGAGTCTGCACACTCTGGAGCGTATGTGTCACAGCTAGAGAGCTGGTGCACCATGATCAAAGACCCTGCATGATAAAACAAAGGTGACTTGTGCTGCAAATAAGACCTGATACAGCCAAATAAATACATAAATATATATATTTTTAAATATAGAGCTCAAACAGAAGGTGTGGGACACAGGATGTCTGATTTGAAGGGATGATCATGATTGGAAAATAAATCAGTGCAAGTTCATTGCCCAAGTGAGGACAACTATAGGTACAGAGCTCCATGAGGATTTTCTAGGAATAAAACCTGCACAAAATATAAATGAAATGAAGGAGCAAGCCTCCAAAACATTTTGGGGAGGAGCCACGCAAACAGTGCAAAGGCTTTCAGATACAAGATGGCATGGTTTGTTTGAGGAACAGCAAGAAGGCGTTGTGACCAGAGCTGAATGAATGAAGAGAAGAGGGATAGGAAATGAGACTGGAGGACTAGTCAGGCAAGCAAGAATGTGTCAATTAGTTTGGATCTTATTTGAAGAAGAGAACAGCACTAGTGAGGGTCCAGTCAGATACACTAAGCCCAGGCCAGATCATTAAATGGAGGGAATTTAATACAGAAAAATATTTCCAAAGCAGTTATAGATCTGAAAAGACAAACAGGGAGAAAGAAGACAGCCCAGAGATGAGCAAAATAGAAAGTGGGGACCATTCCCAGGGCTGGAGGAGATGAGGGAGCAGGTGGGTCTCCAAAGCCACTTAGTGGGAACCGGGACCACAGTTCCAGTTGGTGGGATGGTGTCTGGCGGAGGCTGGGAAGCAGAGGCAGTTGCTGTATGGCAGAAATTAAATCCATTTGGTGTAACCACCATGGTGGAAGATGTAGCCGTGGTGAGAGATGTAGCCTGAAGCAGAGACAGACATGCAAGAAGACCAGGCTTATCCCCACTTCCTACCTTTCAGATGTCAAGCCAGTTGCTCCCATGGACTGAATTGGACTGGAAGCTGGTTGGCGTGAGAGCTGTGACATACATTTTGTGGGAATCAGCACTTGAATTAGGAGCAGAGCAGGGGAAAGTGGAGGGGGACAAAAAGGGTAGTGACTGACACAGGGTGGAAGAAAGCAGGTCTCCCAAGGACAAAGGACCACAGTGTTTTGGGGGAGATATTTCTTGTACCAAATCAGAAGTATGACTTGTTAACACAGTTATTTTGTGGAGATTCGTTGAACCTATCTTGTCTAATCTGTATGTCAGCTTCTTTATTGTGACACATGGGTAAGATCACTAAGATAAATTATCAATATGGAACCATGTGTAGAAGGGTTCAGGAATGGTGGGGTGGGAGTGGTGGTATTGGAAACATGTTTTGCAAAGAAAGAATTGAGAATACTTTATTTGATATACTGACACGAGAGATACAAATGTCTTATCCCTTATCCACAATACCAAAATCCATATCTCTGAAAAGTAAAACATTTTCACCTGTTTGGCTCCAGGATCTGAACTATGCTAATTATAGATTTCCCATTTTACATTTTGCTGAACAAATATTATTATGCTTGATTTTCAAATGACCTCACTGGGAACTAATTCATATATATATATTCATATATAATGCTTATTAATAAAAAGTTTTAATCTTAAAATTCCTTTCTCTTCACAGGCTTTACATATGATGTCATCGACTTTACACATTATACTTTCTTTAGAGAAATGATGAGAAAGCACTGTCTATAAAAGAACAATCACTATTTGTCGTTTGATTTGTCTTTACTTTCTGACTCTGTTGGATGTTATGTGTGGTTCATGTTGGCTATGTCTCATGTCACTCTGGATTAAAATAACATATTTTTAATTTAGAAATTTGACTTCTATTTGTAAAATAAGCTTTAAATATTAGATTGTATTCTTGCTAAAATTGACGTTTAACTACACAGTCTTGCAACTGATTTCTAAGAGTAGGTTGATTCTTTTAATATATTCTGTAAAACCATGGTTGTGTAATTCACCTTTTTTCTCAGGAATAATTTTTGTCATATGATAGCTTTCTTTTCTCCCAGTGTGAGTTGCCTGTTCTGAAAGCTTTCCATTGAGTTCAGTCACTTTTCAGTGGTGCTGAGGAAATTGAGACAGACAATAAAGTTTTTCACTAAGGTAAATATTTATAAAAATCTTATTTAATAGCAAGCAGAATAACTTTTGTTTGGTATTATTGAGACCCTTCCCCATGGCAATTTAGGTGTTCCTGATGTGTCTTTATTTTCCAGTATTTCCATCTACAGAATATGCTACCTCTGTGCATTCTATTATATTAAAATGAATTTTCAAGTTAAAATAGATCTCATGTAAAATGTGGCTAGAGTATCCACAGGCCAGTCAATGCTTTATGATCATAATCTTTACTTATTTATTTTTTTCCTTTGTTTGGGTATTTATTCTTCCATCCTCCTCTTTTAGTGGGTAAAGGCTGTCATGATTCTGAATCTAGTGTGATTTCCTGTGATCACACTTGCCTGACTAACAACACAAACAATAATGTTAAAGTGACAGTGATCACACACATCCAGGGTTGTACACCTCACTTTTGGTCTCTTTCTCTCCTTAAACTTCATCTTCTATTCCTTGGCCAGGTACATTGCTTTGACTCTTAATATATTTTGCAGCAGCTACTTGTTCTTTTAATCAACCATGCTGTTTTCATGTTTTCCACGCCCTTTCAACTCTTCCCCAGAACTGCATGGTCACATCAAGACTAGTTTAAGTGTTAACTGTTGTTTCAAGCAGCAAGTCTGTGGTTGGAAATATTCTGTACTGTACAGTGTGATGTTTAAGCCACACACGTATAAACTATTGAACTGATAGAGCATGTTCAACTGATGCATAAAGGTGTGAACAAAGAAGACAGGTTGATTGATATGTGATGACCATGTTTGTAGCATTTATGAAAATTTTTGCAATGTGCCATATCAGGGTCCAGATTCTTTAGTTAAAATTTAATTTCCAAACTTATTCTAAATATCACCCTCTGTCTTGTGAGCCCCAACATACATGTTTTTTTCTAATTATTATTATTATTAATAGTTGCTAGGTATATGTTAATACTTTTATATGTTTATACACTGAACTGTTCTCAGGACATATTTGTATTCAGTTTAGTTTTGCATTTTTTCAGATGATGAGAATGAATCTTTTAGGGATTGTGAATCTTATTCAAGTTTATAGATCTAACACTTAACAGAATCAGGTACTCGAAACAACTGACATTTGACATCTCTTGTTCAGCAGGTTGAAGAAGGAAAGGAAGAGAATGTCCACCCAATTTGGATCAATTAAAATTATATTTGTCCATCTCAAACTCCAGCGGATAACCAACAGGGACCTACTGTATAGCACAGGGAATTCTGCTCAATGTTTTGTGGCAGCCTGGATGGGAGGGAATTTGGGGGAGAATGGATACGTGCATGTGTATGACTGAGTCCCTTGGTTGTTTACCTGAAACTATCACAACATTGTTAATTGGTTATACTCAAATACCAAATAAAAAGTTAAAAAAATTAGATTTGAATGCTAAATAGCTTGCCATTCTGAGTCTTATCATTTAGCTTTGTGCTGCTACTTTTCTAGATACTCTGTACTTTTTCTCATTAGATTACCCCACTTAGTGGATAAGTTGGAAAGATTATAATCATCTTTAAATAAATCTGTTCAACTCAGTTTTCCTTTCCTACATAGTAGTCAATCCTATGAGAAATCAATCCTGACTATTCATTGGAAGGACTGATGCTGAAGCCAAAGCTCCAACACTTTGGCCACCTAATGCGAAGAGCCAACTCACTGGAAAAGATACTGGGAAAGAGTGAAGGCAAGAGGAGAACAGGGCGACAGAGGATGAAATGATTGGATGGCATCACCAACTCAATGGACGTGAGTGTGAGCAAATTCTGAGAGATGGTGAAGGACAGAGAAGCCTGGCGTGCTGCATTTCACGAGTTTGTAAAGAGTTGGACATGACAGCGTTTTAACAGTAACAATAACTTCATATTGGTGTTGAACCTGTTCATAGTTGATTCTTTTCTCCCTCTTTTATAAAAATACATTTTATGCATTTATTTTTTCATTGAGGTATAGTTGACTTACAATGTTATGTAGGTTTCAGGTCTATAGCATAGTGATTCACGATTTTTAAAGGTTATATTTCATTTATAGTTATTATAAAATATCAGCTATACTCCCTGTGCTGTATCATATATCCTTGTGGTCAATTTATTTTATATATAGTAATTTGTATCACTTAATCCCCTCTCCCTATATTAGCCCTCTCTTCTTCCCACTCCCCAAGATCTTAGTTGGTTCTTAAAAGTTATTCAATTTTAGAGTGCTATTCCTCTTCAGGTTCCATTTGTACATTCATGCATGCATTCATTCATTGAAGAGATAATACCAAAAAAAGAATCTGCAATGGTTTAGACATGGTTATGGGAGTGTCACTTAACAGAAGTAAAAAGAACTGATAAAATCTGTTTTCTGAAGTCACTTTTTCTGAAGGGGTGACAGAAATACATAGTGACAAAGGGGACACTATTTTGGAGTCAGAATTTCAGTAGAATGCATGTGATTCTTCCTCTCTTCTCCATACGTTCTCAGCATACAGAACTATAGTAATAGAAATTCAGTTCATCACAATATAGGGTGTAGTAACTTTTTTTTAACCACTCTGAACATTTTTATTTTATTTATTTTTACTGTGATAAGAACGCAACACGATATCTACCCTCAAAAAATTTTGAAGTACAGTGACAATGCTCTACAATAGATTTCTAGAACTTATTTGTATCGCAAAAGTAAAATTTTATACTGATGGAGCAGCAGCTCCCCATTTCCTCCACTCTCAGTCCCTGGCAACCACTATTCGGTCCTCTGTTTCTATGAATCTGACTCTTTTCATTACCTCATATAAGTGGAATCATGTGTATTTGTTCTTCTGTCTGGCTTCTTTCTCTTATGTCTTCCAGGCTTATCTGCGTTGTTGCATATGCCAGTATCATATTATTTTGACTTCTATAGCCTTGTAATATGTTTTGAAATCAGAGTGTGATACCCTCAGCTTGGTTCTTGCTCAAAACTGCTTAGATTATTCAGGATCTCTTGCAGTTCTATGCATATGTTAGTATTGGTTTTATTTATTTTTCTGTTAAAAAGAAAGGCCATTCAGGTTTTGATAGAAATTGCATTGTATCTGCAGATCACTTTGGATAATATGAACATCTGTGTGTTCATGTTAATTTGCTTCAGTAGTGTCCGACTCTTTGTGACCCTATATGGCCTAAAGCCCACCAGGCTCCTCTGTCCATGTAGATTATTCAGGTAAGAATTCCGGAGCGGGTTGCCATTCCCTTCTCTCCAGGGCATCTTCCTGACCCAGACATTGAACCCATGTCTACATTGACAGGTGGATTCTTTATAATTAGTGCCACCTGGGAAGCCCAATATTTGGACATTTCCATAATATTAAATCTTCCAATCCATAAACATAGATTGTCTTTTCATTCATTTGTGTATTCTTTAATTTCTTCCATTAATGATTTGTTGTCAGTGTACAAGTTTTTCATCTCCTTGGTTAAATTTATCACTAAGTGTTTTATTATTTTTTGATGCTGTTATAAATGAGATTGTTCAATTTTTTCATAATTCACTAGCTCATTTTTAGTGTATAGAAATGCAGTTGATTTTTGGGTGTTGATTTGTATCCTATGACTTTGCTGACTTAGTTTATTAGTTTCAACAGGTCTTGTTTACACTGAGATATAATTGGTATATGATATACTAGTTTTAAGTGTATAACAAAAAGATTTGACAAGCAGTCCATGCTGAGTGAGTGTGAATGCTGGGCCTGCCTTGGTTTAATATAGAGGAAAGAATTCAATGACTTAAGGGGATAAGAATATTAAATTGGATTTGTCATTCAAGACCCTCTCACCCACATACGGGAAGTGATCTAGAAGACATACCTTTCACCAATGCTGTGAAAAATAAATTTCTAAGGCGATGCCAGGTATCCTTAAAGAGCTGTATGTTGCAGCTTAAGTCCAGGATCTGTAGACGAGAGCAGCCGTCTTTTAGAGATCACTGGTTTCTGAACAAGTTCCTAACGTGCTTTTCTCAAACAGGGTTCTCAGCCTTTTTGAACTTGCATCTTGCCTGAGTCTCTGTGCAGATTTTTATTCCCTCTTATATATAGCTGCTTGTAAATGTCCTAACTTCCCAGCTTGTCCTCAGAGCCTTTAGATGATCTGTTGTATGTCTCTCCCTCTAACCTCTTGCTCCAGGTGTATATAGGTCTGGAGAGTCCTGCAGCTTTTACCTGCAGTGTGTGCCATGTTTATTACTATTATCAACATGCAACATAAACTACTGTTTCCCATGATAATGGCCTTTTGGAATTGGAGCATACTCTTTTCAACAAACAGGGTGAGATACACACATTTTCTCTTGAGAGAACAATGATGAGGCATTCTATCTAGAGTAGTCAATAATAAGACAATCATGGGAATTATACCTGGGGACTGTAAAATCCTAGTGAAGAGAACTCACTGAAAGTAGAAATTAAGATAATAAGTATAGTTGGAGCCTCAGCTATTAAAATGATTTTTGAAGAATCAGTTACCATCAGTTCCTCATGAAGATAATAAACTAGTTCTTACAGAAACACATGTTAAGGGGGAGAAATAGAGCAAAAGGACTTTGAACATTTATTTTAGGCCATTATTTGAAACTGAAATAAATGGGGAGTTAGATTACACAAAGATGAAGTTCCTTAGTGTGGCTTCCTCACACAAAACCACATGGTTCTTTTTCTAAAAAAGAGGCTGAGAAAATTACATTATGGGCTACTAAACTATATATATTCATCTGAGATAAATGAATCTGTTAAGAACTGTGAAGAAGTCAAGGGAGCTGAAGTAGTTTTTAAATAAACGAATAATTTACAGAAGTAAATAAAATTAGTCTGCAAGTGGAAGTAGTTGATAGGAAAAGGAGAATACAAGAAAACTCTGACTTGGAGGCATTTGAGCTTGCTTCCTTCCATTTTTGAGATTAGATTTATTCATTCTCATACTCCAATATCCACCCTCAATACTTTATGAGCCCCTGGATACCCAGGAAGGATAAGGCTGAAATTCTTGCCTTAACTCCTGCAACCCTCAGATTGATTGTCTTTGTTTAAGAATGATTCTGATATGAAATCTTCTACTTCATTGATTTCGTGAAGTATTATCTGTTAATTAAGAATTAGCTGTTTGGACTTCCCTGGCGGTCCAGTGGTTAAGAATCTGCCTGCCAATGTGGGGGGCGCTGGTTTAGTCACTGGCCTGGGAAGATTCCACATGCAGGGCAACTCGGCCTGTGTACCGTAACTAATGAGCCTCGGCTTCAGAGCCTGCGTTCAGCAAGGAGGACCTAGCACAGACAAACATGAATAAACGAATAAATAAATTAAGGAAAAGGAATTATCCACTAAACTATTATCATTCCACTAATTAATTCCTTCATTAGCTTCATAACTGCATAATATTTTGTTATTTTAGCAGTTATTCTAAGTAACTAAAAATTTCAACATGCATTCTTGACCTAGTAATGCCCAAGATAAATACTTCCTTTCCTCCTTCTTAGACATTTTAATAACCTTGTTGTTGTTTTTGCTAAGTCACGTCCAGCTCTTTTGTGATCACGTGGACTGTAGTTCCCAGTCCCCTCTGTCCATAGGATTACCTGAGCAATATTTCCAGGGGATCTTCCCGACCTAGAGATTTAACCTGCATGTCCTACATCGCAGGCAGATTGTCCACCCTCTGGGCCATAGCCTTAGGTCCTTTTAACTCCATATCCTCCTTTTAATTTAAATGCAACATTTACAGTGTAGTTCAAGCTTAGGCAATTTTAAACTATAGACACTAATATTATGATTTTGTATAATCACTATTCATTTAGATTTACACCTGCATTTACCTATTTCATTGCCCTTTATCCTGAATCCTAGAGGTTCCATTTGGGATTATTTTCTAATATCTAAAAGACACTATAGTATATCCTTAGCATAGAGCTAAGGTAATGACAATTTTTCTCTACCTATCTTAAATTATCTTTATTTCACCTATGGAATAAGTATATCTTCATATGATTCTCATATAATTATCTTTTCTCTGGGGATAGAGTTTTGTATAACAGTTGTCTTTCAATACTTCCATGCTTTCTTTTTCCTTTTTATAGATTAGCTACTAATTACTTCTTTAAAAGTAAATTCTGGACTTCCCTGGTTGTCCTGTGGTTAAGACTTGACTTTACAATGCAGAGGATGTAGGTTTAATCCCTGGTCAGGAGCTAAGATCCTGTGTGCCTCGTGGGCAATAAAACCAAAACAGAAAACAGAAGCAATGTTGTGATGAACTCAATAAAGACAAAAAAAAGCATTAACAAATAAATATACACATGTATAAATTCCGTATTTTACTACCTGCCTTTCAGCTTCCATTTATCTTTGGTTTTCAGCAATTAAACATGATATACATAACATTGTTTTTATTTTGTTCACCCGACAGGAATTCAGAATGCTTTGGCATTATGTAAACTGATGTCTTCCATCAGTTTTGGAATATTCACAGACATTAGCTATTCCACTGTAAGTTATGGGTAGCCTGTGTTTACAAAATCACATTTTGAGGTAAGAGATCATTAGGAGACACTGCCTTAACAAATGTGCTACTTTGTATATACAGTTTAAAACTTGTTTTTCCTGAAAGAGGAACAAGTTCACTATTGTTATGTATGCATGTTCAGTCACTCAGTGGTGTCTGACTTTTTGCAACTTTATAGACTGTAGCCCATCAGACTCTGTCCATAGAATTTTTCAGGCAAGTGCACTGGAGTGGGTTGTCTTTTCTTCTGCAGGGCATCTTCCCAACCCAGGGATCAAACTTATGTCTCCTGCGTCTCCTACATTGGCAGGTAGATTCTTATCATTGAGCCCCGGGAAGCCCCATGATCTGTATATACAAGTTTAATTTAGACCATTTTATGTGATTGAGAAGAAAGCAATGCAACTGGGAAAGATTGTCAGGAACTATTTAGAGCAGAGGTCAGCCTTGGCAGGGAGGAATGTTGAAATTATGAGGTGTGTCTCCCAAGGGCATCATATGGAAATTGTCAGCATATATGCCATCAACTTATCATCATGCAATAGACTGAAGTCTTTATTAAAGGCAATAACAGAACTTGAATGCAATAAAAAAAGAAATAATATACAGTCACATAGTAGATGAGAACTAAAATTAAAGGAGACCTATATTCTTTAAGCTTGCTGGAGTCTACCAAGGTGAAAAATATCACTTCTATTAGTCTCTTTTTTCCATATTCCAGAGAATGATTAGTATAAAATATTCATAAAATACTCTTTATAAAGAGCCAGTATAATATTTCATTCTTGAAAGTTATTTTTCTCATTTGTTTCTCTCTGAAAGATATAGCTGGGTGGAGAAAATGTAAATCTGCAGCCCTCACTATTTCTGAAGAAGCAATATTTTTACAACTTGATCTGACATGACTTCTTGTTCTGAGGTCAACATAGCATAATTGTTCCATGCGTAATCTCTAGAGTAAACCTATTTTGGCTTAAATTATGTTTCTATTTTTTACTAGCTATACAGCTTTAGAAAATTCCTCATTCTTTCTGGGTCTCAGTTTCTTTGTTAATATGACAGCCATAAAAATAGTGCAGTTTTGTAGGAATTATTGGGGCAGTACATGATCTAATATGTGATACATTGAAGTAGTATTGGGAACATTAGAAGTAATCAATAAATACTAGGTATTTTTTAAGTGCTCATTGTGACTAAATGCTCCTTAGTGTATATGTTCTATGTGGCTTCCTCTCATTTATTTAGCAGGGTCTGAAATTTTAGTATATTAGCATTTGCTTCTATGTACAAATATATTTAAAATTTAAAAATCACATAACCATTTAAGCCCATATTTTGATATTTGGGTTTGATTAAGAGATCTCCAATTATTACAATATGTTGAGTTTAGCATACTTGAATGAACACAAAATGTTAAAATGTCTCTATAATTATCTTCTGTATAAGAAAATGTAAAAAACAAAAGAAAAGAAAAGAAAATGTAAGAAGGATTATTGTGCCATACATTTCCAATTCTTCTTTGTTATATGTCTTGAGAAGACTGGAGCTCATTGCTTCAGGACAATCTCCTTGCTGCCAAGATCTTATTTTCAGCAGAAATAAGATATCAATTTTCTTCAGAGATGAACCAGTTACCTTGACAACAAAAAATGCATCCATGAGGATAACTTTGTCACCCATACTAACTCTGTGTATCATAATTTTTGTATTATTGTTTTAATTATCCTCCCTAATTTCAAGAGAAGCCCATGATACTTAAGAATTTTTCTGAAGAGTGAGCCATAGTTACTAACTTTGATTTTGTATTTATTAATTGCATATATGCATCTAAATTTAAACAATTTACATTGATAACAAGATTCTCATTGCAATTCAATACTTACCTCTGTTTTGCTATATTGCGTTGCAATATTCAGCCACAACAGTATTGTTTTGCTGAGTATTCAGAATGTCTTCCAGGCAATTAACTGGAATTTGTAAAATTTACAAATGAAAATACATTTTAAGATTTATCACTTTTAAACCTTTGAGAATGCAAATAAAATAGAAATTCAGAAAAGTGTGAATACAATTTATTCATTTATTTTTTTAATGCTACAGAATAAATTGGAGTTATCACTTGCAAATAATTGACATTAAATATAAAACATTTTTCTTATGACAGACATTTATGAGGTAGTGACCGATGCTTTAATCACTGCAGATTTCCACATCTGATTGTTGCTATTCTAAGCAGTTAGTAAACCCAATTATGACTTAATGACCAAAGTTGCCTCTGAAGCAAATGCCTTTGACATAGCACACATCAAGTCAGTCACAAAGTACTGTTTATTCTATTACTACAGTGCTTCACATATCTATTTACTTTTTCACAGCACCACAACCTTTTTCCCATTCAAATTTTCATTATTTTTATGTGGAACTTTTATAATATTCTACAAACTCTCTATCACTATCCACTATTTTTCTCAAGATGCCTCTAGAATTAACACCTCCATTACATAGCTTTACTAATGTTACCCTTTCAAAGATCTTCAAGCTATCAATTATTTATATTTTAAATTTCAAGCTCATTAAAATAAACAATTTCTAATTGTGCCATTTTTCTAAACATCTATATTTCTATTTTCAAATATGAAACCTTTAACCCACATCATTTCACATGATGTATTTTGTTTTGTTTTGGAGAATCTGTCCCTCTCATTGGCTAAACTTGATTTGAAAAAGATAGAGTGACTGGAACGCTTCTAGCTTGAATTTATTTTATTTAGTCTGAATGGCCTATGGTTGCTTCTAAGATATTTTGGAGACTTCACACTAATTGTAAAGAAAATCTTTCTGCTTGACTACTTTTTAAAGATCTGATCCTAGTCCAACTACAAGAACGTGTAACTTGTTGGACAAAAAGTCTCAATCAGTCAAGTTTCGGCTCATATGAGGAAGACTTTGAATTCTCTTGACCATATTACTGCAGCTTGAATCTCAAATGCATTGCTGGATTCATAAGAATAATGTACTAGAAGAGGATCAAAAAGGCAGAGTAAGAAGACATGGAATTCACCACCCCCTACACACACACCAAAAATGCAACTACCTGTGGAGTAATTGTCATGGAAAATGAAATGGAAACTGGCAGAAGAACTCCTAGACAACCAAGATTGTAAGAATGACACATATGTAATTGGGTAAGACTGGAAAAAAGCAGAACCTGTATCCTTGGGAGGAGACTAAGAGCAAATGGAAGGTTGTATAGGTGAACACTTGCCCTGGGACGTGAGAGGGTTGTGCCACTGTCCAGGCGTCCCAGTCCAGGGGTCCTACATGGAGGATGTAAGCCCCTAGGCTTGTTGGAGAAGATTTGGGATGGAGAGAGGGGCTGAAGAAGCTTAAACTCCACTCGTAAGGCAGATGCTGGCTTGCCTGCCAAGTGCCTTCAAACAGAGCAGAAAGAGGTCTCATGTAGCAGCTGCTGCCTCACTGCACTCCTAGATTCCTCACTCACTGCATGCTGCAGCTTGCCGCTAGATCTAGGGTAGCCAGGACCCAGGAAAAGGCTTGATCTAAGGACACAGAGGCAACACAGGGTCCAGGGTGTGGTCCAGGTGGGGCAGTGGTGGTCACTGTTGGTGACTCAAACAGCACCCCTAAAGCAGCCCAGACTTCTGATAGCAACACAACTGCCTGATTTCCCACAACCACCGCACCACACTCCACAGTGCCAGTCAAGCAAACACTCCAACCCCTGCTATTCCATGTCATAAACTAGCGCTAGATCTGGGATGACCACGGCAAGGGAAAAGGTATGACCTTGGGCTGTGTCTGAGTGAAGCCATAGATGCCTACACAGTCAGCACATCAGACATCTGTAAGTACACCAGCCTCATTTACTTCAGTACTCCCCGCCTCTGGGGCAAAGTCCCCAGTGTGGGGAAAAGGAAAAACACCCAAAGGAAACAGAAGCAGCTGGAGCTCGACCCTCAAGACTTGCTCTAGCAACTTGGAAGCAAACTCTGCTCCAACATGGCGACTATGGTCGCTGAGCAGAGAGGAAGTCCTATGTCTCACCCTAATCAGCCTCCAGCTACTCCATCACCACCACACCTCCTACCAAGGTGATGGTGGCCAGCACACCTTGAGGAAAGATGTGACTGGCATTCACATCAAATCCACTTCTCCCACCAAATGGGAGGGCACTCGGTCTACATGAGGACGCTCCCACACAACTCACTGCGTCAAGAACACGATAGGTTAACAGTTTCGCCTAAACTTGTAGAGACAGAGAAAGTTAAGTAAAATGAAAAGGCAAAGGAACTGCTGTCAATTGAAAGAGCAAGAGAAAATCCCTGAAAATTGAATAAGGAAACAGAAGTAATCAGCCTACCAGATAATGAATTTAAAACATTACTAATAAAAACTCTAACTGAATTAGGGGAGAGAATTGATCATAGGTCGTTTTAACAAGAAACTAGAAAGTATAAAGAAGACCCAATCAAAGATAAATAATTCAATTTCTGAGATTAAAAAGCACTCTAGAAGCAATGAATAGCAGACTAAATGACTCAGAAGAATGCCTAAGTGATCTGGAATTTAAAATTCCAATCAGAATAGCAGACAGAAAGACAAACAAACAATAAATAAAAACAACATGCAAGATCTATGGGATAATATAAAGCATGCCAACTATACATAATAGGGGTTCCAGAAGGAGAAGAGAGAGAAGGAGATCAAAAATGTATTTAAAGAGAAGGGAACCCTCCTCAACTGTTGGTAGGAATGTAAATTGGTATTGCCGCTATGGAGAACAGTATGGAGTTTCCTTAAAAAATCTAAGAATACAGCTTCCATATGACCTCTCAATCCGACTCTTGGGCATGTATCTGGAGAGAACCATAATTTGAAAGGATGTATGCACCCCTATGGGGCTTCCCTGGTGGCTCAGTTGTAAAGAATCTGCCTGCAATGCCAGAGACCTGGATTCAATCCCTGGGTCCGAAAGATCCCCTAGAGAAGGGAATGGCTACTCGCTCCAGTATTATTGCCTGGAAAATTCCATGGGCAGAGGAGACTGGTGGGCTACAACCCATGGTGTGGCAAACAGTTGGACGCAACTAAGCAACGTTCACTCATGCACCCCTATGTTCATCGGGGCACTCTTTCAATAAGCAAGACATAGAAGCAACATAAATGTCCATCTGCAGAGGAATGAATAAAGAAGATGTCACACATATATGTGATGGAATAATACTCTGCCATAAAAAGGAACAAAATAATTCCATTTGCAGAAATGTGGATGGACTATCATACAGGGTGAAACCATTGGAAAGAGAAAAACAAATATTGTAAATTACTGCATATGTGTGATATATAGAAAAATGGTACAGATGAACTTATTGGCAAAGCAGAAATGGAGTCACAGATGCAGACAGCAAACTTATGGTTACCCAGGGGGAAAGGGGTGGGGGAGTAGAATGAAGGTGGGAGTTAGGATTGACGTATATACACTACTATGTATAAAATAGATAACAAATGGGAACCTACCATTTAGCACAATGTTCTGTGGTGACCTAAATGGGAAGGAAATCTAAAAATGAGTGGATATATGTGTACATGTAACCAACTTACTGTAAAACAGAAACTGACATCACAATGTAAAGCAACTATGCTCCAATAAAAAAATTTTTTTTAATGTATTTGAAGAAAATATGGCTGAACATTTCCTAAACTTAAAGAAGGAAACAGATATCCAGGTACACAAAGCACAGAGGGTCTCAAATAAGATGAAACCAAACAGACCTATACTAAGACATGTCACAATTAAAATGGTGAAATTTAAAGATAGAGGAGTCTACAGAAAGGAAAAAACAAAGAGTCACTCACAAGGGGACACCCATGAGGCTATGAGCTGATTTCTTTGCATAATTAGAGGCCAGAAGGGAATGGGGTAATATAGTCGAAGTTCTGAATGGAAAAACCCTGCAACCTATTCATATTCAGCAAGATTATCATTGAATAAAGCAGGAGAGATAAAGACGTTTTAGACAAAAACTAAAAGAATTCAGCAGCACTAAACTAAAAGAATGTTAAAGGGTTTTCTGTAAATGGGGGGAAAAAAAAAGAGTCTACAGAGAAGAGAAAATCCCAACAGAAAAGGCAAATGTATAGTAAGGATTGAATATCACTTAAGCCAGGATGTAGACTAAAAAACAAGCAAACTAAGATGCTAAATACATCTATACCATAGGTACACATATTTATATGATTTTATGATTAGGTTGTTTCTTTTTTCTTATTTTGAATATATTTATTTTACACCAATACTATAATGTTAAATTATCTTTAGCTTTATAGATTGTTTTGGTACCTGGAAAGACTAGATTGCTATTGCTCTTTTTAATATATTTCAGTATGCACTTTGCTAATCATTTTTTTACTTCTATGGGACTTGAACCAGTCAATCCTAAAGGAAATCAACCCTGAATATTCATTGGAAGGACTGGATGCTAAAGCTGAAGCTCCAATACTTTGGCCATCTGACGTGAAGAGCTGACTCTATTGGAAAATACCTTGATGCTGGGAAAGATTGAAGCAAAAGGAGAAGAGGGCTGCAGAGGATGAGATGGTTAGATAGCATCACCAACTTAATGGACATGAATTTGAGCAAATTCTAGGAGACAGTGAAAGACAGGGAAGCCTGGTGTGCTGCAGGTCACAAAGAGTCGGACACAACTTAGTGACTGAACAACAACAACATAATTTATAACTAACATACTTGTCATGAAGATACAAGTATATTGGGATCACATAAATCTTAAATAAATCTAGAATTGTATAATTATCTACACAGTATTAGTCTTCCCACCAAGGTACACTTAATACATACTAAGTTCATTAGATGTCTTTATGTCTTTTAATATTAGAAGTATTACAATCTCTTTCACATAAGCCATATGCATTGTTAGGTGTATTAATTTATTTAATAAAAAATTCACCAAGTACCTCTAATGTGACAACATAGTTTTCAAAAGCAAATGTTAAAATGTAGAGCAAATATACACATGGGTTCTTTCTAAAGAAGCAAACAAGCTTGTGGGAGAAAGAGATCTTAAGAAAATAATCACACAAATAATTACACAGGTGAGTCTGTGAAAAGTGCAACAAATGAATCACTATTTAGATATTGTAACAGAGAAATCTGGCCTAATTATAAGTGGATAGTGTTCATTGATTACTAAAGGATTAGCTACTTAGGAGAAAAGTAGAAGAAAGGCTGTTTCAGGTAAAAAACAAAATAGTCTATGCATACCCTTTGTAGCAAGAAGGATTTACAGATAAAGTTATAGTTAACATCAGTCTACCCAGAGAAGTCCTGATTTATGCTTGTTGTCCCAGAGTAATTATTAGCATCACCTACTTTCATTATTAAAAATGATCCTTGTTTTTATTATGCTACATGGTAATACTAACTATGAGTCATTCAGGGAACTAAAAGATACGTGTGACTGGAACCCATAGAGTGAGAAAGTATGTGATACTACCTGGAATAGAAACCATGGACCAAGTAAGGAAGGCCCTTATACACCATGTTAAAGATTTTAAAATTTATATTGAATTTAGAGTAATAATAGGCTAAGTCTCGTGAGTTTATAAAATTTATATTTTGAAGAGGTTACTCTGGAAATTTAATGGAGGAGGTCAAGGGTGAATTGTAGTTAGACCTTTAGGAGGTTTATAGCCTAGACTAAGGGAGACAGAGAAAGACAGAGAAAGAATTGCTTAGATTAGATGGGTAATAATGCAACTGTAGAGAAGTGTACTTATTCACTAAATTGGAATAATCAGTGGCAGTTAAACAATACAGATGATTCTTGGGCTTGTCTCACTAGACAACTGCCAAGAGAGACAACAGTATTAAAGTATTTGATTCTTTCCCCCTGATGCCAGTAAGGATAATGGCTGAGAAGAAAGTCTATTTAAAAATATTGTAGGCTAACTTTTTTTCAAGATATCAAAGAAGAATTGTCAAGTGAGAGGCTTAATATGTGGACCTGAATTTTGGATGTTAGCTCTAGATGGTATATAATGAAACTCTGTTAACTTTGTTTCAAGCCTTGTTATTGAAGTGTCTTTATTATGAATTTTTTTCCAGTAGGTTTTTTTGGTATATCTAGGTAAGAAAGCACATCATCTACATATACTTTCAATGTGTATGTTTGTATCTGTTCAGATGTGTCCAACTCTGCAACCCCTTGGACTGTAGCCCACCAGTCTCCTCTGTCTATGGAATTTTCCAGGCAAGTATATTGGAGTGGGTTGCCATTTCCTTCTCCAATAGTTTCAGTATTTAATTTCAAATATTTGTATCTAAAAAGGTTTTCCCACATCACTGATTTCTTTGCCCATCACATCCAAAAGAATAATAGCAATTATAAACCTGCATGCAGGTCAAGAAACAACAGTTAGAACTGAACATGGAACAATAGACTGGTTCAAAATTGGGAAAGGAGTATGTCAAAATTGTATGTTGTCATCCTGCTTATTTAACTCCTATGCAGAGTACATCTTGTGGAATGCAGGGCTGGATGAATTACAAGCTGGAATCAAGATTGCTGAGAGAAATATCAGCAACCTCAGATATGCAGATAACACTATCCTTATGGCAGAAAGTGAAGAGAAACTTGAAGGTGAAAGAGGAAAGTGAAAAATCTGGCTTAAAACAACATTAAAAAAACTAAGATCATGGCATCTGGTCTCATCACTTCATGGCATATAGATGGGGAAACAATGGAAACAGTCATAGACTTTACTTGCTTGGGCTCCAAGATCACTGTGGAAGATGATTACAGCCATACAATTAAAAGACGCTTGCTCCTTGAAAGCATATTAAAAAGCAGAGGCATTGCTTTGCCTACAAAGGTCTGTCTAGTCAAAGCTATGGTTTTTCCAATAGTGATGTATGGATGTGAGAGTGGGGCCATAAAGAAGGCTAAGCACCAAAGAACTGATGCTTTCAAACTGTGGTGCTGGAGAAGACTCTTGAGAGTCCCTTGGACTGCAAGGAGATCCAACGAGTCCATCCTAAAGGAGATCAACCCTAAATAGTCAATGCAAGGACCGATGCTGAAGCTGAAACTCCAGTACTTTGGCTGACTGATGTGAAGAGCTGACTCATTGGAAAAGACACTGATGCTGGGAAAGACTGAAGGCAGGAGGACAAGGGGATGACAGAGGACGAGGTGGTTGGATGGCATCACTGACCAATGGATATGAATTTGAGCAGACCCTGGAAGATAGTGAAGGACAGGGAAGCCTGGTGTGCTTGTAGTTCACGGGGTCGCAAAGAGTCAGACATGACTGGGCCACTAAGCATAGCACAGCACGTGCTTGCCTTATGAATTTGAATGGGACTTTGATCTTTTGCTAGCTACTAAACAGTTTGTCTAGGAGTCATGTTTAGTTATTAAGATCTTTTCAAGCTCATTCTTAAAAATTACTATCTTTGTGCATCCAAATAGATATTTATTTATCCATAGAATATAGCTATATTTATTCAATTTCTCTACATTGTCATTTATTATCATACGTGTCTTTGTTAAAAATTGTACACAAAATTTTTATGTTTATTTCTGAAAATTATATATTATACTATATTCTACTGATTTAGATCTACTTATAACTTTTGAATAAATTTATCCTTCATATGTTTTGTGCTATTGTTTTCTCTGATTTGTAAGCATAAATTACCTTACTTTCTAAATTTGAAGGAATATTCATATTTCTGGTTTGCAGATAGTACCATTTATGAATCTATTTTTTTAAAAGCTAATATATTTTCTAATATTAAGACACTGAGTTCAAGCAATATATAGACTTGGTCCAATATCCTGATAAGATTTTTTTTTTCATTTTTTGATGAATCTCTTCCCATTATCATTTTATTTCTTCTATTAGATTCTTTCTTTCAAATTCCTGACTTGATGTCTTTACAGTTACTTTTTAACTGCCCAAATAATTCTATAAATATCTCCAAGTTTTCTTACATTTTACAGTTGCTAAGTTTAATGTCAGTAAAAATACAATAACATAAAGAACATTGCTATTATTTTTCATTTTTTTCAAAATATACAGCTATCCACTAACATCTTTGATAAGCTCACCTGGGACAAAGCTATTGTTGATAACTCAAAAACTGATTTGGTAAAATTACTTTTACGTAACTAAAATAAAAAATGAGAAAAATAACTTTAGGAAATTCTTAGAATTAATTTCAAATGCTTCAAAATTCTATTCTAGTAACTTTTAACAAGTTAATGAAAAACTGAAAAATACTTACCCTTAGCTATCATAAATGCAGCTAGCGCAAGAGCAATTAAATAAAGCAAGGCAAATGTCACTGCAGCAATGCACCATGGAGACTCTGCCCAAAGAGAAAAAAAGTAGTTCACCATGATGATCAATGGAATCAGGATTGAAGAGTTGGGATTAGAAGGAATTTTGGCTAGGAATGTTCATCCTATTAGAATTTGAATGAAATCTAAGTCCAGGGCAGTGCTGCATCATTGGTATTCCCACTCTGTGAGGAAAACTTTAAAAGTTTTTTTTGAAGATTTGGATATAGCCAGGGAAATATGAATATTTTTAAGTAGGAATATTGAACTAACAAGTTGCTCTACTAAGGACATTTTATGATAAAAAAGAGAACTTCAGAAATCCTACAAGGGATTTAGTTCATCACCTTCCTTTAATTAAACATTTTTTTCCCCGTCTTTGTAGCAGAACTAAGAATAAAACTTCTGCATTAGCTGTTGACCTTGACAGACACTCTGTGATAGTTTTGATAAAATCTAGTTACTGGGATATACCTCCCACACTCCATTTCGTTTTTAGAAATATTGTAGCATAAAAGGAGAACTTACCTTTTGCAAAGCTAAAATATCAACCCACAAAATATCTAGAAGCATTCATTATTCTATGGCTTTGGTACATCATTTAAAGCCATGGCTGATTATTTAGAGAAAAATGATCAGTAGTTCATTGTTCATTTCCATTTACTCTTAACACTAGACTTTGGGTCCTTATGACCAGCTTAAAAGTGTATGAGGGGTGATTTCCATTTGAAAGATTAGTCAGTATTTATTCTCATGACTTCTCATTAAAATATGAAGGCAAAAAAAAGTCTAGAGTTTTACATTTTTTACCTTTTGTTTTCCAAATCCTAGTTAGTTTTCTCTTCTGAATATTTGAAGAATCACGAACTTTGACTTCTGTGTATGTTACACTTTCATCACAAAACTCTAGAAAGTATGTTAGAAAAATGTATGCAATATATAATTATAATTTTATATATACACATATGTATATATACATATATTTATGACATAGAATTAAAAACATGTTAGAAACATAAATTGTCCCTATTTTAGACTTATAACAAAGTTTTAAAAATTGTCTCAGTTAGGCAGTTGCTTTGTGAATTGTGGCAAGTTTTTTTTATCCTTAGTTTCTTATATAAAATAACAGTAATATTTTTCCATATATACATTGTGGAGAGTAAGCTAATGTATATAAAGTCAATAGCATGGTGCTTGAAGTAATAAACATGCAATAAGTTTTATTACTATAAAAATAGTCATAGTAGTAGTTAGAATAGTAATTATAAGAATATAATGGACAATAGCATCTGAAGTAATACCAGTTGCAGAAAGAATAGAAATTTAAGAATTAGTTTAACTACCTATAATTTAAATGTCTACAAATGTTCCTTCTTACAGTTGAATTTAATGTTAATGAAAGGAGCGTGAGAAACAAAATCAACTAATTCTTGCTAGATAAATAACTTTTCTTAGCAACATGTACTCTTTCATTGCAAGCAAAGCAGAGAATTCACAGCCACCAAGTCAATAACACTTTTCCAAATAATATTAAACCTAACCCCATTGTAAATATTTACTTACCAAAGAGTGATTGTATTTTAAATTCCCTTCCATTGGAAAATCTAAAATTCATTCACAAGGACAAAAGGTTTTTAACTCTTCTTCTAGAAGTAGCTAGCTATGGACTTAGTTATTTATAATATTATTTTCTCAGTAAATAAAGGGATTATTTAGCCATAGCAGCATTACCTGTATTTAGTTCAAGCAATTCCTCTGGCAAACGTTGATGACCAGGACTGGGGTTGGATAGTGCTGGTGTCTTGGGTTCCATAGTTGAATTCAGATTGCTTGGATCAGATGATTAGCAGGTGGTCAGAATGAAACAGGATCAAGAAAACAGAACTCTTCATATGCAACATCAGACAGGATGTTTACTCTAAATTTAATATGTAAAGTACTTTTTACACTTAAGAAAATAAAAGGCAATGTAATTCAGCCCCAATATTAACTTTGTTATTCTTCCATGTATAATGAAGCTCTTCTTTATTTCCAAAGATAAACTTTAAAATTATATTAACCATAATGATCTTTTCTCTGCCTTGTTATTTCTCAAAAATAATAAATGAACAATGAATATGAAAACATTGTTATGTAAACAAGTGATATACTGTGTTTAAATCAAATGTAACAAATATTCATTTTAAAAAATATCTTTTTTGTGATTATAAATATTCATAATCATTGTTAAAAGGTACCTTAGAGGAAATGAAAATGACATAACAACTCTGTTCCCGAAACACAATTTATTTCATCTTCTGTTGAAATAATTATTCATAACTTTTCTTAGTTATTCAAGTGACCAATAGATGTTTTGTTTAAAGAAGTAAAAGGAACAATGTAACTATCAATAAATTAAATAGTGAGATAAATTATAATTTATTCCTACAATAAAACTTTCACAGTCATTAAGTATAAATGAGACAGTTCTACAAACATTGATATGAATATTCTGTGATAAGTTGAAAAAAGGTTCAAATTATTGCAAACTATATTATATTTGGTAGAAAAAAATATCTGTTGTTATCCATGTGCTCACAGTTTAATAATATGTGTCTAACCTAGTAATTAAAAATTGTAGTATAATAATATTTAAGCGACTAACTTGGTAAGTCTTTATGTATTTTTCCTTATTTAGTTTTCCATTTTTGTGTTACTATTTTTAAAGAACATATTTTTTATCATTGAAAAGATTAAAGTATGTACATGTGAAATTTCATTCTCAGCCCAATGTGTATTCTGAGACGTACACACCACAGTGACCACAGAGGCCCCTGTCCTACCTTTGATCAACAGAAATGAACTTCATAGCACAATTTGACAGGGAGACTGTGAATGTTCTTGGGTCTTGCATTGTTTTGGAAGTGAGTAAAGATAATGATCTTCTATAGACATTAATGATTCAAGTACACATACTTTAAATTTGAGTAAAGACTAAAAAGAAGAAAAGAAACAATAATTTCAAAAATTATAGAAGGAAACACAAATTGAGAAAAATAAATCCAAAAGAAAGGAGAGGGGGAAAATAAAACAAGAAAAGACAGGACAAAGAGAAAGCATAAAATTATGATATTGATTAAAAAGATAAAATGAATGAAAAGTAAAAGTGGATGCTCTAAATATCCTGATTAAAAGATAAAATCTATTGTGTAAATTAAAAAATAATTTAAGTGTTATGTGTTATTAGTAGATAAGGATGCAAGATGGTTGAAAATAAAAATAAATAATGCAGACACCAATCAAATTAAAGCTCTTGATACCTGACAAAATGCACTTTAATGTGAAATATAGTATTTGAGGTGAGTTTTTATTATTAAACAATTAAAATTTTCAATTCAACAGTAATCATTATTTTAATATAATTTTTTGGTTTTTTTTTTTTTTCATTTATTTTTATTAGTTGAGGCTAATTACTTTACAATATTGTAGTGGTTTTTGTCATACATTGACATGAATCAGCCATGGAGTTACACGTATTCCCCATCCCAATCCCCCCTCCCACCTCCCTCTCCACCCCATCCCTCTGGGTCTTCCCAGTGCACCAGGCCCGAGCATTTGTCTCATGCATCCAGCCTGGGCTGGTGATCTGTTTCACCCTAGATAATATACGTTTCGATGCTGTTCTCTCAAAACATCCCACCCTCTTCTCCCACAGAGTCCAAAAGTCTGTTCTGTACATCTGTGTCTCTTTTTCTGTTTTGCATATAGGGTTATCGTTACCATCTTTCTAAATTCTATATATATGCGTTAGTATACTGTATTGGTGGTTATCTTTCTGGCTCACCTCACTCTGTATAATGGGCTCCAGTTTCATCCATCTCATTAGAACTGATTCAAATGAATTCTTTTTAATGGCTGAGTAATATTCCATGGTGTATATGTACCACAGCTTCTTTATCCATTCATCTGCTGATGGGCATCTAGGTTGCTTCCATGTCCTGTCTATTATAAACAGTGCTGCGATGAACATTGGGGTGCACGTGTCTCTTTCAGATCTGGTTTCCTCAGTGTGTATGCCCAGAAGTGGGATTGCTGGGTCAGATGGCAGTTCTATTTCCAGTTTTTTAGGAAATCTCCACACCGTTCTCCATAGTGGCTGTACTAGTTTGCGTTCCCACCAACAGTGTAAGAGGGTTCCCTTTTCTCCACACCCTCTCCAGCATTTATTGCTTGTAGATTTTTGGATAGCAGCCATCCTGACTGGCGTATAAATCACATCAGGATCCTCTATGACCCACCTCCCAGAATATTGGAAATAAAAGCAAAAATAAACAAATGGGACCTAATTAAACTTAAAAGCTTTTGCACAGCAAAGGAAACTATAAGCAAGGTGAAAAGACAGCCCTCAGATTGGGAGAAAATAATAGCAAATGAAGCAACAGACAAAGGATTAATCTCAAAAATATACAAGCAACTCCTGCAGCTCAATTCCAGAAAAATAAATGACCCAATCAAAATATGGGCCAAAGAACTAAACAGACATTTCTCCAAAGAAGACATACAGATGGCTAACAAACACATGAAAAGATGCTCAACATCACTCATTATCAGAGAAATGCAAAGCAAAATCACAATGAGGTACCACAATATAATTTTTAATGTAGCTTCAAAATGTAGCCAGGGTAAATGACAGGCATATTCAGAAGGGGCCATAGCAACACATTCAAAGACTTTTTCCTAGTGCTGCTCTTGGAAATGTTTTATTGTTCTTAATTCTCTTCAGTTTTTATTATAATGTGATTTTTGTGAACTATTTTTCTCTCTTTTGTTAGATTAAAGTTAATTAGACTTTGTAAATCTGTGGGTTGGTCTCTCACTATTACTGTGTTGAAAAAGTCTATGTTATTAATTTTACAGAAGGCACACCTGCCTCTTTCTTCACTCTTTCTAAAATGTTGTTTTCTAAATATAATTACGTTGCTACATGTTTAATTTATTTTTCATAATTTCTATCTTTTTGTCTTATGTGCTGTATTTTAAACAGTGGCTTCAGAAACATTTTCCAGTTCATTAATTTCCCCCTCATCTGTGTCAAATTAGAGGTAAATTTATCCAATATTCTATTTTACTAGTAATTCTATTTAGTGTTTTTTCAAATCTACTTGATCATTTTAAAAGTTTCTTGTTCTCCAAACACATTTCCCAATTTGTCTAATATTCCTTTGGACTCACTAAATACAATTAATTTACATGTTCCTGATTATTACAGCAATAATTCTGCAAATATTTTCTGCTGTTATTTTTATTACTGCTGCTTCCTTCTAAGGTCTCTTGCTTACTTGTGTGCATAGTTTTTAGTTTGTTTGCTTTTGACTCTGAGATTTTCATCTTTTTTGCAAATTATTTATGATAGCTTATTAAACCTGATATGAGAGAGTTGTGCTAGAGAATCTTTGCATTTTATTTTGCTAAGTAACATATTAATAGAAACATCATTAATTTTGAACACCGTTAAAAGAAAAATCTTGGAGGAGTGATACCACCAAAATGGAAACATAGATCTTTTCTGCTTCCGGTCACCCTCAAAGAAGACAACTAGCAACTATCCATAGATGAGACATGTTGTGAAAATCCTAGAATATGCAGGTGAGGGTGAAATTCTCCCTTGGACTACAGAGACCAAGAAGGACTACATTTGAAGGGTAAAAGAAATGGCTACATTCTGACCACAGTAGACATGATAAACCCCATTAATACAATGAACAAAAAATTATGATAACAGCAAAAAACACAAGAAAAGATTTGACAAAATTCATTATCAATTTATGATAAAACTCTAAACAATTTATATATAAAAAGAACATGTGTATGTGTTCTTAGTCACTCGGTCGTGTCCAACTTTTTGGGACCCCATGGGCTGTAGCCCATCAGGCTCCTCTGGTCATGGGATTTTCCAGGCTAGAATACTGGAGCAGGTAGCCATTCCCTTCTGCAGGGTATCTTCCAGACCCAGGGATCAAACATGTGTCTCCTGCGTTGCAGGTAAATTCTTCACCATCTGAGCCACCAGGGAAGCCCTACCTCAGTATAATAAAGTCTTTATATGACAAGCTCACATCATACTCAATGGCGAAAGGCTGAAAATTTTTCTTCTAACCCGAGTAACAAAATGACGATACTCACTCTTACTACTTCTTTCAAACATAGTACTGAAAGTCCTAGTTAGGGTGATAGGGCCAGAAAAGGATATAAAAGGCATTGAACAGCTCAAGCAGCTCAATACTAGAAAAATAAATGACAATTAAAAAAATAAATGGGCCAAAGAACTAAACAGACATTTCTCCAGAGAAGACATACTGATGGCTAACAAACACATGACAAAATGCTCAACATCACTCATTATCAGAGAAATGCAAATCAAAACCACAATGAGGTACCATCTAGCGCCAGTCAGAATGACTGCCGTCAAAAATCTACAAACAGTAAGTGTTGGAGAGGGTGTGGAGAAAAGGGAACCCTCTTACACTGTTGGTGGGAATGCAAATTAGTACAGCCACTGTGGAGAACAGTGTGGAGATTTCTTAAAAAACTGGAAATAGAACTGCCATATGACCCAGCAATCCCACTGCTGGGCATACACAGTGAGGAAACCAGAAGTGAAAGAGACACGTGCACCCCAATCTTAATTGCAGCACTATTTACAACAGCCAGGACATGGAAGCAAACAAGATGTCCATCGGCAGATGAATGGATAGGGAAACAGTGGTACATATACACAATGGAGTGGTACATATACACTCAGCTATAAAACAGAACATATTTGAGTCAGTTCTAGTGAGGTGGATGAAACTGGAGCCTATTATACAGAGTGAAGTAAGCCAGAAAGAGAAACACCGATACAGCATATGAATGCATATATATGGAACTTAGAAAGATGGTAATGATGACTACACATGCAAGACAGCAAAAGAGACACAGATTTAAAGAACAGACTTCCGGACTATGGGGGAGAAGGCGAGGGTGGGATGATATGAGAGAATAGCACTGAAACATGTATATTAATATGCAAAATAGATGACCAGTGCAAATTCGATGCATAAAGCAGGGCACTCAAAGCTGGTGCTCTGGGACAACCCAGAGGGATGGGGTGGGGTGGGAAGTGGGAGGGGGATTCAGGAGGGTGGACACATGTACAACCATGGCTGCTTCATGTTGATGTATGGCAAAACCCACCACAATATTGTAAAGTAATTAGCCTCCAATTAAAATAAATAAATAAAATTTTAAAAAGAGGTCAGAATTGGAAAGCAGAAGTAGAATGACATAATTTTACAGAAAGAAAATTCTTAAGACTCAACCAAAATCCTATTAGGCCTAATTAATGAATTTAGTAAAGCTGCAGAATACAAAGTTAGTATATAAAAATCAGTAGCATACAATAGTCCTGTTTTTATTTTGAGGAATGTCCATACTGTTTTCCACAGTGATTGCATCAATTTATTTTCCCAGCACCAAGGTACAAGTGTTCCCTTTTCTCCACATCCTCTCCAACCTTTGTTACCTGTAGACTTGCTTTTGATGGCCATTCTGACAGATGTGAGGTGATATCTTCATTGTTTTAATTTGCATTTCTCTAGTAATTAGTGATATTGAACATCTTTTCATGTACCTGTTAGACATCTGTATGTCTTCTTTGGGAAAAGTGTCCATTTAGGTCTTCTGCTTATTTATTGGTTGGATTTTTGAGGATATTGAGTTGTATAAAATAATGAAATTCTGCCATTTGCAGCAACATGGATGGATGTAGAGAATATTATGTTCACTAAAGTTAAGTCAGAGCACTATACCATATTATATTAATTATATGTAGAATATAAAAAATGATACAACTGAAAGTATATGTAATACAGAAACACTCACAGGTATAAAAAACAAACTGTGGTTACCAAAGGGGAGAGGGAAGGGGGAGGGTCAAATTCAGTGTATGGGATTTAGAGATATAAGCTACTCTGTATAAAATAGATAAGCAGTAAGGATATAGTGTATAAAATAGTGAATTGTAGCCATTATCTTGTAATAACTTTCAATGGACTATAATCTGCAAAAATACCGAGTCACTGTATTGTACACCCGAAACTAATACTACATTGTAAATCAAGTATAACTTAAAAATACAAAGAATAAGTAATATAAATTTTTTAAAGGCCACTAAGAATTGAAGTGAGATTAGAGATCCTGATGCAAATTAGCACCAGATAGTTTGACTCCCTACATGAGATATATGCAACTCAATGCAGAAAGGAAGAAGATGAAATTTAATCAGTTGACTGGAACAGTTAAATATGTATATGCTCTGGAAAAATAAGCAGTTAGTGGCAATGAAATCATTCACCATAAGGTGAGATTAAGTCATGGCAGAAGTGATGACTAAGGAAAAAATAAAAGTCCAGAGATAAGTGTCTTAATGATATTCAAGAAGAAATTCAGTGGGATGAATAAAGTTAATAGAACAGATAATGTTATCCTCATAGTTTTTTTTTTATATTTAATGTTCCAAAAATGGAGTTACTTCTGATTTTCTGTCTCAAATTTATAGACTCCTTGAGATTGAGATCATGAAAATTCTGGACTGGATGAAACACAAGCTGGAACCAAGATTGCTGGGAGAAATGTCAATAACCTCAGATATGCAGATGATACCCCCCTTATGGCAGAAAGTGAAGAAGAACTAAAGAGCCTCTTGATGAAAGTGAAAGAGGAGAGTGAAAAGTTTGGCTTAAAGCTCAGCATGCAGAAAACTAAGATCATGGCATCTGGTCCCATCAATTCATGGCAAATAGATGGGGGAAACAATGGAAACAGCGGTAGACTTTATTTTCTTGGGCTCCAAAATCACTGCAGATGGTGACTGCAGCCATGAAATTAAAAGATGCTTGCTCCTTGGAAAAAAAGTCATGACCAACCTAAACAGCATGTTAAAAAGCAGAAACATTACTTTGCCATTTTCTTGGGCTCCAAAATCACTGCAGATGGTGACTGCAGCCATGAAATTAAAAGACACTTGCTCCTTGGAAAAAAAGTTATGACCAACCTAGACAGCATGTTAAAAAGCAGAAACATTACTTTGCCATTTTCTTGGGCTCCAAAATCACTGCAGATGGTGACGGCAGCCATGAGATTAAAAGATGCTTGCTCCTTGGAAAAAAAGTTATGACCAAACTAGACAACATGTTAAAAAGCAGAAGCATTACTTTGCCAAAAAAGGTCTGTCTAGTCAAAGCTATGGCTTTTCCAGTAGTCATGTATGAATGTGAAAGTTGGACTATAAAGAAAGCTGAGCGCCGAAGAGTTGATGCTTTTGAACTGTGGTGTTGGAGAAGGCTCTTGAGAGTCCCTTGGACTGTAAGGAGATCCAACCAGTCCATCCTAAAGGAAATCAGTCCTGAATATTAATTGGAAGGACTGATACTGAAGCTGAAACTCCAATACTTTGGCCACCTGATGCGAGAACTGACTCATTTGAAAAGACCCTGACGTTGGGAAAGATTGAAGGCGGGAGGAGAAGGGGACGACAGAAGATGAGATGATTGGATGGTATCACCGACTCAATGGACATGACTTTGAGTCAACTCCAGGAGTTGGTGAGGGACAGGGAGACTTGGCGTGCTGCAGTTCATGGGGATGCAAAGAGTCAGACACAACTGAGTGACTGAACGGAACTGAACTGCGACTGAGATATATTTTTCTGTATTTTCGCTATTGATTCCCAACTTTGTATAGCACATTGAGAACTCTAAAATATGTTTATTGAGTTAGGTTAGGGAAGGGAAGGAAGAAGGAAAGAAAAATAAGCAGACATCATTATATATCCTAATTAATATAGTCACTTTTATTTTTATTGCAGGGAAAAGTTCATTGCCCAAATTAATCAATTGCTACTTTGACTTACTGCAGTTTAAAAATTAACTTTTAACTCATCTCATTATTATCTTTCAGTTTTATGAAATGATAAGACAGTAAGAAAAGACTGAAAGACAGGAAGATTTGGAAGCTGAATTTTAATTTGTAAATTATGAATGCAGTTATGCCATTAATTTATTATGTTGATATTTATCAACAATCTATATAGAAATAGTATTTTCTTCACATTTAATTATTGTCTAAAATTAGATTAAAATATTTTATGGGCTGACTGTGAGAATGGAAAAGGATTTGACGGACTTCTCTGGTAGTCCAGTGATTAAGAACCCACTTTGCAGTGCAGGGGACGTGGGTTCGATCTCTGGTCAGGGAACTAAGATCCCACATGTCACAGAGCAACTAAGCCCCTGTGCCACAACTACTGAGCCTGTGGGCTGCAGCAGAAGATCTCTTGTGCCAAAACTAAGACCTAACACAGCCAAATAAATATTTTAATGTTATTTTAATATAACTTAACTGTAGAATGTTCTATAAACATTGTATTAATTACTTGTCCTATGATCTTGCTGTATTTCTTCTGCTTTTTAAAAAAAAAAATTATATACTTTATTTTTTTTTAGAGTAGCTTTAAGTGATAGAAAAATTGAACAGAAAGTGCAGACAGTGCCCATATATCTCATCTAGACTTCTGAGTTTCAAAAATTATGAATAAAGCGGCTATAAGCGTTTATGAGTGGGTTTTATGTGGACATAAGTTATCAAGTCACTTAGATGAGTGAATCAAGGAGTGTGATCATTGTATTAAATGCTAAGAGGTTGTTTAAATTTTAAAAAGCTGTTTAACTATCTTCTAAAGTACCTTTTTGCATTCCTACCATCTGTGAACAGAGAGTGCCTGTATTTCCACACCCTCATCAGCACCGGATGCTGTCAGTAATTTGGATTTTAGTCATTCTAATAAGCATGTAATGATTGCTCATTGTTGCTGTCATTTGGAATTTCCAACCCTGAATATTCATTGGAAGGACTGAGGCTAAGGCTGAATCTGCAGTACTTTGGCCACCTGATGTGAAGAGCTGACCCATTGGAAAAGACCCTGATGCTGGAAAAGATTGAGGGCAGGAGGAGAAGGGGACGACAGAGGATGAGATGTTTGGATGGCATCACCGACTCAATGGACATGAATTTGAGCAAGCTCCAGGAGATAGTGAAGGACAGGGAAGCCTGGTGTGCTGTAGTCCATGGAATCAAAAGAGTTGGACACGACTGAGGGGCTAAACAACAACAAAGACTTCTGATGTTGAGCAATTTTATATGCATATTTGCCATCTGTATATCTTTACTCAAGAGCCAGTTCAGATACTTTGCTCATTTTAAAATTGGATTATGTATTTTCTTATCTTGGGTTTTAAGAGTTCTTTGTATATTTTGAACACAGCTCCTTTACTAAATATGTGCTTTGAAAAATTTTTCTTTCAGTCTGTACTTTATCTTTTCATTCTCTTACATGTCTTTCACAGACTAGTTTTTAATAAAGTCCAGCTTATTGATTATTATTATTATTTTTCTTTTGTGGATTGTGCTTTTTGTGTTGTACCTAAAAATTATTAACAAATCTGTTATACATTTAGGTCTAGGATTCATTTTGAGGCAATCTTTTGGAAAGGCTTAATGTCTGTGTTTAGATTTATGTTTTTTTTCATTTGGATGTCCAGTTGTTTCAGCTCCATTTGTTGAAAAGCCTCTTTTCCCTTTGAATGGCCTTTGTTGTTTGGTCAAAGGACAGCTGTCTCCATTTGTAGGGGTGCCTCTCTTATGATTTTACCTGTGCTTTTATTTCCCTCTCAGGAGAGTTCTCACCTCTTCTGTGGAGGCTTATTTCTGGGGTACTGAGCATCCTCTGCCTTTTCCTGGTGTCCATAGCCATTTGGAGTGACACAAATTGTCCTCCCCTTCAGACCATTATTTAATTCACAGAATGTGGTAACTAGATACCTTATCAAAAATGTTGTCTTCTGGATAAAGAAGATGTAGTACATATATACAATGGAATATTACTCAGCCAAAAAAAGGAAAGAAATTGGGTCATTTACAGTGATGTAGATGAACCTAGAGTCTGTCATACAGAGTGAAGTAAGTTAAAAAGAGAAAAGCAAACATTGTATTTTAATGCACATATATGGAAAGAATTTGCCTGCATTGTAGGAGACACAGTCAATGCAAGATCGATCCCTGGGTGGGGAAGATTCCTTGGAAAAGGAAATGGCAACCCTCTCCAGTAATCTCGCCTGAGAAACTCATGGACAGAGGAGTCTAGTGGGCTAAAGTCCATGGGGTCTCAAAGAGTTGGACAGGCGTGAGTGACTAAGTGTGCGTGCATGGAATCTAGAAAAATGGTGCTGAAGAACCTATTGACAGGGCAGGGATAGAGGCAAAGAAGTAGAGAATAAACTTGTGGCCTTGGGGGTGGGGGAAGGAGAGAGCTCTGTGTCAGTGCTCCGTGATGACCAAGAGGAGTGATGTGGGGAGGGGTGGGGACAGGGGCTCAAGAGGGAGGGGCTGTACTTATACATATAGCTGATTCATGTTGCTCTACAGCAGAAACTAGCAATATTATAAAGAAATTATATTCCAATTAATTTTTAAAAATTTCCCTTCTTTCCTTTTTATTATTTATTCCCATACTACATGGTATTTTATTCTGCTATTTAGCTTAAAGTACCCTGAGTTAGGGCTTCCCAGGTGACACTAGTGGGAAAGAACCCACCTGCCAACCCAGGAGACATAACAGACACGGGCTTGATCCCTGGGTCGGGAAGATTCCCTGGAGGAGGGCATGGGAACCCACTCCCGTATTCTTGCCTGGAGAATCCCATGGACAGAGAAACCTGGGGAGCTACAGTCCATAGGGTCACACAGAGTTGGATGAGACTGAAGTGACTTGGCAGGCAAGCATGCACCCTGGGTCAGGAAGATCCCCTGGAGAAGGGAATGGCAAGCCACTCCAGAGTTCTTGCCTGGAGAATCCCATGGACAGAGGAGCCTGGTGGGTCCATGGGGTCATATAGAGTAAGACACGATTGAGCGACTAACGCTTTCACACTTTCACATGATCTAATGATGATATCTATTTTTGGAGCATAGTCTAAATAAACTTCTCTCACAATTCTGCAAAAAGCAAGCAACGGCTTTACATCCTGATACCTAAAATACAAAGACCTTCATTATTATATCAGCTCTACTAATATAAAGTCTTCCATGGGAAAGGTACTCTAGCATATTCTATTGTTTAGTCGCTAAGTTGTGTCCAGCTCTGTGACTCTATGGGCTGTAGATATCAGACTTCTCTGCCTTTCACTATCTTCTGAGTTTGCTCAAATTCATGTCCATTGAATCAGTGATGCCATTCAACCATCTCATTCTCTGTTGTCCCCTTCTCTTCCTGCCTTCAATCTTTCCCAGCATCATGGTCTTTCTTAAGGAGTCAGTTCTTTGCATCAGGCGGCCAAAGTATTGGAACTTCAGCTTCTTCAATAGAGCTTCCAATGAATATTAAGGATTGACTTCCTTTAGGATCAATTGGTTTGATCTCCATGCAGTCCAAGGAACTCTCAGGAGTCTTCTCCAAGCACCACAATTCAAAAGAATCTATTCTTCAGCAGTTGGCCTTATTTGTTGTCCAACTCTCACATCTGTACATGATTACTAGAAAAACCATAGCTTTGACTATATAGACCTTTGTCAACAAAGTGATGTCTCTACTTTTTAATATGCTGTCTAGGTTTGTCATAGCTTTCCTTCTGAGGAGCAAGTTTGGAGCCCAAGAAAATAAAATCTTTATTGCTTTCACTTTTTGCCCTCTATTTGCCATGAAATGATGGGACTGGATTCCATGATCTTAGTTTTTTGAGTGTTGAGTTTTAAGCTAGCTTTTACACTCTCAAAAAGTGGCTCTTAAGGTCCTCTTTACTTTTTGCCATTAGGTTGCTCAATGGTAAAGAATCTGCCTGCCAATGCAGGAGATGCAGGAGACATGGGTTTGATCCCTGGGTCAGGAAGATCCCCTGGAGAAGGAAATGGCAACCTTTTCAGTATTCTTGCCTAGGAAGTTATATGGACAGAGGAGCCGGAGGGCTACACTCTACAGGGTCACAAAAGAGGCAGACATGACTTCATGACTAAACAACAACAAAAACAGCAACTACCCTATAAAATCTTCATTTATCGTTCTGGATCACAGACTTATTGTGGTGAAGGGGCTCGCATCATTCAATGAAGCTATGATCCAGGCCATTCAGGGCCATCCAAGATGGACGGGTTACAGTGACGAATTTTGACAAAATGTGGTCCATGGGAGAATTAAATGGCCACTCATGGGGAGAGCCCCATGGACAGTATGAAAAGGCAAACAAATTATTTTATTGAAGATATAAACATGAAAAAGATATGGTCCTTTCATGAAGGACCATCTTATCATAACATCTTACCATAACATTATCTTATGTTCTAATTTAATAGACGTTTTAGTATAACTAACCTTGCCGGGGTCCAGCCCCAGCAGGATCCTGGGGAACCCTCAGGATGGACGGCGTCGGCGAATGAGAGAGAAAGAGAGAGAGAGAGAGACCAGACCAGGAAGGTGCGGCAGAGTCTGGCAGTTGCTTTATTTTTCACTGTAGCCTTTATACCCTAAGTTGGTACATTTCTAAGGGGCAGATAAGCATACAGACTTAGTTTAACATTACATCAGCTTGTCCTTCACGAAACCAGGCGTGCTCTGTATATTTTTTGTTTATGAGAGTCTTTTCCCATAGATTTTTTGTACATTATCTCCTGGCCTTGAGGTTAGCAGAAAACGGAAAATTGGCAGTCTCATGGTACAGCAAGTTGTAACATACTAGAAATACATCCTGTTAACATAAAATTTCTGCAGAAATTCTCAGCTAAATTTATCTAACAAGTTTAACACACAATGACTCTGTGGCTCTGGTGAGGCAGCCCTTGTTTAGCACTCCTGGTTAAAATTAACAATTATCTTATTGTTTTTACACTAGGGCTAAACTCTTATTTTACTATATCTTTAACTGTATTAACAATAGTTTCCACTGCACAACCTCAGCACATTAACATCAGTCAAACGTTGATCTAATAACCACTTTTAAAACAATATTTTTTTGTGTTCTCTAATAGGGCTTCCTCACCCCCCAAAGGGCTCTGTGCCTATTATGGCCTTTTTAATGGTTAATCTCTATGTATAATATCTTTTGGCTTTCAGGCCTGTTGACAATTTATGGCTTGCACCTGGTGCAACTTTAAGCAACTTCAGTAGCCAACCCTGTCTTTTTTGTGGTTAATCTATTGTCTTTCTATTAGGTGTCATCTCCATGGGAACTAGATAGGATTACATTTTTTACAGAACAGAAATGCAAAGGATTGCAAAAACAGCAGATATGGCACAAAACAGGCTCTTAGTCCAAAAGTTAATTACCTGCAAGAAGTCGCCAGCTAATCTCTATCTATTTTCTATTAGGCTTATGTGTGGCTATAATATTTGTGGGGCTTTTCTCACCCCGCGAAGGGGCCTATGCTTAATAGTTTCTTTTGTTAGCGTACTGTGCTAAGGATGTTTAGAGCAATCATGAGCATTTTGTGCAATGAGAGCACATATTTATCAAACAAGCCAGAATGCCAGCAAAAGGGTTTGAATTGGAACATTTCCTTCATCCTTGACCCCTTCATAGGGTACCAGCGTCCAGGAGATTTATTAATTAGCATTTAAGTTGGTCTTTATTCAGTGAAAGAGGAGCAGGAGGGCTCTCAGCAGGCAACACAAGACTCTGCAGCAGCGCAAACAAGAACAACAGCAGAAAAGGTGGGAGGATATAGGTTGGGGTAGAGGCCGAGGCCAACCTGGAGGGTCCCTTATCCTAGACGGCCTTGCCTGTCAGGTATTTTCCTCATGACCTCATCATGGATGGGGTCCCGGACGGCCTTGCCTGCCCGGTATTTTCTTCATGACCTCGTCACGGGCGGGACCTCCCATAACGGCTCCCGGCATAAGCTAAGTACAAATTAACAACATAGAAGTAGATTCTTATTAAAGATGCATGTATAATTCCAAAGTTTTTAAGAGACTATAATAAATTATCCTTGCAGAAATCTGTGATTTAAAAGGAAAATACAAAGAAATATTTTAATTTCTAATTCATAATGTAATCATAACTTACTTTTTTAAATGTAGTGTTACTAAAATGATTTTTAAAATGTATTTCTGTTCCCAGAATTGGGCTTCCCTGCTGGCTCAGTTGCTTGGAAATCTATTTAAGGCAGTGATGGAAAATTTTGTCCAGAACCTCACTGTCATTCTTGTTAAGGTATTGATTTTGGTCAGTGTTTTGTCTCTGGTAACTTAGGACCTCCTCTGGCAGCTCTGTTTCCGGGGCCATATTTCTACCTGTGATGACTTCATCTCTGCCACTTTTATGGATTTCAATTGATTTTTTTTTTCACTGCAGTGGCATTTTCCCTGGTTTTGTACAGGATGAAATCTTAACATTCTGGATATCTTTACAATTTAAACATTCATAGAAAGCCAGATCTTATGAGCAGAATTTGACAGTGAGACTCTGGAGATAGAGCAGAAAGGTGGAGGAAGGTAAGAGAATTAAACCAATAAACTGAATATAGGACTATATGAATGGTCCTCAGTCAATAAGGGATTCCACAGAAAGAGAACTAGAGAATAAAAACATAGTGGCAAAGGCAAGATGTTGACAGCTATTTTGCTGACTCTTTTGCAACTGACTTTGTACTTCTCTGGTAAACCTGAATGGGCTTATGTTAGAAAATTTAAATTTAAATTAAAGGAGCTCAGGTAGAGGTGTATGGAGGCAGAGAATGCTTTTCAGTCTTAATCATTCTTAAGAATTTCCAAAATTCAGATTCCCATGTTCTACAAGAGAAACTGTTGATCAATGTCTGGGGTGAAACTGAAGAATCTAGAGTAGAAGCAAGTATAGTAGGTGATATTGAGGTGGACGTTTTACTGATTACTCTTTAAAAAAGACTGGAATGAAGATAAAGTGGTCATCCAAAGTTTAATATAGAATTGTTAACTTGCTCTGTTGGTGACTCTGTGATACACAGTTCTTTGGTTTACATATATTGAGAAAATGTTGTATAATTTTAGTCTAATTACCTAGTTCACACTAATTGAGATATTTTTGTTCTCAAGACCGTATTTCTCTAACCACCTCCTTTGCTCTATCAATGGTAATTTGAATCCAGATCACAGGAAATCTTGCCAAGCACTTCGTAGCCACCACACAGGTCTTTTAGCTTTAATAGAAATGCAATTCGACTATCAAAATATGCTTTACATCGAAAGAACAGCATGTAGATTATCTATGGTGAAACAGATCACCAGCCCAGGTGGGATGCATGAGTCAAGTGCTCGGGCCTGGTGGGCTGGGAAGACCCAGAGGAATTGGGTGGAGAGGGAGGTGGGAGGGGGGATTGGGATGGGGAATACGTGTAACTCTATGGCTGATTCATATCAATGTATGACAAAACCCACTGAAAAAATAAAATAAAATAAAATAAAAATATGCTTTACAAAACTATTCAATTCTATGCCTTTAGGCTCCCATTTCTATGCCTATTGTTGTTGTTGTTGTTGTTGTTTAGTCTCTTAGTTGTGCCTGCTCTTTTGCAACACCATGTACCATAGCCTGCCAGGCTCCTCTGTCTCTGGGATTCTCCAAGCAAGCATAGTGGAGTGGGTTGCCATACTTTTTTAGGAGATCTTCCTGACCCAGGGATCAAACTGGCATCTCCTGCATTGGCAGGCAGATTCTTTACTACTGAGTCACTAGGAAGGTCAGGCCTACTCTTACATGACTTCTTTTTTACATAATTAATGCAAACCTAAACATTTCCTGCCCAATTTATAATACTAACTAAGTAATTTGTATTCATGCTAAAACCAAAATCAAATAAAAATAAAAATTAGAAAAAAAATAAGTAAATGAAATATTATAAAACTCACATGTCTATGTATAGCAAATACCATAGCAAATACCTACTCGCTGTGGATTCCTGCATGTATTAAAAATCTTAACATTCAAATATTTGTAGTCCCTTTAAACATCATTGGCTTTAGTTTGGTAGATACAATAGCAAGTATCTCTAAGTATACCAATTTGTTCCCACAAGAATAACCTGTCAAATTTTCAGCTTTCCAGACCATTTGCAATCTGATGCTGGTGCACATTATATTGAATGAAAAACCAGTCAAAATGGCTAATATTTAAAGTGTATGACGGATCTCCACATGTCCAACCACACAGAGGTGTCTGGTATTGTTGGGCTTTGGTATGATCTCCTCAAAAATACACAAAAGAAATGTTTGACCCTACAACTTTCTCACTTTCTCTTGCTCTATTCAACATGTATTTAAGAATAATTCCTGAACTGGGGCTGTCTTGATTCCTTTTTATTTTCTTGTAGTTACTCTCTTGTGTATCCCATATTGGCTATTCCATGAATTTAAACCCCATCTAGTAATATTTGCAAAATAATTCTTTAGCTTTACACTATATTCTTCCTGAAACTGCCACTTAAGTATAGAGTTTCTGCCACTGATGGCCAAAAGTAAATTGCTTTTCTCAATATGTTCTGCAAATCACAGCTGTTTAATTTACTTATAATTTCAGGAATTATTTTATCATGGTTTAGCTTTCTGTTTCTATAATATGACTGCCTGAATATGTTTTCTGAAAATGTTCTTTCACCTCATCCCATTTTATTTTTTTCGGAAGTTCAAGATTGTAAAATATTTTGTTTTGCATAAACAGTATGACAGGTTTTTATATACGCATTTAGTTGCCCCTTATTTCTCTTTACAAAATATGTTACCTTAATATACTCAGTTGAGAAGAAATCTCCAAGAAGTACACATTTAGAATATGACTAACATTTACATAGTCGTATTTGTGTTACTTCATTTCTCCCTGCTTCCTCTTCCAAGAGAAAATTTAGTCTTAATTCTAAAGCTAATGTTGCTAACTGTGATGATGCTTGTCCAATGAATAACAGCACTAATGTGACAGTTAAAGTGACAGTTATCCCCAAGTCCAAGTTTGTAAATCTCCATCCTGATTTGCTTCTCTACCTTTAAGCTAAATCCACTGCTTCTTGGCCAATTTCATAGGTCCTTACAGCTTTTCTTTCAATATCTTCTGCAGTAGAATCTTACTTTTTCCCGGAAATTTCGTTCTCCTTTCCCTAAAGCCCTTTTGGACTCCCCAAGAACCAGTACAATGACATCAAGAGTGGTTAGGTGCTGCCTGCCCTGGCGAATGCTGATCACGCTGTGGTTGGAAAATTCTGTTCAGAGGAGTGTACAGTGAGTGAATATGTTAGCGACACCTTTATGTATTTAGAGTGTGTTGACCAGATGTATGACACTTAAACTAAAAATAACCACAGAAGAAAATCCAGTAATCTTTCAGAAAAAAACAACACAAAAACATGTGTCATATCAGAATGCAGATGGTTTATTTATTTAATAATTACATAGCAATTTTTTTTTAGCAGTCAATACAAAAAAAGAATGCCAGAAAGCACTTTATCAGAACTCAGTTTTTATGTCTTAAAATATATTTTTAAAAGTTTTATTGATTTATTTTTGGGTGCTGGGTGTCTGTTTCTGGGTGGGCTTTTCTCTAATGGCGGCGAGCAGGGACTACCTTTTGTTGCAATGTGCAGGCTTCTCATTGCAGTGGCTTCTCCTGTTGCGGAGCACAGGCTCTAGGGCACGCGGGCTTCAGAAGTTGTGGCCCGGATTCTAGAGCACGGGCTCAGCAGCTGTGGCCCATGGGCTTTGTTCTTTCTAGGCATGTGGGATCTTCCTGGATTAGGATCAAACCTGTGTCTCCTGCGGTGGCCGGCAGATTCTTTCCCACTGAGCCACCAGGGAAGTCCCTTTATGTCTTAATGAATAAAGAAAATAAATTTTTTAAGCTATGTATATCCTAGGTAACTCTGTGCAAGGCAGCAAGATATGATCACATTGTGTTCCCCTGTTGACGGTCAGAAAATACCAAGTGTTTACAGGGACAGCTTCTAGGCACTGCTGGGACTTGATCCATCAAGAAGGAAACCAGAGTATTAAATAATTTGTATTTAATAATTTAATAATTAATATTTAATTAATATTTAATAATCTCCCCTCTCACCTTCTGATCTCCTGGCTATATCTTCCAAGGGCTTAAACCAGCCAGAAACCAGAAGGCAAGAAAGTCTGAACGATGTAATTTTTAGACTTTAGCTTCCAGGGGCACAGAGTGCAGCAAAGATGCTTGGAAATGGATGTGGAAGGGATGTTATGAAAAAAGATGTTAGAACCACAGCTTCTGGTGGCAGAGCTAGAAGTTTCATGGGGAAGACTTTGTGTGCCTTGCAATACTGGTGAAGGTCTAGGCAGGAAAACAAAGCCCAGGCCAGATCATTCAATAGAGTGAACTTAATGCAGGGAAATAGTTACAAAGCAGTTGCAGGGTTGAAAGACAGTCCAGAGATGAGTAAAACAGAAAGATGGGACCATTCCCAGGTCCAAAGGAGCCAAGGGAGCAGGGGGGCCCTCAGAGCCACCTGATGAGACCTGGTACCAGAGTGGACACTATCTGGTGGGAAGCTGTTGCTGTTTGCAGGAGTTAAAGCCACATGAAAGGTGTAGCCACTGCAGGAGATGTAGCCTGAAGCAAAGAGAGAAAAGCAAAAACACCAGGCTTCTCACCTTCCAAATATCAAACTAATTCCTCCCATTGACCGAACTGGAAGCTGGTTCACATGGAAACCGTGAAATGTATGTTGCAAGAATTGGCACCTGAGTTAGGAGCAGAGCAGGAGAAGGCTAAGGAGGATGAAAGGGACAGTGACTGATGCAGGATAAAAGAAACCAGGTCTCTTAAGGACGTAGGACCAGAGTGTTTTGCAAGAGTTCCTTCTCGTACCCAAATGGAAGTGTGACTTAACACAGAGATTCATTGAACCTGTCTTGTCTAATCTATATGTCAGCTTCTTTACTGTAAATATGGGTAAGATCACTCAGATGAATTATCAATATGGAACCACGTGTAGAAGGATTCAGTAATTGGGAGATGGCTTGCAAACATATTTTGTAAAGAAAGAATTGGGAATAATTTATTCAGTATACTGACAGGAGAGATAGAAGTCTCTAATCACTTATCTACAATGTGTGCATGTTAAGTCGCTTCAGTCATGTCTGACTCTCTGTGACCCTATGGACTGTAACCCTCCAGGCTCCTCTGTCCATGGGATCTCCAGGCAAGAATACTGGAGTGGGCTTCCATGCCCTTCTCCAGGGGATCTTCCTGACCCAGGGATCAAGCCTGTGTCTTCTGCTTTGCAGGCAGATTCTTTACCACTGAGCCACCAGGGAAGCTCTCTGCAGTGCTGAAAACCAAAATATTTATAAAGCAAAATATTTTTATAAGTTTGGTGCCAAAACATGAACTAAATATGTTTTTTGTTTGAAGCATTTTTCTGGGGAAATATTTACATGCTTGGTTATAAGGTGAACCACCAAATTCCATTGGCACTGTTAATTTATATATGTATATGTATGTACTATATTTTAAAGTGCAAAACTGTGAATCTTAAATTACACTTCTCCCCAAGGATTTTGGATACAAAATTAGGGACTATATTTATATCTTAAACAGCATTTAAATTTCCATTCTAACTCTTTAAAGAAATGGCAAGAAAACATCATATAAAAGAACAATCTCTCATATATTCTGCTTGATTTCCCTGTCTCTGTCTGTCTCTTTCTCTCTTTGGTTTCTATTGGTATCACCTGCTTAACCATACTGGTGATATTTAATGCTAACCTGGATTAGAATAACACTTCTTTATTTTTAAAAGCACCTTACTATTATTTAAAATAAGTTTTCACTTCAGATTGTGTTCCTACTAAAACTGACATTTAAGTACAGTATAGTCTTGCTAAGAATAGATGGCTTTTAAATCATGACTGTTTGATTCACATTTTCTTCTGGAATTATTTTTGCCACACTCCTGTTTTCTTTTCCTCTCATGTGAGTTGGCTGTCTTGAAGACTTTCTGCTCTCCTCACTGTTCTGTCATGATACTAGTTCAAGAGGAAATTCAGTTCAGTTCAGTCACTTAGTCGGGTCTGACTCTTTGCGACCCCATGGACTGCAACATGCCAGGCCTCCTTGTCCATCACCAACTCCTGGAGCTTACTCAAACTCATGACCATCGAGTCAGTGATGTCATCCAACCATCTCATCCTCTGTTACCGCTTCTCCTCCTGCCTTCAATCTTTCCCAGAATCAGGGTCTTTTCCAATGAGTCAGTTCTTCACATCAGCTGGCCAAAGTATTGGAGTTTCAGCTTCAGCATCCAGTCCTTCCAATGAATATTCAGGACTGATCTCCTTTAGGATGGACTGGTTGGATCTCCTTGCAGTCCAAGGGACTCTCAAAGGTCTTCTCCAACACCACAGTTCAAAAGCATCAATTCTTCTGCCCTCAGCTTTCTTTATAGTCCACCTCTCACATCCATACATGACTACTGGAAAAACTATAGCCTTGACTAGATGGACTTTTGTTGACAAAGTAATGTCTCTGCTTTTTAATATGCTGTCTAGCTTGATCATAACTTCCCTTCCAAGGAGCAAGCGTCTTTTAATTTCATGGCTGTAATCACCATCTGCAGTGATTTTGGAGCCCCCCAAAATAAAGTCAGCCACTGTTTCCACAGTTTGCCCATCTATTTGCCTTGAAGTGACGGGACTGGATGCCGTGATCTTAGTTTTATGAATGTTGAGCTTTAAGTCAACTTTTTCCTTCTCCTCTTTCACTTTCACCAAGAGGCTCTTTAGTTCTTCTTCGCTTGGAGGAAGTTAGGGAGAAACAATTCCTTTTATAAAGCTGTGTATAAACAGGACCCCCAATTATGTCTGTATGGTATTAACACCTTTGCCCATAAGCAGCTTCAGAGTTATTCTTCTGTGTCCTCACTTGTTCATTATTTCCATCTACAAAATACTTACTTCTATACTTTCTATACAAAATACTTTCTTCTATCAGAAGAAAATTCGGGTTAAAAAATTTTATGTAAAAAACAAGTCTAGTATTTACACTCTAATCAACTGATGCTTTTTGATCCTCGTGTTTGTGTGTGTTTGTGTTTGGCTCTTACCTCCTCCTCTCTCGGTGGGTAAGTGCCGTTATGACTCTGAATTCAGTGTTATTTCCTGTGGTCATGTTTGTCCGAATGATAGTGACACAGTTCAAGTGATAACGATCACCGCATCCAGGCTTGTAAACCTCACTTTTGTTCTCTTCTCCTCCTTATGCTTTATAGTCTGTTCCTTGACCAGATGAACTGCTTCAATTCCCACTATTTTTTATAGTAGCTTCTTATTTTTTTCTTAACAGACAAGCTCCACATCCGCTCATCTCATCCCCAGGACTGAATGATCATATTGTGCCTACTGCAGGTGTTAAGTGTCATGCCAAGTATTAGAAAGTCTGAGCTTGGAAATATTCTGTACGGTAACAGGACGCCTCTATACACGTGGAGCACCCTGAGCTGATGACTGAGGTCTGACCAAGAGGGCAGGGTCATGTCAGAATCCAGACAGCATTTCTACAAAACTACTTATAATTATGTTTCACCTTTTCAGATGATAGAAATGAATATTAGAGTTTTGGAACCTAAAGTTTACAAATCTAACAAAAAACAGAATCAGACTCTTGAGGCTACTGACTTTAATAAAAACACTTCAATTCATCTAAGAAAGTTACATTTTAATGAGATTACTTTGATTCATTGGTTTATTTATGGCTGTCCCGGGCTTTCATTGCTGTGTGCAGGCTTTCTCTAGTTGCAGCAAGTGGGGGCTTCTCTCTGGTTGCAGTGCAGACTTCTCACTGGTGGCTTCTGATGTTGCAGGGTATGGGCTCTGGGATGGGCAGGCTTAGTAGCTGTGGCTCACAGGCTTAGATGTCCTGAGGCATGTGGAATCTTCCCGACCCAGGGATCAAACCCTTGTCCCCGGCATTGGCAGGTGGAATCTTCACCCTTGGACCACCAGAGAAGTCCAAAGCTACTGACTTTTGACACCTCATATTTAGCACGTTGAGGAAGGCCAGAGAAGAATCATCTGATGAGTATCAGTTAGAAATTAGTTTTGAAGGCAAAACAGTCTACATTTGTATTATCCTCTCACTTTGCTCTGTGCTGCTATTTTTCAATATTCTTTGTGTATCTTGTGCTCATTAGATATTCTCACTGATGCAGTTTCCATGCTACTAAGACAGGTGTGTCGATTCTGACCTCAGTTAGTTAAGAGGCATTCAATTTTTTATAAATCTAATGATTGCCTGATTCTATGTATATATTCAGACAACATATAAATGTAAAAACTGAAGATGAACATCTGCTGTTGCTCTTTAATGAAGGAGGTGCAGAGCTAATAAAACATAGCCCAACCCTGATGTCCATAATGTTATGAATTCTGCTTCTCTGTAAGATTTATTTCAACTGAAAATGATTTTTTTTTTACTAGATTGGTTTGATTCAGGAAAAAAAGCAAAATCTTGGAATGAGAAGATAGTTCAAATGTATCTACTAAATTGTAAATATTGAAAGTCATAGATTTTGAGTGTTAGAACAGTCTTGGTTGCTGAAGGCTGGAGTGACTGTGACTATTCCTTAAAATAAGACAGTGGTGAAATTTGCCACATCAATTGATTCTTCCTTTCACAAACAATTTTTCTGTAGCATGCAATGCTATTTGATAGCATCTTATCAACAGTGGAACTTCTTTCAAAATTGGAGTCAATCTCCCCTAAACCTTCACCTGCTTTATAAACTAAGCTTATATAGCATTCTAAATCCTTTGTTTCCATCTCAACAATCTTCACTTACCTTCACCAGGAGTAGATTTAATCTCAAGAGAACACTTTCTTTGCTTTTCTTTTCGTTCCATTAGAAGCAACTCATCACCCACTCAAGTTTTATTTTGAGATTGCAGTCATTCAGTTACATCCCCTGATTTTACTTCTAATTCTAGGTCTCTTGATATTTTCACCACATCTGCCATTACTTCCTCCAGTGGAGTCTTGAGCCAAAGTCATCTATGAATATTGGAACCAGTTTCTTTTAAGTTCCTATTAATGTTGATATTTTTATCTCTTTTGGCTAATCATGAGTGTTCTTAATGGCATCTAAAATAGTGAATCCTTTCCAGAAGGTTTTTAATTTATCTTGCTCAGCTCTATCAAGAGGAGTCACTATTTATGGCAGCCATAGCCTCATGAAATATGTTTCTCAAATATTGACTTGAAAGTCAAAATTATTTCTTGAACTCTGGGCTGCAGAGTGGATGTTGTGTATGTTTTCAGGCATGAAAACAACATTTATCTCATTGTACATCTTCATCAGACTCTTTCATGACTCAGGTGACTTGACAATGAGCAGTAATATTTTGAAAGGATTCTTGTTTTTTGAGCAGTAGTCTCAAAAGTGGGCTTAAAATAAACCATGTTGTAAACAGATATGCTGTCATCCAGGCTTTGTTGCCCCACTTATAGAGCACAGGCAGAGTAGAATCAGCATAATTCTAACGGGCCCTCGAATTTTCAGAATGATAGATTAGCACTGACTTTAACTTTAAGTCATTAACTGCATTAGCCCCTAACAAGAGAGTTAGCCTATCCTTTGAAACTTTGAAGCCAGGCATTGACATCTCTCTAGCTATGAATGGCACCTTTTCCAATATAAGGTTGCTTCATCTACTTTGAAAATCTGTTGTTTAGTGTAGTCACCTTATTAATCATCTTTGCTAGATCTTCTGTAAAACTTGCCTCAGCTTCTATGTCAGCACTTGCTACTTCACCTGGCCGTGAAGAAGGGGAAAGTTAAAGTTGCTCAGTCAGTGTCCGATTCTTTGCAACCCCACAGACTGTAGCCTACCAGTCTCTTCTGTCCGTGGAAGTCTCCAGGCAAGAATACTGGAGTGGGTTGCCATTCTCTTCTCCAGGGGATCTTCCCAACCCAGGGGTTGAACCAGGTCTCCCTCATTGCAGATGGATTCTTTACTGTCTCAGCCACTAGGGAAGCCCTGCTTCACTTGGCACTCATGTGTTATAGAGAGAGCTTCTTTCCGTAAACCTCATAAATTAATCTCTACTAGTTTAAAAATTTTTTCTGCAACTTCCTCATCCCTCTCCACTTTCTTAGAATTGAAGAGATTTAGAGCCTTGCTCTGGACTAGGCTTTGACTTAAGGGACTATTGTGGTTGGTTACAAACCTTCAATCTGTAACAAAACAAAGCAAAAAACCAAAAATCCCACAGTATCTGTGAAGTGCAGTGAAGCAAAATGCAACTATAGGAGGTATATGTGTAAATAGAACATAGGCCATTTCTGTTCCTTTTTGTTTGTTTGTTTTCAACTCTCTGAAGGAGTCTATAACTAAGAAAAAATCATATTAAATAAGTACATTATAGAACTTTATATATTTGATATACATTTTTGACTATCCTAAGGGAACAGGATACAAATTCCTTAATATAACAAAGTTTTTCTTAATGAAGTTGTAAGTCATATTTTCTACTTTATGTCATGAAGCAGACTTATTCTTATGTTTACCTCTCTGATGTTGTTGATAAAAGTGCTATAAATCTCTAACCTTTCCAGTAAACAAAGATCTTAAAATATATATTCACATCATTCTACCCCTAGTGCCTGTTGAAATGCTCTAAACATGACAGACACATGTGGTGAACAGGAAATGTTCTGTAACTGCTACAGTCAGGTTACAAAGCTTACTTCTCTCTTTGCATTTACACCATTTTGGTCAAAGATTTTTCACCTCTCTTACCACATATACACCCACACCCATGCTCACATATAAACGCACACACACACCAATAGTAGAAGGAGGGAACAAAGTAAAATCTCTCTTCCCCCCATGAAATCTAACTTCAAAGAGATACAAATAGATTCTAAAAAGGACCATCCATCTTGGTGCCAATATCCTCTTCAAGTGAATTTATTTTATGTATGCAATTATCATGAAATTCACACATATAGACAGATATTTCTAAAAATTGAATTATACTTCTTAGAAGGCAGAAGGCATGAAAATAGAGAAACCAGGAGACAAAGCATATAACTAAAAGCTTCCTGAGACTTTAAAAACTCCTCTTAGGTTGTACAAAAATTATGGTAATAGCCTGGTTTAATTATTTGTCCAAATCTGGGTTTTACCTCCATAAGAACAATCACAGATATTTCATAGTCAAGGATGCATGTAGTGTGTATACTGTATAAGTATGCAAATATAGAATTACAATGTAATTACTATGTAATATTAATTACTATGTAAATATTTACATACTTGCATATGTAGTAATATTCAAAACATCTGTGGTTATTTATGTATCTAAAATCAAATAAAGACTCAAAATTACCAGGGTAACTGAAGCAAAATTGCATATATTCTCCTACTAGTATGTAAAGTGACTCTCCACTTTTTTATCTATTACAGATTGACAGAACTTAAGGAGACTCAACTCAGCCATTGCTAGTTAGTTGACTTGGAGCTTATTTCTTTGATAATACTGTGTCTTCAGCTATGAAATTTAAGAAATAATGCTAATAATAACAGGGTAAATGAAGATTATAAAGGTAAATTATGCAAAATATCTCACATGAAGCTCGCATAAACACCAAAATAGCTTACTATTTTACAGATAATTATTAACTATGTTAACTATAATAAATTATAGACCACCTGCCAACTAAAGAATTAAAGAATAAATTATAAAATTTTAACAATAATCCTTTATGTGAATCCTTTTTTTCCCAAGATTCATTTCAGGCTAGTGGAGCTTGGTAATGTGTAAATTGACACTCACTACTGGTTGAGTGCTTTGCATAAAAGTTAAAATTTGAGTTCTTGAAACTGACATGTTTTTATTGATGAATCATCTCCTGTTTGGGTACTGATACATCTTATCATTCTTAGAGAATCCTTTTATTTCCCCTTTCTTTTTCTTTATGCCCATTTCATCAACAAATTCTGACAGTAGAGATTTACAGGGTAGAAAAGCTTGGCCTATAGGCCAAGAAAGAGGCTCAGTGCCATTTTAATGATACTTAGAAAAAAATACTTGAGGTTTCAATCTCAAAAGTGACCAGTTTGTTTAGTGAGAACCCAAAGGCTTTCCAACAGCCCACCGCAGAGACACTGTTTCCAGCTGCGTGGGGACAACAAGCTACAGCTGCAGCCAAAAAGCAAGCTCTCTGCAGCTCTTTTGTGAAGCGTTTACACTTTGCTTAAGTCTCAGGTGATGGAATTTACCAGTTAGAAGAAATGAACATCAAGACAGAGGTCCCCAATATTTTTGGTACCAGTTACTGGTTTCATGGAAGACAATTTTTCCATGGACTGAGTTGGGGGAGATGGTTTGTGGATAATTCAAGTGCATTACATTTATTGTGCACTTATCTCAGTACAGTTCAGTTCAGTTCAGTCGCTCAGTCGTGTCCGACTCTTTGCAACCCCATGAACTCCAGCATGCCAGGCCTCCCTGTCCATCACCGACTCCCGGAGTTTACTCAAACTCATGCCCATTGAGTTGGTGATGCCATCCAGCCATCTCATCCTCTGTCGTCCCCTTCTCCTCCTGCCCCTAATCCCTCCCAGCATCAGGGTCTTTTCCAGTGAGTCAACTCTTCTCATGAGGTGGCCAAAGATTATTAAATCAGCTCCACCAGCCATTAGATCCCAGAAGCTGGGGATTCCTGCTTTAAGGGCTGATGTTAAGAAATTTTTAAACAAATTGTGTGTTCTCATCACTCTGGTTTTATAAGCCTCTCCTAACTCCACACACTCAGAGAGTGCCAATGTTTTATCCAAAATATACATTAGCTGTTAGATCATTATTATTTGAATGCTTCTTTTTTCCTTTGTTGACATCTCACTTTATAAAATAGCTATCAAGCAGAGTCAAGTGCTGAGGAAGATCTAGATATGTCCAAAACTTTCACATTGTTTTATTTCTTTTTTGAGCTTAAGTTATATCTGAACCAGATGCAGAATTGGTTGCTGCTGTGGTTTTCTTGCTCATTTGTCCTTTTATTTCTTTTGATGGGAAGTAGTACTCTTGGTTGGAGAAGGCAATGGCACCCCACTCCAGTACTCTTGCCTGGAAAATCCCATGGACGGAGGAGCCTGTTGGGCTGCAGTCCATGGGGTCGCTAAGAGTCGGACATGACTGAGCGACTTCACTTTCAGTTTTCACTTTCATGTAATGGAGAAGGAAATGGGAACCCACTCCAGTGTTCTTGCCTGGAGAATCCCAGGGACGGGGGAGCCTGTTGGGCTGCCGTCTATGGGGTCGCACAGAGTCGGACATGACTGAAGCGACTTAGCAGCAGCAGCAGCAGTACTCTTTGTGGGGCTTCCCTGGTGGTGCAGTGGTAAAGAAGTCACCTGTCAGTGCAGAAGATGCAAGAGACATGAGTTACCTGGAGGAGGAAATGGCAACTCACTCCAGTATTCTTCCTGAAAAATTCCATAGACAGGGGACTGTGGTGGGATACAGTCTATGGAGTCTCAAAGAACTGAACATAATTGAGTACCACCAGTACCCCTGGTACTTTTAGCTTCATGCAAAAAGGGACATTTGCTTTTGTAATGTGTCTGGTTAATGTCTATGACTGTATTTGTAACTGTCAGGTAAAATTGCAAATATAAAATGATACCATACTTGTAAAAACAACTATTCAGTATCCAAAACCAATAATATAAAGATAGTGGTTAACGTGTCAGAGGTCACATTAAAATAATATGTTGAATAAAATCTGAAAATCATGTTCTCAACAATAGCAAATATTTCTCACTTGATTGAAGCCCTGAGGTGATCATCTTTACTTCTTAGAGAAAGCCAGAGTAAGACCTGTTAAAGAACAACCCCAATTAATTCTTAGAAAACTTTCTTCAGTGGGACTGAATGACCAATAAGAGGCCAGCTACTCAACTTTAAATGATGTCAGCATCTTTAACTGTAAGACAAGATTATTCAGAAGTGGGAGAAGTTTAAATGATTTCCCATTGCTAGGTATACTTGTGTGATCTTCACCTTAAAGAAGGTATTGCATAGAGAATTTCTAGTGTATTAAATTTTTGCATCAGTAAACTTGTGAAATACCAAAATACTTCCCTAGGATTAAATATAATCATCTACTTAAGGTATATAAAACATACATACTCAACACTACAGTAAGTATGTTATGTGTGCTCAGGAAATGTTAGCAGTCTCCCTGACTAAACCAGTTCATTAAAATGAAAATTGATAAACAAGGTTTCAGTTATTTATCTTGCCTTTAATAATATCACTTCAGAGTAATAAAATAATTGGTGATAATTATTTTATCGAATATGAAAACAGATTATGTGATGGTGCTTACATGAATTTACATATGTGATAAAATTATATAAAACTATATACACATATGGGGCTTTGCAGGTGGCTCAGTGGTAAAGAATCTGCTTACTGGAGATGCAGGAGATGTGTGTTTGATCCCTGGTTGGGAAAATCCCCTGGAGAAGGAAATGGTAACCCACTCCAGTATTCTTGCCAGAAAAATCCTGTGGACAGATGAACCTGGTGGGCTGCAATCCATAGGGTTACAAAGAGTTGGACATGACTTAGTGACTGAGCACACACATACATTTGTATATATATGGATATATATATATACACACACACACATGTATGCATGTGAAATCTGAATAAGAGCTATCGATTCAACTAATGTTAGTATCTTGGTTTTGATGTTGTGCTCTAGTTATGTAAGTTATTACAAGGGAGATCCCAGTACTGTGTATTTTTCCTGTCAATTTATGTTAATTTCAAAATAAAAAGTGGAAAAAAAAAAAAGTTAACAGAAGTCAGTATGCTTATTCCCTTGGTGTTAACACTAACTATCCTCACTTTCCTGTCCTCCTTATATCTCAGCTACACTACTATTAATAACTCTTTCACTAAAGCAAAGTCTGCTATATTCTTAACAAGAGGTTCCTTCCACATCAGAAGCAGTAAATTCAGAGATAGTGGATGTGCTCAATGATTACAGATCAAAGCTCAGGGAACTCATGCCTCTATTATAGACATTCTTTCTTGCTGAATTTAGACTTGAAGATTTCTAACACAGCCCCCCTAAATATGTACTTTAGTTGATTACAATAGGTACACAAAAAGATCATTCTCATCTTTTCACTGTGCTTCAAAATAAACTTGTACATGTAGATCAGTGGAAAATTCATTCAGAAAGAGTAAACTTGAGAAAATAGCAAAACAAAGCAAAGACAAACATGAAACACTATTGATAGGCATGACTACTTTCCTAAAGTTCATTCTAGAAGTTCAGCACTTTAAAGTTTCCTGTAGATCATCATTGCTAGCCATCTTGTATTGGGTAGAGTTGACTCCACCTCAGTATCCAAGTGGATGCTGTATCACAACTGGGCCTCCATGGATTTCAGTCAATCCATACGTCTTATCTGTGGGCCACAGTAGTAATGTGGATCTAACTTGCGAGCATGAATGCTTAGTAACCTCAGCTGTGTCTGACTCTTTGCAACCCTATGGACTGTAGCTGGTCAGCCTCCTCTGTCCATGGGATTCTCCAGGCAAGAATATTGGAGTGGGTTACCATTCCCTTTTCCAGGGGATCTTCCCTACCCAGGGAGCCAATCTGTGTCTCTTAAGTTTCCTGCATTGGCACACAGGTTCTTTACCACAAGCACCACTTGGGAAGCCCTCATTGACATTGAAGGCGGAAGGAGAAGGGAACTACAGAGGATGAGATGGTTGGATGGCATCACTGACTCAAGGGACATGAATTTGAGTAAACTCTGGGAGTTGGTGATGGACAGGGAGGCCTGGTGTGCTGTAGTCCATGTGATTGCAGAGTCAGACACGACTGAGCGACTGAACTGAACTGAATTGAACTGACTAGCCTGTGCTGTGCTACGTTTAATCACTCAGTCATGTCTAACTCTTTGTGACCCCATGGGCTGTAGCCCACCAGGCTCCTCTATCCATGGGGATTCTCTAGGCAAGCATACTGGAGTGGGTTGCCATGCCCTCCTCCAGGGGATCTTCCCAACCCAGGAATCAAAACCAGGTCTCCCGCATGCAAGCAGATTCTTTACTGTCTGAGCCACCGGGGAAGTCCAAGAATACTGGAGTGGGTAGCCTATCCCTTCTACAGAGAATCTTCCCAACCCAGGAATCAAACTGGGGTCTCCTGCATTGCAGGCAGATTCTTTACCAGCATAGCTACCAGGGAAGCCCAAGCATCTAGTTTAGTTAGTATCAATAAGATGGAGAGGAATTCTTGGATCACTCTCGCAAGGACATGACCAAAATAAACTGGACACCAAAAATTTTATACTATTCTGGTTATACACATTTTAAAAACAAGAAAAACTAAACTACAGGGTTAGAGGTCAAGGTGGTGGAGATATTTGGAAGGAGAAAGGGGGTAGGAATTAGAAAGCTAAATGAGCAAAAACCTTGAACATCCTGGAAATGTTCTATTTCTTGACTGATGTGGTAGTTACTAGGGTGTTACCTCTAATAAGTAATACACTTTATGATTTTATTACTTTTCAGTATGAATATCATGTTTTATTTAAAAAAGATAAGAAGAGCAAATATGTTGACATCTTTTCTGTCTTATTTAGGTTTTGATATGAGGCAGCTCTATTAACTATTTCTCACTTTATAGTAACCACACTTCCACATTTCCAAGTCTATTTATCCTACAAGACTATACTCAAATTTTAATCTTATTATGATTTCTTTCTTCATTTCCTTCTGACATTGTCAGTTTTTCCTCTGTGAAATATTTGTGTTCCAGAGTGGATTGGGAAGATTCAGGTGTTATCTCACCTGCAGATCATCAGAATTCCCATGTATTTCAGTTACAAAGTAGATATGAATCAATGTTTTCTTAAGGCAGTTATTGCATCACTTCCTTTGATAGACATTGAGATATTCTACACAATTAAGTTGAACACTTAATCTGATTGTTCGACATTGAATGAAATTTTAAGTAAATTATCTGGTTATTGATTATACTCTAAAATACTCATTATAGGGAACTTCCCCGGTGGTCAAGTGAGTAAGACTCCAAGTTCCAATTCAGGGTGCCTGGGTTTGATACTTGATCAGGGAATTAGATCACATATGCATCAATGAAGATAGAAGACCCCACATACTACAATCCCACAAACTACAACTAAGATAAGTTGCAGCCAAATTAAAAGATAAATATTTAAATAAATAAAATGCTCATCATAAAACTGAAATAAGGTGACTTAAAAAACTATACAAATAACATAAAAGCTAAGTTTTCAGAAAAGTGTGTAAAACTCTTAGGACAACATTGTAAAGCAATTATCCTGCAAATAAAAAGTAAAGAAAAAAGCTCTTAGGAAAATTTACAATGAATAACGCTAGATCACTATGAAACATTAAAAAAAAGACACCCATATATCTGTGAAAATGAAATGATCATAATTATGACTAAAATGTATGTATTTAATATTTTTACCTGGTGATATGTCAAAAACAGATTAGGTTCATGTTTTGCACTTTAGGTGATTAAAGATAAAAGAGGCAATCATACAGATAAAAAAGGCAATCATAATTCTAATGTCTATACAGTCCATGGAATTCTCCAGGCCAGAATACTGGAGTGGGTAGCCTTTCCCTTCTCCAGGGGATCTTTCCAACCCAGGGATCGAACCCAGATCTCCCACATTGCAGGCAGATTCTTTACCAGTTGAGCCATAAGGGAAGCCCATATCTAGCTTTAATACAGGGTAAAATTTCAATCTCGTCCATTGCTGATTCAACAACTTAAGCTGAATTGTAGTAATTTTAACTCTTTTCTATTGTCCATTTTAAAATGATATATTTTTCCCATCTCTGAAATAACATATAGAATTATCTTAGAATCAATAATTTTAGGAGAAAAGATTTTTCTATGGGTACATTCAAAACCTGTACTGACTACACTATTGGACTTAGTGCTTTATCCACAAAGTTTCATTGAATTCAGACATCTTGAGATGAAACTGCTAGTAATTTGAGAAGGAAGTGTTGCCTTAAGCATTTATGTTCTGACAGCTCCTATGATGAATGCAGTTTGATGGTAATTCATACTCTATAAATGAATAGGCAAAAAAACAGAAAGAGTAGTCATGTAATTATTCTCTTACAATAAAAGAAAATTGTTTCAGAGCATGAGGTTGAATGCTGACTCTGACATTACATATTCAAAATGCAAGGTGCCCAAAGTTGCATTAACAAAAGTAAATATATGAATATTTGTGTCATGGGTTGCAGGGACGGGGATTCATTTTATATAACATTATAATATTATAATGCTTAAAAATAAACAACATAAATAACAGAAAAACTTGAGAATTTATTTTGTATGTGGACGAACGGTCGATTATATTTCCCAACTCTTAACCGTAGATCAAGGTCTCTGTTATTGGCTCTTAATCTGCCTGTCTGCCCCCATCTGAAATTCCTACTATTAAGGTTATGCTTCTGAGGACAAAAGTATGTGATTTGAATTATCAGTCTCTTATCTGAATTAGATACACAATAAATGATTATAATAATTAAAATATTAGTAAAAATAAAGAGTCCAGTATTAAAAGAAACTTTCAATGCTAGTATCAATGAAGCACCAAGTGTGTAGGCTTAGACCAGCTGAAGCAGTTGTAGGATATATTTGTGTGTGTATGTGTGTGTGTGTATGTGTTAAAGGGCAATCATGGGAAGTCTGATTCTACCTTTTATATCTTTGCCTTCCATACCTGGGTTAAAGTGGCAGAGGTCAGAAGCACAGAATGAGAGGTGAAAAGTTCCAACCACTCTGTACTAAAAATTATAAATGAAGATCAATACAAGTTATAGACCCAGAGAGATAAGCTTGATTTGAAATACAGGTCATGCGTGCTCTAGAGAAAGACTACCAGGGTTTCAAACGTAAGTAAACTTGGTTTAGTACTTTAGCTTTATTGTATCTTACTTTTCTCATTGGTAAAACAAGCATATTTATTTATCTTTATTATTGAGCCATATCCAGGGATAAAAATAAGCTAACATATTCCTCGTGACTTAATCTATATTTGACACAAAACAAATAATAAATATTTCTCCTTATTAAAAAAGGAAAATTCAGTGTCAATTTTTTTACACAAAGTAAATTTACCTTTGGTTTGCCCATATATTCCATTTTCCAAGTAATTTTTTTAGATGACTTTGATGTTCAAACATTAGAAAAAATTTTTTCCTCTCACTATATTTTGTTATAGTCAAAGGGTCTGCATTATGCAAGTGCAGTGAGAATTTCCTGTATTGTGGTTCCTGAAGCATTTTAGAAGACAATGATTTTACTGTCTCTTTTCATACTACACATCCATGTCTCATCGGCAGAAGAGCTGAACACACTTTGATACACAGTTTTTCTTATTTTAAAGGATTTCTTCACAACTTTCCGGTTCCTTAGCCTCCAGCTTAGCTCCTAGATCTAATCTCATTTCTTTGAACCAGCATCCATCGTGTCTTACCTTCACTGACATTGGACAACATCTCACATGGCAGGTATGTGCATCCCAAGTCATAACATGAAAAAAATGAAAATAGCCGGGAAAGATATCTCATGAGCATGGCTGATTTCAGGGAATGCTTTAATAAGAAGGATGCAGTTTTAGGCTTCCCATGTTTCAGCACTTTTTACTTCATTTTCACTTTTCTGATTCTTCATTCTGTAACTTAGCAATGACTTTGTGAAGCTTCGTCAACAGATTTCAAGAGTCGATTCTGACAAGGATAGCTCTAAATTCTGATTGGGATCTGAATTTATGAGGAAAAAAATGTAAACAATATAATTCTAGCTTGGACATAAATAGAAAATGTTAAATGTTAACAACTCAATGCTTGAAAGTGCTTTTTTAAATTCACCATTTGTGCTATGACATCCCTGAATCATCCAGATTAACATTTTGACATATTGCACTGTTATTCATGACACCACACTTTGGGGTGCACTCATGTTAATGCAGAATCTCCTGATGCTAGATTATTTTAGGGAAAAGGTCTGTAAGCAAACAATTTTTGGCATGAGAAAATGTAGTATATGTGAAAAATGGTTCCCGTAAAAATGAATGTTTATGTCATAAGTTAATGTACTGTGGAAATAAAGCCAAGCTCTCAAGGTATTACCTGTAGGTTGATCGTGGAGCCTCTCACCACACCAGGTCCAGAGTACTCTCATGTCTTCTCTTTCTGGTACAGCCTCTACAAAGCTATCAGCAGCCGGACATTTCTTAGAGCAGTGAATATGCTGAGATTAGCAGAAGGGCATGCTCCCAAGAGAAGCCTGGCATGCTGCAATCCATGAGGTCTCAAAGAGTCAGACACAACCCAGCCACTGAACTGAACTGAACACACCCAAGTATTGAAGCAGTTTCATGATAATGATAGAATATGTTAAATGAAAGGCTCTGGGTCTAGAAAAGCTTTCATTCAAATTCTGACTTGGATACTTTGAGAAAAACAGCCTTGTTAATGGACAGTAAGTTTTCTGATCTACCTAATGGGAGTCATACATTCTGTCTTATGATTTTGTTGCTGTTTTTTGTGAAAATAAATTCGTTATATCAGCCCATTAAACAGAACTTGGGGCCTATTGATCTCTTTTTATTACAGATCTCTAAGCTTCTTTGCCAAATTAAAAAAATTAAAGGTAAATACTGAGATAGAGAGGATGAAGAGGAAAATGTATGGATAATCTCACTGAAGAATAAAGTACATTATATAAAAATGTTGGTAACAAGTGGAGTTCTGAATGGGATATCTTCATTTTCCAGCATTTTTCTGGCAAAACGATTGGCTTATCAAGCCAAAGAACTTTTTGGATCCTTTCACTGGTTTCTGCTTTTAAGAATTCCCATGTTTTTTTCTTTAAATCATTACCCTATCTTTCTCTACAGGTTTTCAAACCACTCCATGGAGGTTGATTTCTGGAGTTTTAGGAGTAATATGCCTTTTGTTGATGGCAGCTTTGGGAGTTTTGTTGAAAAATTGTAAGTTTTTATAGTCAAGGCTTTATAAAAAAAATAAAAATTGTGATGAAGCTATCTTACAAGAAAAGTTTCATTTTGCTAACATGTAAAAGATGCTGACGCTGGGAAAGATTGAAGGCAAAAGGAGAAGGCAGTGGCAGAGGATGAGATGGTTAGATAGCATCACTGACTCAATGGGCATGAATTTGAGCAAACTCCCAGAGAGAGTGGAGGACACAGGAGCCTGGTGTGCTGTAGTCCATGGGGTCGCAAAGAGTCAGACATGGACTTAGTGACTGAACAGCAACAATATTTTGTTATTTCGTAAATGTTTAGCTGAAAAAGTAAATTTCTTATCATTTCTTACAGCACTTACTAAACAAAGTGTTCAGCTTGGACCCTCCACAGAGCTCAGCGAAGGTTGGTTTCACACTTTGGAAAATTTTTGTGTTGGTAGAGAAGAAAATAAACAGTTTCTTGGTTTTCTCACATGGAAGTTTGATGAAATATTACAGTCATACCAATTGATGTGGCAATTGTAGGATAGTTCATTTCATTGTTCATTTAAGAATTATTAAACACATGTATAAATGTATTAATAAGAAATGTATACTATTTATATATTTATAGAATTAATATATACTATTTATATAATTAAATAATAATAAAAATATTATATTGAAATGATATATTTTCCAATGTGGTGATCATGTAAAAATAAACACAAAAATTACAGTAAATATTATAATTAACAAAAATAAATTGCAAAGAAAAAATGGCAAAAATTAAGTTGTAGTAAATAGTCTAGCTAATTCTAATTACCTGCTTCTGTTTGTTGATAACCTTTACTTTTATATCTCTTTACCTTTACCTCTGCTTCTTCCATAATTTAAAAAGTAATATGGAGATTAATGCAATTCTAAACTTTACTTAACCAGTGAAAGTCAGCTCAAAGTCCTAGATTTTTTTTTGAAATAGAAGATCTTTTATTTGCTGTTCAATCCACTGTACTCTGGTTTCTGACCCTATCACCCAACAAAAGTCCAAGTTTTTAAATGTATTTTTATATTCAGATGCTCTCCAAGTTGTCTTCTGTGTTCATATATCTCTTCACTTGTATCATTTTCTCCCCTGAGCAGTTTTCCAACTTTATTGAGATGTAATTGATAAAAGACATTGTATAAATTTAATGTGTGGGGCTTCCGCGATGGCTCAGCAGTAAAGAATCCCCCCTACAACGCTGGAGGCATGGGTTCGATCCCTGGGTGGGGAAGATGTCCTGGAGAAGGAAATGGCAACCCATTCCAGTATTCTTGCCTGGGAAATCCAGTGGTCAGAGGAACCTGGCGGGCTACAGTCCATGAGGTCGCAAAACAGTCAGACACAATTTAGCAAGTTTTGTGTACAATATGCTGATTTGGCACACTTATTATTGCAATATTATTATCCCAAAGCACTCACTAACATCACCATTATGTCACACAACTATCATTCTACTCATGGTGAGAGCATTCAAGAACTACTCCTGTGGCAGCTCACGAGTAAGTAATACGGTGTTGTTAACCTTAGTTACAATGGTGCACAGTAGCTTCCCAGAACTCATTCATTTTCTAACTGGAGAAGTGTATACCTTTTTTTAAATTTTTTGGTATTGACCACAAAATGTGGCTTGTGGGATCACAGTTTCTTGACCAGGGATTGAACCAGAGTCTGGGCAGTGAAAGCTTGGAATCTTAACCACTGGATTACCAAGGAAATCCCATGAACCTTTCAACAAACCCATTTACCCCACATCCCATCCCCTGGTAATCACTGTTCTATTCTAAAATTTCAGCACTATTCATCTGACAAAGATTTGACTGTTGCTGAGGACTTTATCACCAGTAAACTGAATGGTCCAACTTCAAGCTAATTGTTCTTTTATTTTCATTTTGAAAATAAAGTATCCAGAATTCTTTTTTTTTTTTGATCTTCTGACTGCACCACGTGGCATATGGCATCATAGTTTCCCAACCAGCGATGAGAAACTTTGCCCTGAAAGCCCAAAATCTTAAAGACTATTCCACCAGGGAAGTCTTCAGAATTCTTTTGTGACTCAGGAAATGTGCTAAAATGATTTCCTTCTTTACATATCTCTTTCATCTAATTTATTTTTTCTTTCTTTCTTTCTTTCTTTTTTTTTTACCAAAAATTTGCTTTCATTTTGCTGTGATTTATGTAAATGTTGTCTTTGATCAAAAGCAATACTCACCCCAAGGCCTAAGAGCAGTCACAATTTTAGCATAGATGTAAAAGACAAGTGAACAAAGAAAAGGACAAAACAGAATGCCAGCATAGTCTACTTTTAACTACACAGCAGAGATCAACTTTGGGTAGCTTTCTCAAAAAGGCTCTTACCACTGTCCCCCATCCTACCATCTGCTACACTATATCTGAAGATACTTAATTTCTTTGTATATTTACCCAAATTATCACTAAATATAGTTCATAAATGATTGAAATTTATATAATTCTACCCCTATCTCTAGAATATAGTCTCCATGAGGAAAAAGGGTCATGTCTGAGTTGTTCAAATTAATATTCCCTGAACTGTGGTACATGCAGTAAATTCTAAAAGGATATTTGTAGAAAAGATTCATAAATAACAAATGATTTTTTTTGGTTGCTGATTTATTTATTTTTAAATTGTTATTTATTTATATTTTTTGGCTACACCATGAGCACCATGGGAACCTTCTTTTTTTAAAAAATTTATTTATTTATTTTAATTTGAGGCTAATTACTTTACAATATTGTAGTGTTTTTCTGCCATACATTCATATGAATCAGTCATAGGTGTACACGTGTCCCCCATCCTGGAAACCCCTCTCACCTCCCTCCCCATCCCATTCCCAGCGCACCAGCCTTGAGGGCCCTTTCTCACGCATCGAACCTGGACTGTCGATCTATTTCACATATGGTAATGTACAGGAATAACAAATGATTTTTGAAAAATAAATACCACTGAACAAAAAATTGAACCTCCAACGTCATCTGGTCGTGTTTTATTTTTTCTCGTAGAATCTGGCTGCTATTCTTGCCAAGAAAAGTGGATTGGCTACCAATGCAACTGTTATTTCATTTCTAATGAATTAAAAACATGGAAAGACAGTAGGGATTTTTGTGTTTCTCATAATTCCAGTCTGCTTCAGATACAAACCAGAAATGAACTGGCAAGTATTTAATTCTGATTTTTTACATTTTCTTTGACTTAAGAAAATATATTATCTATGTAAGCTGAATACTTTGATTCGTCTTTAATCAGATAACAAGTGGATGATTATATTTGAACTAATATCCTATACTTTGAAACCGTCACAAAATCAACCCAAAATTTCTCAAAGATTTACATTATAGGAGTGTTGACACATAAAATACAGATAAAGTTTTAGAAAGAATTCAAAGTAGAAATAAAAATAACCTATTTTAGCTAAAAATAACCTATCTTTAGCAGCTCTTTAATTGAATTTCTAATTTATTTTGTAATTACATGGCTTTTGTTATCACTCTTGGGTGTAATGTGAAATGTATATGTAGAATATTATAAAATAATTAGCTCTTTGGTAAAAACTCTCTAGCTCCCTGTAGAACCTGTGCTAAGACTTATCCCTCAATGTGCTGTTGATTTGGGATCAGACCTGACTGATGGTCCCCTGTGAAGGAAGTGTTCCATGAAAACTCTAACACCCATTATGACGTTTTTCATTCCTTCAAGAAGTGAGACTTTGTGGTATTTTTTCCTCAGAAATGGATTTGATGAATGAGAAACAAGAGGCAAGTGACTGACTACACCTAAATTAGAAGTTAAAAATTATTTTAGTTTGTATTAGTTTGGTGCAAAAGTAATTGTGGTTTTGCCTTGTTGAAAATTGCTGTTGGATATTGGAAAACATTCTTAAATAAATGTGATTATGTTATATACCATTTAATATGCATTTCTCACTTTAATTTTTTTTTTTGCTAGTGACATCACTTGCTGTTTATTTTATATTTATTTTAGGCTATAGAAACTATGTTAGACAAAAAGCAAATTTAAGCAATTTTTAAATTCAAGTTCAAAATGGGTTATAAAGCAGTGGAGACAACTTGCAACATCAACAATGCATTTGGCCCAGGAACTGCTAACAAAAGTACAGTGTAGCGTGGTTCAAGAAACTTTGCAAAGGAGACGAGCGCCTTGAAGATGAGCAGTGCAGTGGCTGACCATCGGAAGTTGACAATGACCAGTTGAGAGGATCATCAAAGCTGATCCTCTTACAACTACACGAGAAGTTGCCCAAGAACTCAGCATTAACCATTCTGTGGTCATTTGGCATTTGAAGCAAATTAGAAATGTGTTAAAGCTCTAAAAATGGGTGCCTCATGAACTGATAGCAAGTAAACAAATCATTATTTTGAAGCGCCATCTTCTCTTATTCTATTAAACAGCAAACCATTTCTTAAGTGGATTGTGATATGTGACGAAAAGTGGATTTTATACAGCTGGCATTGGCCAGCTCAGTGGTTGGACCAAGAAGAAGCTCCAAAGCATTTCTCAAAGCCAAACTTGGACCAAAAAAAGGTCATGGTCACCGTTTGCTGGTTTGCTGCCCGTCTGATCCACTACAGTTTTCTGAATCCATTACATCTGAGTGAAACCATTACATCTGAGAAGTCTGCTCAGCAAATCGATTAGATGCACCAAAAACTGCAATGCCTGCAACTGGCATAGGCCAACAGATAGGACCCAATTCTTCTCCATGAAAATGCCTGACTGCAGGTTGAAAAACAAACACTTCAATAGTTGAACAAATTGGGCTACAAAGTTTTACCTCATCTGCCATAGTCACCTGATTTCTTGCCAATCGACTACCACTTCTTCAAGCATCTCCATGAGTTTTTGCAGGGAAAATGCTTCCACAGCCAACAGGAGGCAGAAAATGCTTTCCAAGAGTTTGTCAAATCCCAAAGTATGGATTTTTATGCTACAGGAATAAACAAACATATTTATCGATGGCAAAAATGTGTTGACTGTCATGGGTCCTATTTTGATTAACAAAGATGTGTTTGAGCTTAGTTATAATGGTTTAACATTTATGGTCTGAAAGCACAATTACTTTTTTGTACCAACCTAATAGAATTGAAAAACTGAATCTAATACTGGACACTGACTTTCTTAAAAGTACACGTTTCCTAGAGCAGGTTTGAAATAGGTTAATGCGTTGGTCTCTCTTTCCAAGCAGGATTTTATGAAGTTCAGTACCAGTTATTACTGGATTGGACTTTCTTACAGTGAAGAACATCATGCCTGGTTGTGGGAGGACAATTCTACTCTCTCCCAAGATCTGTAAGTTTCTGGCATCAAAACTTTTTCTATTCTTTTTGAGTTTATACTTGGATTTGATCATTCCTTTTCCCATATACTAATAATTTTTTCTTCATTACAGGGTTCCTTTATTTCACACTGTAAATCCAAAGAATTGCATATTTTATAGCCCAAGCGGAAGTGCTCTGGATGAAGACTGTGAAAGTACATGTAGTTACATCTGTAAGCAACAGTTTATTTAGGTGTTTCTTGGGGCAGAAGTATTATGCAATGAAGATTTACTTAGAATGGCAGCAAATTATTACTATCTATTTCTGGAATCTGTAAAGTGTTTCAAATTGTGTCTTATCAATCAAATAAGTTTCATATATTTGAAAACATATGCTTAAATTTTTTTATCAATACATGATTGATATACAAATTATATTGGTTTTAGGTATACAACATAGCAATAACTAGACAATAAGTCTAATTAACATTTATCATTGTTATAATTACAATTTTTTTTAGTTACAATTTTTAAATTTTGCAATGTGTTTTAAAATTGAAACTTGTGTACCTACACTGAAATTATAGAGTCAAGATAAATAATTTCATGAATATTTAATATATATGGTCAACTGTGAATTTCATAACTTATACATCTATTCTTAGAAATTCTGTCTGCTGAAATTTAAATAAAACCTAATTTCTACCAAATAATATATATCAAAATTGTATCAATCTTCTGTATGGCCTACTAGGTTGAAAATTCCCATCCTGATCTTTTTTTTCTGGAAGCAAAAATAGCTTTAATGCTCTTTTTAAATTCTTTCTGGATATCCATGCATTTATATCTTCTAATTTAGACCTGAAGTTGCCACATAATAGTTTCTCCCTGTGCATCCCAGGGTTCAGAGGGTTTCACATTTGTGTGTCTTCTCTTGATGTTACAAAGTTCCGCATAAGACTTGGAAGTCTCTGCCCAAATATACAGTCTCACAGATGACTTTCATATTTTGATAAAGGAAAGGTAATCTAAGCCCTGGTCACATAAACATAGAGTCTCGTTTTGCTCCATAGATCTTTCTTGCCTTATGCTTATCTATCTGTAAAAAAAAAAAATCATCCTTACATGTGCTTTGAAGATTTTAATCTCTCATCAATCCCAAAAATCTTTTCCTAAAAGTTATGTAATAAATACTGAGCAATTACACTTTTGAGGGGTACAAGGAGCAGTTCATTTTATTGAGGGGTTTTTGAATAGGTCAAAGAAGGATTGAGAAAATATTGAGTTCTGATGCCTAGGACCTGAATGGGATTTTCCTAACCTCAGAGATATCAAAACCCAAGTCTCCCCCTTTTTACAACTGCTGCATATAACTAACCCAGTTTCAAACCCTGGGTTGGGAAGATCCCTTGGAAAAGGGAATGGTTACACGCTCTAGTACTCTTGCCTGGGGAATTCCATGGACAGAGGAGCCTGACGGACTACAGCCATGGGGGGGGTCACAAAGAGTCCGACAGGACTGAATAACTAACACTTTCACTTTTATACATCTTAAGAAATTTGTTTTGACATCTCTATTTGCTTTGTGATTTTATACATTAATTAAATGGTAATAATTAAGAACCTAAAGTTGATTTTAAAAATACTGAGTCAAGATGAGGAAGGAACCTCTTACGTTTTATTTCTCAAAATATAATAGTACTACAAGTTGAACTCTTCACATTTTCGTATGAAGGTTGACTTAGGAAAAATGCATGTTATATTATGAAAAATACAAGATAGACTAAAGCATCTTTCAAATGCTTAACATGGACTAAGCAAACATGCATTGCACTTTATATATACTTGAAATGTTTTGCCTTTGCTGCTTATGTGACTTTCATAACAATAACATAGTTTTAATTGAATAGAAAATGAACATTATAAACAAAGTTACACACACACACACACCATCTTTTTTTATCACTTCCAGAATGTAGGGAAAAGGAAATTTTAAAAAATCAAAACTATTGTATTTGTAACAGACATCTTATTTAACTGCTTTCTTAGAAAAAATTCAAATCTCATCTGACTAAATATGGAACATCTTTTATTTTAATAAATCTTGCTCATTTCTCTATTTCTAGAAGACTAAATGTATCCATGTTTATTTTATATCTTTAATAAATATTCATTCAATGTGTCAAACTCTTTGTGACCCCACGACTGTAGCCCCCCAACCAGGCTGCTCTCTGTCCATGGGGTTTCCTAGGCAAGAATACTGGGGTGGTAGCCATTTCTTTCTCAGGGGATCTTCCTGACCCAGGGATCAAACCTGGGTCACTTGCATTGCAGGCGGATTCTTTATCATCTGAGCCATCAGAAAAGCTTCAATAAATACTATACAAAAACATTTGAAACCCCTTATATGGTTGTTGTTAAAATGTATGTGTTTCTACTCAAAATATAAAGATTAAGAAAATTGTTTTGAAATTTCCTAATTTTATTGTGTTTTGTTAAACTTAATTTGAGTCTCCAGCTTTGAAGCCTTGGTTCATGTAATTGCCTCCCAGTTTTTCTTGAAATAAAAATAATTTATGCTCTGGTCTCTTAAAATCCAGCACTTTTTGTTTTTCTTGGGTGTTTTGTTCATCCTTCTCAATAAAGGAGTCATTCACATCTCTTTTTTTCCCTGATCATTCCATAAACTCTTTCCCTAAGTATCAAATATCATATACTGTAAAACTCACTTTTATCTTGTTACACATATATCTTTGGAAACCTGCATTGATATTCTTCAGTTCAGTTTAGTTCAGTCAGTGTCTGACTCCTTGCGACCTCATGAACTGCAGCACGCCAGGCCTCCCTGTCCATCATCAACTCCCAGAGTCCACCCAAACTCATGTCCATTGAGTCGATGATGGCTTCCAACCACCTCATCGTCTGTCATCCCCTTCTCCTCCTGGCCTCAATCTTTCCCAGCATCAGGGTCTTTTCAAATGACTCAGTTCTTCGCATCAGGTGGCCAAAGTATTGGAGTTTCAGCTTCAAAATCAGTACTTCCAATGAACACCCAGGACTGATCTCCTTTAGGATGGACTGGTTGGATCGCCTTGCAGTCCAAGGGACTCTCAAGAGTCTTCTCCAACAACACAGTTCAAAAGCATCGATTCTTCGGCACTCAGCTTTCTTTATAGTCCAACTCTCACATCCATACATGACCACTGGAAAAACCATAGCCTTGACTAGAAGGACCTTTGTTGACAAAGTGATGTCTCTGTTTTTGAATATGCTGTCTAGATTGGTCATAACTTTCATTCCAAGGAGTAAGCATCCTTTACTTTCATGGTTGCAGTCACCATCTGCAGTGATTTTGGAGCCCCCCAAAATAAAGTCAGCCACTGTTTCCATTGTTTGCCCATCTGTTTGCCATGAAGTGATGGGGCCAGATGCCATGATCTTAGTTTTCTGAATGTTGAGCTTTAAGCCAAATTTTTCACTCTCTTTCACTTTCATCAAGAGGCTCTTCAGTTCTTCTTTACTTTCTGCCATAAGGGTGGTGTCATCTGCATATCTGAGGTTATTGATATTTCTCCCAGCAATCTTGATTCCAGCTTGTGTTTCCTACAGCCCAGCATTTCTCATAATATACTCTGCATATAAGTTAAATAAGTAGGGTGACAATGCACAATCTTGATGTACTTCTTTTCCTATTTGGAACCAGTCTGTTGTTCCATGTCCAGTTCTAACTGTTGCTTCCTGACCTGCATACAGCTTTCTCAAGAGGCAGGTGAGGTGGTCTGTTATTCCCATCTCTTTCAGAATTGTCCACAGTTTATGGTGATCCACACGGACAAAGGCTTTGGCATAGTCAATAAAGCAGAAATAGATGGTTTTCTGGAACTCTCTTGCTTTTTCAATGATGCCGAAGCCTGTCTTAGAGAACTTTGGGCATTACTTTCCTATTGTGTGAGATGAATGCAATTGTGAGGTAGTCTGAGCATTCTTTGGCATTGCCTTTCTTTGGGATTGGAATGAAAACTGACCTTTTCCAGTCCTGTGGCCACTGCTGAGTTTCTCAAATTTGCTAACATATTGGGTGCAGAACATTCATAGCATCATATTTTAGGATTTGAAATAGCTCAACTGGAATTCTATCACCTCCACTGGCTTTGTTCGTAGTGATGCTTCCCAAGGCCCACTTGGCTTCACATTCCAGGATGTCTGGCTCTAGGTGAGTGATCACACCATTCTGATTATCCAGGTCATGAAGATCTTTTTTGTACAGTTCTTTTGTGTATTCCCACCACCTCTTCTTAATATCTTCTGCTTCTGTTAAGTCCATACCATTTCTGTCCTTTATTGAGCCCATCTTTTTTTTTTTTCTTTTTCATTTATTTTTATTAGTTGGAAGGTAATTACTTTACAATATTGTAGTGGTTTTTGCCATACATTGACATGAATCAGCCATGGATTTACATGTGTTCCCCATCCTGAGCCCCCCCTCCACCTCCCTCCCCATCCCATCCCTCTGGGTCATCCCAGTGCACCAGCCCCGAGCACTTGTCTCATGCATCCAATCTGGACTGGCGATCTCTTTCACACTTGATAATATACATGTTTTGATGCTGTTCTCTCAGATCATCCCACCCTCGCCTTCTCCCATAGAGTCCAAAAGTCTGTTCTATACATCTATGTCTCTTTTTCTGTCTTGCATATAGCCCATCTTTGCATGAAATATTCCCTTGGTATCTCTCATTTTCTTGAAGAAATCTCTAGTTTTTCCTATTCTATTGATATTCTTAGGTTGTATCTAATTGTATATTTCAAGCATTAATAACACAATTGAGAGTATATGATTTAATTTTACCATTTCACCATACAGCATGCCAATGTAAAGAAACCTTTCCATTTATTTCTTGTTAGACAGTGTGACTATCACACCACAGCCATTTTTACTCTTGAATAAAGTGAGAATTAGAAGAAATAAACTTAAGTCATACTATGATAGATGCAGGCTTCCAGGTGGCTCATACGGTAAAGAATCTGCCTGCAATGAAGGAGACCTTGGTTCAGTCCCCGGGTTGGGAAGATCCCCTGGAGGAGGGCATGACAACGCACTCCAGTATGCTTGCCTGGAGAATCCCCATGGAAGGAGGAGCCTGGCTGGCTATAGTCCATGGGGTCACAAAGAGTCAGACATGACTGAGCAACTAAGCATCCATGTAGATATATATTAATAAGTGCCATCTTTCAAAACATTTGAAACCTAAAGTTATGAATCATTTCTTGGAGACTTAAATCTTTTGCTTTTGTGTATTATTTTGCAGAAGCAAAGCATGGACATGTTTTAAAATTCCATAGTACAGAAGAGCTTATTAGGAAAGTCAGTAATTCTTTTCCCTATTTGTCATTACTCTGGTCCTGCCCCAAGGGCAAACTAATTATTATTCTGTTTTTTCTACTTTTATTAGCTTTCTGTATAAAAGTTGGGAGAAGTATTTTTTACATTTCTAGCCCAGGATGAATCTTGGAATCTAGCAAAATCAAGGTATGAAATATTTTTCTAATTGACCATTAGGAGAGTTCCATTCTGTTTTATTATTGTTGTTTTTGTTGAGGGCTTATGAGGCTTATCGGATGTTACAAGAAATAAGGGTGTTAAGTAGGATGGATCCTATCTATTTCAAAGGCAAATTATCTCCAGATAATAATAAGATGAATAGTTAGAATATGGCTTAAGGGAGGAAATGCACAATACCTTCCCATACAGAGAATGAGTCATCTTCAGGAGTTTCCCCATTTTCAACAAGGATTCAAGAAATTGATGAAAAGTGCTGACTCAAGTGGCAGAGTATCACGACCATTGCATCCTCTCTACTCACAGCACACTCTTTCCCACAAGTTGTACTCAGTCTTGCCCCTTCGACCACTTTTTATCTTCCTCCAATCCCCACTGCATCATTACCTTATTCTCCTTTTCCTCTGGTCAGGAGAGAGTGGAGTCATGGGATTATTCTCTTATTATAAGAAAAAATAACTTAAGACCATGAGGTTGAATGACTGATTGTGACATCACTTTGTTAAAATGCAAGGCACCCAGAATTGTATAAGTAAATATACAATTTATTTTGGTCACTGGAGGCACAGGGGCTGGGAACCGTATTAAGTGTTTGACTGTTTCCAGCTGCGGCTTTTCTGAACTCCATACCACCTTTTTTCCTGGCTCAGAGGCTCAACTAGCACCTGCTTGTGGGAAGGTGGCTCTTCTCTTTCCTACGGTTTGTTAAGTGTCTGGTAGTTCTGGTGCTATTCTGCTTCTGTTGTTAAGTCTGCCTTAAGATCTGACCAAGATAATTCATATTTCATAGAACTGCACTGAAGGCAAAGTCTCAAGGTGTGAAATTTGAGACAAGAAAAGAAGAAAAACAGGATAATAATCCATCTCTACCTAGTTTACCCAGAAAACTCAAAGAATGTTGCTATGCCCATACATATTTCAGATTCATATCCATTGTTTGTATGCTAGTATGTACATACATACAAACACACACATACCATCTCATTTTAATCATCCCCGAGAGTGTAGGGAAAAGGAAATTTTCTAAATTTATAAATTTGAAATTTTAGAAATTTCAAAAATGAAACTATTGTATTTGTAAGAAACAGCTTATTTAACTGTTTTCATAGCAAGAATTCAAATCTCATCTGATTAAAAATGGAACCTCTTATATTTTAATAAATCATGGAAATTTCTCTGCCTCTAGAAGACAGTGAAATGTATTCATCTCTATTTTATCTTCTTGTAATAAGGATTATAGAAATACATTTGAAACCACTTATACTGTTGTTGATAAAAATTTGTGTCTCTACTTAAAGGTTAAGAAAAATTATTTTTTAAATGTTCCAATCCTATTGCATTTTGTTAATCTTAATTTGAACCTCCTGTTTTGAAGACATGGTTCACACAATGATTGCCTCTCAATTTTTCTCAAAATAAAATTAATTTATCTTCTGGTCACTTTAATTCAGCACTTTTCCCATTTCTTTGGTGTTTTCATGCTTATCCTTCTTCAGTAAAGGAGTCTTTCACTTCTCTTTTTCTTCCCTGATCAATCCAGTAAAAACTTTCCCAAAGTATCATGTCACACACTGTAAAACTCACTTTTATAATAATGTTACATGTATATCTTTAGAAACCTGGGTCACTATTCTTATTTTGCTCTAAGTGTATATTTCAAGCACTGATAACACAATTGGTGTGATTTGACTTCACCATTTCACCATACAATGTGCCAGTGAAAAGATGTTATTAGTTCAGAATCCTTCTTCTTTTCTTTTTCTAGGGAATTCTTCCTCTCCCTTAAAAAGAAAATAATTTGCAACTTGATGCTAGCAATTTTCTCTCCACTCAGAGAATGCACCCATTTTCCAAGTGGTGAGATCAAAACAAATTTCTTACTTGGGACCCTTGAAGTATATACCATTACTATATTCTGGAAGATTGATAGGCAAGGAAGAGACTTCATAATTAAGTGGACATTCATTGATTTTCTCCAACTCTCGGTTCAGGTTTGAATGGTCTTTTAGTTACTGGAGTCAACACGGGCGCTGGTCAAGGGCATGAGTAAACGACGCGGGAGAAAAGTCGTTCCTTCGGTGAACACTTGGGGAGAGGAGATTCTGCTGGGAGCCCTGCATTTTCTGGAAGGAGAAACAAACACGTAAGTGAAGCTGACATCTCAGTGGAGCTTCAGTCTGGGTTCTCTCTGCATCAGACCCCTCCCGATAAAGTTTGAGTGAAAAGCATATTTGCAATGTGTGTGGATAAAGGAGGGAGTGTTAATACAGGAAAGAGAATGTAGAACACAATAAAAGTCATTCTCTTAATCCAGATGCTAGAGGAGGAGACGAGGCTAACGCTAAGAGTGAACCTGGTGAATGGGGGAAAAGATCATGTTCAAAACTGCCTCATATTCCGGTCACGGTTGCTGGATTAGAGCAAATACTGAGACTCGTTTGTTAGGGCCATCCCGGTGAGAATTCCTCAGCACTTCTGGACTGTCAGGTGAGAGCAGCAGAACTTTCAGCAGTTCTAGGAGGGAAAATTTGCACTTGCTGATTTGGCATAGTTTACAAATATTCCGAGGGGTATGGGAGGGGAGAAGTGACGACGTTTGCTTCAAGTGGAGATGTACGGTAGGGAAACTGGTACAAAAACAGTTCAACTGTACACACTGAGGAATCCAGATCTGAAAGAGACACGTGCACCCCAATGTTCATCGCAGCACTGTTTATAATAGCCAGGACATGGAAGCAACCCAGATGCCCATCAACAGATGAATGGATAAGGAAGCTGTGGTACATATACACCATGGAATATTACTCAGCCGTTAAAAAGAATTCATTTGAATCAGTTCTAATGAGATGGATGAAACTGGAGCCCATTATACAGAGTGAAGTAAGCCAGAAAGATAAAGAACATTACAGTATACTAACACATATATACGGAATTTAGATAGATGGTGGCGATAACCCTATATGCAAAACAGAAAAAGAGACACAGAAGTACAGAACAGACTTTTGAACTCTGGGGGAGAACGTGAGGGTGAGATGTTTTGAAAGAACAGCATGTATACTATCTATGGTGAAACGGACCACCAGCCCAGGTGGGATACATGAGTCAGGTGCTCGGGCCTGGTGCACTGGGAGGACCCTGAGGATTCGGGTGGGGAGGGAGGTGGGAGGGGGGATCGGGATGGGGAATACGTGTAACTATATGGCTGATTCATGCCAATGTATGACAAAACCCACTGAAATGTTGTAAAGTGATTGGCCTCCAACTAATAAAATAATATTTAAAAAAAAAAAAAAAAAAAAAAAAAAAAAAAAACAGTTCAACTGCCCTTGTGCAAAAAGGGATCAATCAACTAGTGCTGACAGTCTAGAGAGAATTAGAGGATTTTATATGTATGTAAAATCTACACATATATGCATATAAAGTCCTCTTTAATCACCTGACTTCTCTGGTGGCTCAGCAGTAAAGAATCCTTCTACAGTGTAGCAGATTCTGGAGACATGAGTTCAGTCCCTGGGTCAGGAAGATCCCCTGGAGGAGGAAGTGGCAATCCACTCCAGGATTCTTGCCTAGAGAATTTCAGGGCAGAGGAGTCTGGCAGGTTACAGTTCATGGAATCGCAAAGGGTTAGATACGAATGAGCAACTGAGCCCACATACGTATGTAAAACATACACATACATGTATACACATGTACATATGTCTACCTATCGGTATCTACCTTCTACTCTATCCATCTATCTGTCTATCTATCTATATCTTTTGTGTGTATATTCATGAGTGCATTCAGTTATCTTATTTGTGACTTGACATTTACATTGTTGGACTGAACCAATCTTTGATGGATTTTCATCACCGAGTTAGAGAACTAAATGAGGGAGAGAGAAAGAGCAAGAGAAGAAGAAGAAGAAGGGAGAAGTCCCTCTGATTCTACTACTTTTATTTTGCCTTCCGTACTTGGGTTAATAAGGCAAGAACGAGAAGCACCACATGAAAGCTGGAAAGTTCCAACCACTCTGTGCTAAAGAAAATAAATGAAAATTAACAAAACATATAGACACAGAGAGAGAGAGAGGCTTAATTTGAAATGTATCTCATGTGTGCTCTAGAGATAGACTACCAGGATTTCAAACATGTGACCTAGCTTTACTATACCTTACTTTTCTCATTGGTAAAATAAGCATATTTATTTATATTTATTGTGAAGCCACATTCAGGGAAAGTAAGCTAATATATGCCATGTGCTTCATGTTTGACATGAGGTAAATAATAAACATTTTTCACTATTAAAAACGGAAACTTCTGTGCAAAATACTTTTTGTACTAAGTACATTTTCCTTTGGTTTGCCCATATATTCCATTTTCCAAGTAACTTTTTAGATGACTTTGATATTTGAACATTAAAAAAAAAACTTTCCTCTGACCTTATTTTGTAATAGTCAAATGGTCTGCAGTATGAGGTTCAGTGAGAATTTCCTGTATTGCGGTTCCAGAAGCATTTTAGAAGATAGTGATTTTACTGTTTCTTGTTCATTCTGCACATCCTTGTCTCATCAGCAGAAGATACAAGCACATTTTGATTCACAGTTTTCCTTTTTCAAAATTTCTTCACAACTTTTGGGTTTTTGGTAGCCTTCAGCTTAGCTCCATGGACTAACCTCGCTATCCTTGAACAAGCATCCACAGTGCCTTATCTGCGTCGACATTAGACAGCATCTCACATGGCAGGTATGTGCAGCCCAAGTCATAAAGTGAAAAAATAAAAATAACCAAAAATATATCTTATGGGTATGGCTAATTTTGGGCAATATATTAAGAAAAAGTGTGTACAGTTTTAGGTTTCTCATATATCAGCACTTTTTAATTTCATTTTTCTGATTCTTCATTCTGTCACCTAGAGGTGATTTTGTGAAGTTTTCTCAACAGATTTAAAGAGTGGATTTTGACCAGGATAGCTCTAAATTCTGATTGAGATATAAATTTACCAGGAAAATTATCCTAGGTTTCCTAACCTACCTAATGGAAGTCATGTGCTCCACCTTGGGATGCTTATATTGTTGTTACCAAAATAAGTTTGTTATCAATATATCAGGGTTTTCCTGGTGGCTCAAACAGTAAAGAGTCTGCCTACAATGAGGGAGACTCATGTTCAGTACCTGGGTTGGGAAGATCCCCTGGAGAAGGGAATGGCACCCCCTCCAGTATTCTTCCCTGGGTAATTCCATGGACTGAGGAAACTAGTGAGGCACAGTCCATGGGGTCGCAAAGAGTTGAGTCCATAAAATGGAACTTATTGCCTGTTTATCTCTTTTTACTACAGATCTTTCAGCTTCTTTTCAAATTAAAAAATAATGGTAAATACATTGTACTGAGACAGAACTGATAAAGAAGAGAAGGTACTGATAATCTCAATGAAGAACAAAGTACATCATGTTGAAATGTTGGTATTGGGTAGAGTTCTCAATGCACTGTCTTCATTTTCAAACATTTTACTGGCAAAATGATTGGGTTATCAAACCAAAGAACTTTTTGGATTCTCTCACTGGTTTCTGCCTTTAAGAACTCCTGTATTTGATCTTTAAATCATTATCCTATCTTTCTTTGTAGTTTTTCAGACCACTGCATGGAGGTTGATCTCTGGGGTCTTAGGAGTAATATGCCTTTTGTTGATGGCTGCTTTGGGAGTTCTGTTAAACAATTGTAAGTTTTTCTAGTCAAGTCTATATAAAAAGATTAAGATTGTGATGAAACTATCTTATGATAAAATTTTGATTTTTCTAATATGGAGTATTTTGTTATTTCATAAAACAGTGTCTGATAAAGTAAATTTCTAATCATTTCTTACAGCACTTACTAAACAAAGTGTTCAGCCTGGACCCTCCACAGATCTTCAGGAAGGTAGGGTTCCTACTTTGGAAATCTTTCTTGTTGATAAAGAATAAAATAAGCAGTTTCATGTTTTTCTCACACAGAAGCTTGATGGAATATTAGTCATAAAAACTTTCCTGCTAGTTGTAGGATGTCTTCTTTCATTGTTCACATAAGAATTGATTAGATTTTGTCAAATACATATTATTTGTATATTTAAATAGTAAGGAAAATATTACCCTGATAAAAAATTTTCCAATGTAAGTGTTCATGTTTAAGTAGCAAATAAAAAATACATTATATTTTTATATTTATATTGCATATATACATTATATTTACATTAAAGTAAATATTATAGCCAATCCTAATTACCTGATTGTGTTTGTTTATAACCCATACATTTATATCTCTTTACATTTACCTCTGCTTCTTCTATAACTCAGAAAGCAGCATGGAGATTTTTGCAGTTCTAAACCCTACTTAACACTTAACCTGTGAAAGTCAGCTCAAACATCTAGCTGTTTTTTTTTTTTTTTTTCCTCAAACACCCTCCAAGTTGTTTTACTATCTTCTTTGTTCATATAGTGCTTCAATCATATCTTTTTTTTTCCTGAGCATTTTCCCGGCTTTATTAAGATACAATTGACAAATTATGTTGTGTAAGTTTAATGTTTGCAGTGTGTCGATTTGATATACTTATTATTATAATATTATTACCACTGTAGCACTAATTAGTACCTCCATCATTTCGTTTCTGTTTGTGGTAAAAACAAACAGTAGTTTAAGAACTACTCCTGTAGCAACTCACAAGTATTTATACTGCAATACTGTTAGCTAGTTATAATGGTGCACAATAGATTTCCAGAATGAATTCATCTTCTAACTGAAAACTTATATTAAAAAAAAAGAAAATTGTTTTTGGGCTTGTCTCACAGCTTTTTGGATTTTTGTTACTCTAACACAAATTGGACCCAGGTACTCAGCAGTGAGAGCATTGAGTTTTAACCTCTGGATCACCAGGAAGTTCCCATGTACCTTTTGACCAACATCTCCCTACTTTCCCCATATCTCAGCCCTTGCTAACCACCATTCTACTCTACACCCTCAAAATTATTTATTTGACAAAGATTTGAGTGCCTGCCATGTCATAGAACTTTTATCACTGAGGATGGTCAATACTGAAGACACGATCACTAATATATTAGGTGGTCAGACTTCTAGGTAATCATTTTATTTATCATCATTTTGAAAATAAAATATGCAGAATTTTTCTCTCAGAAAATATGCTATAATTCTTTCTTCCTTTTAATACCTCTTTCATCTAGTTAACTTTTAATTATATAGAAGAAATCAGCTTTGGACCACTGCCTTAAAAAGGGTTCTTCTAATCACCTCACATCCTACAATCTGCTATACTGTATTTGAACACAGTGAATTTCTTGTGTATACTTACCCAGATTAGCATTAAAAATAGTTCATAAAAAAATAAAAATAAAAATAGTTCATAAAGACTAAAACACATGCCATTCTCTATCTCTAGAATATAATCTCCATGAAGAAAAAGAGTCAGGTCTGAATTGTTCAGATAAATATCTGCTGATGTGTAGTGTATGCAGTAAATGCTCAAAGAATAGTTGTAGACACAGTTAATAAATAACAAATGCTTTTTGAATGAGAAAGTAGTACTGAAAAGAAACTGGATCTCCAATGTCATCAAGTCGTGTTTTATTTTTTCTTTTAGGATCTGGCTGCTATTCTTGTCAAGAAAAGTGGATTGGCTACCAATGCAACTGTTATTTCATTTCTGATGATTTAAAAACATGGAAAGACAGTTGGGATTTTTGTGTTTCTCATAATTCCAGTCTACTTCAGATACAAACCAGAAATGAACTGGTAAGTATTTAATTCTTATTTTCTACATTTTATTTGACCCAGAAAAATATAATATCTATACTTTGATTCAAGTCTTTAATCAGATAGCAAATGGATGATTATATTTGAACTAATTTCCTATACTTTGAAACCATCATAAAATCGAGCCAAACTTTCTCTCAAGTTTACATTGTAGGAGTGCTGACAGATAAAGTATAAGAAACTGTTTAGAGAGTATTCAAAGAAGAAATAATAGGTCATTATTTTTATTCCAACAGCTTTTAACTTTTAGTTCTTTAAGTGAATTTATAACTGATTTTGTAATTATACAACATTTGCTATCATTCGGGTATAATGTGAAATGAATATGTAGAATATTATAAAATAATAACCCAACTCTTAATAAAAAGTTCTTAGCTTCCTGGAGAAACTGTGGTAAAGATTTATCCCTCCAGATGCAGTTGATTTGGGATCAGATTTGATTATTGATCCCATTTGAAGGAAGTGTTCCATGAAAACTCTCACACCCTTTATGACATCTTTCATTCCTTCAAGAAGTGAGATTTTTGTAGGTTTTTTTTTTTGCCTCCATAAATGAATGGGTTTGGTGAATGAGAAATAGTAGGCATGTGACTGACTCTTTATCCCAAATTAGAAGTTAAAAATGATTTTAGTGTGTATAGTTGAAAAACTGATGCTGGACACTGGCCCCCTTAAATGTACTTGACCCCTAGAGTAGATTCTAAATAGATTAATATGTTGGTCTCTGTTTCCATGCAGGATTTTATGAAGTTCAGTACCAGTTTTTACTGGATTGGGATTTCTTACGGTGAAGAGCATGATGCCTGGTTGTGGGAGAACAAATCTACTCTCTCCCAAGATCTGTAAGTTTGTGGTACCAAAACCTTTTTTTCTGTTCTTTTTGAGTTTATCCTTGGATCTGATCAGAGAATTGAAAATCCAGGACCATTATAACTAAGATATCCTATTTTGGGCATGAAACTATAAAAAAGAGAATAGATACAACATAATAAAATTTTTAACCACATCCACAACATCCAAGTGTTTGCTCAAGAGCTTTCGACATATGATTTTGTTTCCTGCCTTGGTACAAGCGCTTGGATATGTATGCATATGTACAGATTCTCACATGTGTGAAAGCAGTCCAGAGAAAACAGTATGTCCATTATTTTTCTTATTCGGGTGGAGACCAATATTCTCAGCATTGGCCAATGTTTCAAATATTTTGGTTTTATTTCCAGTATATTTGTAAGCTTCAAATCTCATTTTCATTCTTAAATATGAGAGTTAACAGCATCATACATTGAGAAATTTTATAATCTGATTTTTTCCTGGACTAGATTTAGTTAATACATTTTTAAACAACAAAGAAGCAAAGAATAACACGTATCAAAATCATTAAAAACAACAACAAAATCAAAAAATCTCCAATCTTAATGCTATTGATTGTTGAGCATACTGTGTTTTGGTAACATTGTACTCTGAAATTGTGAAAAATGACTTGAATGAAGAAGATAATGACTCAAGATGTAATATCTCATTCAAATGTTTTTAAATGTTCCCTAATTCTATCATTTAGTAAGAACCGCATCTTTGAATGTTTTCATTTCTTGTTCTTGTATTTTAAAATTTTCTTCTTCATTGCAGATTTCCTTTCCCTAAACCTGTAAATCCAAAGAACTGCATGATGTATAGCCCAAGAGGAAGTATTTTGGATGGACACTGTGGAAAGAAGTTTCGTTATATCTGTAAACAACAGCTTATTTAGATGTTTCTTGGGGCAGAAGTGTTGTGCAATGGAGATTCAGTATTACTTAGAATGGTTACAAATTGTATTACTTACCTCTGGGATCTTTAAAATGTTCCAAATTGTGTTTTATCAATCATATAATTTTCATGTATTTGAAAATATATATTTAAATTTTTTATCTCTATGCAATTGGTATATAACATTATGTTAGTTTTAGGTATACAACATAACAATAACTAAGACAGTATGCCTAATTCATCAACATATATTTTGTTACAATTTAAAAATTTTGCTATGTGTTTTAAAATTAATGAAACTTGTGTACCTACACCTGAAATTATAGAGTTAAGATAAATAATTTAATGAATGTTCAATGTATATGATATGGATTCAACAATCTATGCATCTATTTTTGGAACTTCTCTCTGCTGAAATTTAAATAAAACTTAATTCAGGCCAAACAATATATATTAACATCATATTAGTTCTTTGTATGGTGTGCTAAATTGAAAAGTCCCATCCTCATCTTTTTTCCTCTGAAAGTAAAAACAATTTTAGTGTTGGTTTTAAGATTTTGGTGGATATCTATTCATCTATATGTTCTTATTTAGACCTGAAAGTGGCATATAATAATTTCTTCATATGTGTCATAAGGGTTAAGTAACACATTTGTGTGTCTTCTCCTGATGTTACCAAGTACTGCAGAGCAATTGGAAAGTTATACCCAAGTATGTGATCTTACAAGATTGCCTTCACATTTTCCCAGGGGAAGGGGAACCCAAGCTCTGATCACATGAATATACAGTCTTTTTTTGGTTGTTGTTTTTTCAAGTATCTTTCTTGCCTTATGCTTATCTGACAGTAAGAAAAGCCACTCTTACATGTGCATTTAAGATTTCAATTTCTAATCAATCCCCCAAGTCTTTTCCTAAATGGCATGTGATAAAATATTGGACTTTTAGTATTTAGGAGGACAGGAAGCAGGTTTTTTTAATGAGGGGTTTCTGAGTGGGTCAGTGAAGGGAAGGGCACACGATGAGTTGTGATGCTTGTGACCTGAAAAGATTTTTTCCAACCTCAGAAATATTAAAACCCAATTCCCTCTTTTAAAAAATAACTGTTGAATATATATCTAAAGAAACTTTTACTGACATCTCTATTTGTTCTCTTCTTTTGTATTTCAATTAAATGATTATAATTAAGACCTCAAGGTTGATTTTCAAAATACAAAGAGTCAGGAAGAGATAAGAACCTCTCATGTTTTACTTCTCAAAATTCAAATATAATAGTAATACAACTTGAACTCTTCATTCTTATATGAAGATTGACTTAGGAGAAATGCACTTAGATTATTCTATGAAAAACACAGGATAGCTGTAACATCTTTCACATATTTAACTTGGGCATGCATTGCACTTTCTACATATTTAAAATGTTTTGCCTTTGCTGTCTGTATCATTTTTGTAACACTATAGTTTTAAAATTGCATTTATAAAGAGCAGTATAGACAAGCTTATTAAGAAAACAGTTTTCTGTTCCAATTGTCCAATCAATCTCTTCTCTTCCCACACAAAAAAATTTCCTCTGAGTATTTTGCTTGTTTGTTTTTCCTGGAGAAAAAATGTAGGAAATATATTTCTACATAGGATATGTATAGATGTATGTTTATTTTTTATGCAGGAAATAAGTGAAATTACGAAAATTCTGTTTTCATAATTTTTGTCAAGCATAAATATCAACTGTGTTCTTGTAGCCACATTCAAGCATGGGTTGAAATTGCTATTCTAACATCATCACTCTATGAATTTTACATAGTTTAATTTTTTTTTTTTACTGAGAATTCATGAATATTTATTACAATATCACAAGAGCAATGAGGAAACAGAAGGTGTTAAATGTTACAGATTATGTCTAATTTCAGAGAATAATCTATTTGAAAGTTGTCTTCACTGAGGAAGGAAAATTCCTGTTGCCTTCTAAAGATAGCTCAGAGGTTTTCTTCAGCTCCCATATCATATCCATATCATTAACTCATATATCCCATATCATTTCAGGTCCCATATCATTTCAGGCTGGGAGCTGACTGAGGTTCAGATAATGAACTCCTTATTGCAAAATTCAGACTTAAATTGAAAAAAGTAGGGAAAACCACTAGGCCATTTAGGCATGATCTAAATCAAATCCCTTACGATTATACAGTGGAAGTGAGAAATAGTCTCAAGGGATTAGATCTGATAGACAGAGTGCCTGAAGACCTATGGACAGAAGTTTATGATATTGTACAGGAAGCAGTGATCAAGACCATCTGCAAGAAAAAGAAATGCAAAAAATGGCTGTCTGAGAAGGCCTTACAAAGAGCTGTGGAAAGAAGAAAAGCTAAAGGCAAAGGAGAAAAGGAAAGAAATATCCATTTGAATGCAGAGTTTCAAAGAATAGCAAGGAGAGATAAGAAAACTTTCTTCAGTGATCAGTGCAAAGAAATAGAGCAAAACAATAGAATGTGAAAGATTAGAGATCATTTCAAGAAAATTAGAGATACTAAGGGAATATTTTGTGCAAAGATGGGCTCAATAAAGGACAGAAATGGTATGGACCTAACAGAAGTAGAAGATATTAAGAAGAGGTGGTAAGAATACACAGAAGAACAACACAAAAAAGATCTTCATGACCCAGATAATCACGATAGTGTGATCACTCACCTAGAGCAAGACATCCTGGAATGCAAAGTCAAGTGGGCCTTAGGAAGCATCACTACTAACAATGCTAGTGGAGGTGATGAAATTCCAGTTGAGCTATTTCAAGTCCTAAAAGATGATGCTGTGAAAGTGCTGCACTCAAAATGCCAGCAAATTTGAAAACTCAGCAGTGGCCACAGAACTGAAAAATGTCAGTTTTCATTCCAATCCCAAAGAAAGGCAATGCCAAAGAATGTTCAAACTACCACACAATTGCACTCATTTCACATGCTAGCAAAGTAATGCTCAAAATGCTCCAAGCCAAATTTCAACTGTACATGAACCATGAACTTCCAGATGTTCAAACTGGATTTAGAAAGGCAGAGGAACCAGAGATCAAATTGCCAACATCCGTTGGACCATCGACAAAGCACAAGAGTTTCAGAAAAACATCTACTTCTGCTTTATTGACTATGCCAAAGCCTTTGCCTGTGTGGATCATAACCAACTATGGAAAATTCTTAAAGAGATGGGAATACCAGACCACCTGACCTGCCTCCTGAGTGATCTGTATGCAGGTCAAGAAGCAACAGTTAGAACCAGACATGGAACAACAGACTGGTTCCAAATCGGGAAAGGAGTTTGTCAGGCTGTATACTGTCACCCTACTTATTTAACTTATATGCAGAATACATCATGAGAAATGCTGGACTGGATGAAGCCCAAGCTGGAAACACAATTGCTGGAGGAAATATCAATAACCTCAGATATGCAGAAGACACCACCCTTATGGCAGAAAGTGAAGAGCTAAAGAGCCGCTTGATGAAAGTGAAAGAGGAGAGTGAAAAAGCTGACTTAAAACTCAGCATTCAGAAAACTAAGATCATGGCATCCGGTCCCATTATTTCATGGAAAATAGATATGGAAACAATGGAAACAGTGACAGACTTCATTTTGGGGGGCTCCAAAATCACTGCAGATGTTGACTGCAGCCACAAATTAAAAGATGCTTGCTCCTTGAAAGAAAAGCTATGACCAGCCTAGACAGCATATTAAAAGCAGAGACATTGTTTTGCCAGAAAATGTCCATCTAGCCAAAGCTATGGTTTTTAAAGTAGTCATGTATGGATGTGAGAGGTGGAGTATAAAGAAAGCTGAGGGCCAAGAATTGATGCTTTTGAACTGTGGAATTGGAGAAGACTCTTGAGAGTCCCTTGGACTGAAAGGAGCTCTAACGAGTCAATCCTAAAGGAAATCAGTCCTGAATATTCATTGGAAGGACTGACGCTGAAACTGAAACTCCAATACTTTGGTCACCTGATATGAAGAGCTGACTCATTGGAAAAGACCCTGATGCTGGGAAAGATTGAAGGTGGGAGAAGACGGGGACAACAGAGGATGAGATGGTTGGATGGCACCACTGTCTTGATGGACATGAGTTTGAGTAAACTTCAGGAGTTGGTGATGGAAGGGAGGCCTGGCTGCTGCAACCCATGTGGTCGCAAAGAGTCAGACATGACTGAGCAACTGAACTGAACTGAACTGATGATTTCAGGGCATTATCATGTAAAGTGCTGGCTTACAGGAAGGTTACTAGTCACCCATGGCAAAGTGTCCTTCTTACTATTGGCCTCATCATATTAATTACATTCAATTCAGGACCATCTGACTCATTTCATTTTTATTATTTTTTTTCTCCCACTCTTATCTGCATTATGCTTCCTTCGTCCTGAAAATCTCTTTGTACTCCTTGGGATGGGAACAATTCCTTTTATAGAAAGGTTTTGCACAAGAATTTTGTTTCTTTCTGATATGATGTTTCTGATATATTCTCTGGAAGAGTCATTTACTTTTATTTTGTTTTCTGCTTTTTGCTCTGAAGCGGGCTGATTTACATGGAAGGATCTAGGTGAATGACTATCTCAATGTTGGATATCAAGCAAAGGTAAGAGGGTAAGGAAATGTGTAAAAAACACACACTATAACAAACCTGTATTTCCATAAGTCAGTTCAGTCTTTCTTCATTTCATCCTGTTACTCTGAATGCATTACTCATTACCCTGAATGCATGTAATATGGGTTATGTATTGGTGGCTAAGAAGTTATGTTATATTTAGAAACCTAAAACCACACATATTTATTATCTCTCACTATCTGTGGATCTGGAACTGGACACAGCTTAACTATAGTCTTTGTTCAGGGCCTCACTAGATTGAAACCAAGTCTTGGCCAGTGGTTTTCTCACCTAATACTCAGAGTCCTCTTCCAAGCTCCATGAAGCTTTTGAATAAATTTTGTTCTTCGTGTTTGTAAGACTAATACCCATAGATTACAGAGGACTCCTCTCTGCATAGATAGTCACACCAGGGTTACTTTCTTCTTCAGGACAAGGGATAGCACCCCTGACTCCTCTCTTTATAATGTCTATGTCTCTTTTGGGCTTCCCTGGAGGCTCAGATGGTAAAGAATCAGTCTGCAATGTGGGAGACCTGGGTCGGATCCCTGGGTTGGGAAGATCCCCTGTAGGAGCGCATGGCAACCCACTCCAGTTTTCTTGCCTGGAGAATCCCCACAGACAGAGAAGCCCGGTGGGCTGCAGCCCATGGGGTCACAGAGAGTTGGACATGACTGAGTGACTGAGCACAGAACTCTTTTAATTGGTTCCCCGATGAGGTCAGGTCTCCCCATAATAATCTCTCTTTTGGTTACCTGAGAGTTGGCTAATTTGGAAGTATAATTCATCTGAAAAACAGCTTTACTTTGCTATTTAATGGAATCTAATTACAGCAGCATTCCATCATATTGACAAATCCCCCCTGTAATTTAGTTGGAAGGGATTATATAGGTGCCCACCAGAGAGTGAATACTCTGAGGGTCATTTTAGAGCTCTGCTACCACAACAATTTATCCCCCAAAACTACGCTGTAACTGCTACTCCATAGTTTACTGAATTTATATACTGCCCTTTGATTCCTTATAACTAAGAATTTAGTTCACATGTGTCATGATAAGTAATCTTTTTAATTGCAATATATTATCTCTAAGTTCCTCTATTGTTGTTGTTGTTGAGTCGCTAAATCATGTCTGACTCTTTTTTGACTCCATAGACTGTAACCAGTCAGGCTCCTCTGTGCATGGGGTTTCCCAAGTAAGAATACTGGAGTGGGTTGCCATTTCCTTCTCCAGGGGATCTTCCCAATGCAGGGATTGAACCCACATCTCTTACATTGGCAGATCAATTCTTTACCACTGAGCTGCCATGGAAGTGACATCTAAATCTGCTTAATGAAAATAGAGTTATTTTACAGCTGGACTCTTTGCTTACCTCCAGAGAGACTTGAGAATTGATTTTTGGCTGCTGGCCATGGTAAGGGCAATTAGTTAACCAACCAAGTAACTAATTAACTCATGACTAATGATGAATTTTTTAAAGCTCAGAATTCCTGAGTGGAATGTATGACCAATTTGTTTGTTGATAACTTAAGCTTGAAGTAATAAGTTAGATATTTAATCTTCACCATGTGAACAGTCTCAGCAGAAAACTTCTGCCTGAGCTGCCCTGTAACCAAGTTTCCACACACATCCATTGGCACAAATACTAGCCGTTTCATCCAGAGAGATGATGAATCATATCTTCATACAAGAACATTGGGGAGCTTGTTTCTGAATGTTTCTTTGAATTATCTTTCTCCTGTTGTCTTATATTAACTGCCTTTATTAAAGCTTTACATCAGTATTCTCATTGGAACCTTTAATTTCTTTCAATTATCTAAACCTGGAAATCTTTGGAATATTTAAACCAACTTTTCCATTTCCATAATTTTAGAACTTTTGAAACATCTTTTATCCTAGTGTAGAGGTTGGAAAACTTTCCCTAAAGAACTGGATAGTAAATATTTTCAACATTGTAAGTCAGTCTCTGTTGAAACTTCTCAACTCTGTGATTTGCAGTGCAAAAGAAGACATTTATAATACATAAATTAATAGTTTGACTGCTTTACAAAAGCACTTTATTTTCAAAGACAAATGGAGGGACAAATGTTCACCAACCTCTGTAAAAATGTGTGAAAGGAAAATATATGGACATCTGTGCTACTCTGCACTTCTCTTTATCCTTTTCCTGGTTGCATCTTACCAGTTGTAAATGTACTTACAAACTTTGCTGTATAAAATCAGTTGTATCTTGTTAATATCAGTTTGTACTACCTATTATAAAACCTGCATTGTAAAATCCAATGTGACAATCTTCCTCTGTATGTTTTTACTTTATTGAGCACAATAAAATGGTTAGACTTGCATTTTCCCCAGCCATTATAAGTTCCTTCTGTTTGTTAAACACTAAAAAATAACACAGTGAGGCTATAAGAAAGCAAATGCATACATGGAGAACATAGCCACCTTAGGTTATCATGTTAGAATGCTCATTCACTGAGAACTTATGAATCTTCTATACAAGGTTTTAGAGGTTAAGAGTGTGGAATAGATTTTAAGTAAATATCTGAAAGAAAAGGTACTTTAATAAATACTACCAAATCCTCAGTTTTATATAGCAAAGATGGTTGCTTGACTCCAAATATCCCTCAAACTTCCCCCTAATTTGTAAAAGCAATAAAGGAAACAAATAAAACCATAAAAGATCCATGTTCTTTCATCATCTTCAGAGACAGAGCACCACAACCAACAAATTATCTGTAAGTAGAAATACAAAAATATTGACAGAGTTCTTGCTCCAGTGTACCACTGAATGCTTATGGTACTGGTTAGGGAAAATAGTCCTTAAAATTGTCTATGAAAAAGTGAAGATAGGGAATATAGCTGAAGTATAGACAGAATGAACCTATAAAGATAAATCTGCAACAATAAGTTCCAAAATGCTTAACAAAGTTGAGACTCGGTAGTTTATAAAACTGGAAAAGGGTTTGAAATGGAAGACAAGAAGTGAGAAATTTGGGAAAGCATTTTTTTTCCTTATTATTTTTTTTCCTATTATCTGAGAAGCAGGTAATGCACATAGGGTGATATCTCTTAGATCTGTGAGTATGAAAGCAAAGACTTAATTTGGAGGATTTAAGAATACTGAGGAAATGAAAGACAAAATAGGCATCCCTTTGCCCTCCCTATTTCTATCGCAATATACCATCCAAGAAGGAAACTGTCAAGGATAAGGCGGAACTGACAGAAGAGGGCGCTCTCTGACCAGGAACCTTAACCATTAAATAAACGCACTTCTGCTCAGTCTCTCGGCGTTGCCCTACTCTTCGCAAGCCCGCCAGACTCCTCAGTCCACGAAATTTTCCAGGCAAGAGTACTGAGGCGGGTAGCCACTCCCTATTCCAGGGCATCTTCCCAATTCAGGGATCCAGCCCGCATCTCTGGAGTCTCCTGCATTGGAAGGCAGATTCTTTACCACTGTTTCCACTTGGGAAGTTCTATTAAATAAAACAGGAGTAGAAAAAACAGATTTCATCTATATAAACCACTTTAAAAATTCAAGAATGTGCAATATAATATTTTTACCTGCAAAAAGTCATCCACCTTAAAAAGGAAACAACCATAAAGCTAAAGAAGACTATATATATATATATATATACCGTGAATTAAATTAGATATTTTCATACAGTCATGAAAAGAAATGCACACAAAAAAAGATTGAAATAAAGCAGAAGTTAATGATACTCAGGAAAGCAGCAGAAAGCTAAAAGCAAAGAGAGGAATTAAGATTTATAAGGTAAAAAGAAGCAAAAAGAAAGCAATGGTTAAAATCCTGATACTATGTACCTATGAGAATTAAATGACAAAGAAAGACATTTTATAATGATAAAAGCCAAATGCTACCATGAAGATTAAATAATTCTGAATTCATCTAGGAAATAACAATGACTATATAATATAAAAATTCTAGGAAATGAAAGAAGAAATACATAGTAACATGTTCACAAAAAGTGACTTTACAGATCATTCTCAATATAAAACAGAAAGTATGAACAAAAAATAAGCTATATTACAGATGATCTAAATGATATAGTCAATGTGGTAGATATTCTGGACACAAATTGACCACTATACACTGATAATATAAAATATACCTTCCTTCCAAATGTACCTGAAACATCTGCAAAAATTGAATATACAGAACTCTTGAGAAAAGTAAAAAGGTATAGATACTTCCTTAACTCGATAAAGTACATATACACACTTATGTGTTTGTAGGTAAATGTGTGTATGTGTGTCTGTGTATTCTAAAGTTAGAATTTTACTTGTAGGATTCTAATGAAAAAAGTGTAAAAAACTCCTGAAACACAAAAAAATAGGCTTCAAAAATATAAAGCTATCTTCTGGTTTAGGTTCAGTTCAGTTCAGTTCAGCTCAGTCACTCAGTCGTGTCCGACTCTTTGCGACCCCATGAATCACAGCATGCCAGGCCTCCCTGTCCATCACAAACTCCCAGAATTTACTCAAATTCATGTCCATCGAGTCGGTGATGCCATCAAACCATCTCATCCTCTGTCGTCCCCTTCTCCTCCTGCCCCCAATCCCTCTTTTCCAATGAGTCAACTCTTCTCATGAGGTGGCCAAAGTACTAGAGTTTCAACTTCAGCATCAGTCCTTCCAATGAACACCCAGGACTGATCTCCTTTAGGATGGACTGGTTGGATCTCCTTGCAGTCCAAGGGACTCTCAAGAGTCTTCTCCAACACCACAGTTCAAAAGCATCAATTTTTTGGCACTCAGCTTTCTTTATAGTCCTACTCTCACATCCATACATGACCACTGGAAAAACCATAGCCTTGACTAGAAGGACCTTTGTTGGCAAAGTAATGTCTCTGCTTTTTAATATGCTGTCTAGGTTGGTCATAACTTTCCTTCCAAGGAGTAAGCGTCTTTTAATTTCATGGCTGCAGTCACCATCTGCAGTGATTTTAGAGCCCCCCAAAATAAAGTCTGACACTGCTTCCACTGTTTCCCCATCTATTTCCCATGAGGTGATGGGGCCAGATGCCATGATCTTTGTTTTCTGAATGTTGAGCTTTAAGCCAACTTTTTGACTCTCCTCTTTCACTTTCATCAAGAGTTTTTTTTAATCTATAAATTTGAAGTGATACCAACAAAAATCCAATGATAGATGGATCAAGATAAGTTGATACTGAAGTTCATATGGGAAACTTAGCACATAAAATGCATATACAGTCAATATGATGGTAAAAGTATAGTTATGAGGAAGTACTAAACCTACTAATTATGAAAACATACCTCAAAAGTCCCTAGGTAAAACAGTGTACTTGGTAATGACACACAAACAGACAGACCAAAGGAGCAGAACAGAAAGGCCAGAAATAGTCTCAATTTATCCACACATACAGAAATTTAGATTACAATAAAGGTGGTATCCTCAAATCATAGACTTTTAAATAGATACTATTGCTTGGAAAACTAGATAGGTATTTGTAAAAGGTTAAAATTATATATATGTGCAGCTAGAAATTACTCAGAGTACAACCTTCAATTACATTAAGAGAAAGATAACTTTCCAAACAGGATTTTATTAGTGACAGCGGTAAAGTAATGGAGATTTAAGCCTCTAGAGAGAGGAATGGAGATTTAAGCCTCTAGAGAGAGGCTTAGACAAAGTTTAATCTGAATTCTTAGTCAAATTCTGACTATATTTGAAGTTTTGAACAAATAATTTTTTTATCAGAGCCTCAGTTTTTAATGTACACAGTGGGACTATCTACCTGTGAAATTGCTGAGAAATTAAAAAAAAATTTGAAAAGTAAGCATACAAAACAGAAGTGAGAACATAGTTGATGCTCAGTTAAGATCCTCTGGAGGAGGAAATGGCAACCTCCTCCATTATTCTTGCCTGAAAAATTCCGTGGACAGAGGAGCCTGGTGGGCCTACAGTTCATGGGGTAGCAAAGAGTTGAACACGACTGAGCAATGAGCAACTAAGCCCACAGCTGTTTTCTTACTCTAGGTTTTCTAGGCTCCTTTGCCATGTTATTACCGTCTTCCAGAAGTGGAAGAGGGGTGCTAACAGAGATAGACAAGAAAATGTAAGAATAATCTCACTGAAGAATAAAGTACTCCACTTAAAAATCATGGAGCTAGGGGCTTGTAAAGAACATCTTCCTTTTCCAATGTTTTGTTGCACAAATAACTATATATCAAATAAATGACCTAAAGGCTAAGAAATACACACAAATATTTACTGCAAGGATCCCTGAACCTTTTGAGTCCTTCCTCGCTAGTTCCCACTTTTCAGATCTCCCTCCCTTGACACTGTGGATCACAACAAACAATGGAAAATTGTTAAAATGTTGGGAATACCAGACCACTGACCTGCCTCCTGAGAAATCTGTATGCAGGTCAAGAAGCAACAGTTAGAACCAGACATGGAACAACAGACTGGTTCCAAATTGGGAAAGGAGTATGTCAAGGCTGTATATTGTCACCCTACTTATTTAACTTATATGCAGAATACATCATAAGAAATGCTGGAATGGATGAAGCACAAGCTGGAAACAAGATTGCTAGGAGAAACATCAATAACCTCAGATATGCAGAAGATATCACCCTTATGGCAGAAAGTGAAGAAGAGCTAAAGAGCCTCTTGATGAAAGTGAAAGAGGAGACTGTAAAACTGTGCTTGAAACTCAACATTTAGAAAACTAAGATGATGGCATCCTGTCCCATCACTTCATGGCGGATAGATGGGGAAACAATGCAAACAGTTGGAGACTTTATTTTCTTGGGCTCCAAAATCACTGCAGATGGTGACTGCAGCCATGAAATTAAAAGATGCTTGTTCCTTGGAGGAAAAGCTATGACCAACCTAGACAGCATGTTAAAAAACAGAGACATTGCTTTGCCAAAGGAGGTTTGTCTAGTCAAGGCTGTAGTTTCTCCAGTAGTCATATATGGATGTGAGAGTTGGACTATAAAGAAAGTTGAGGGCCAAAGAATTCATGCTTTTGAACTGTGGTGTTGGAGAAGACCCTTGAGAACCCCTTGGATTTGTAAGGAGAGCCAACCAGTCAATTCTAAAGGAAATCAGTCCTGAATATTCATTGGAAAGACTGATGCTGAAGCTGAAACTCCAATACTGTGGCTACCTGATGCAAAGAACTGACTCATTGGAAAAGACCCTGATGCTGGGAAAGATTGAAAGCAGGAGAGGAAGGAAACAACAGAGGATGAGATGGTTGGATGGCATCACCGACTCGATGGACATGAGCTTGAGTAAACTCCAGCAGTTGGTGATGGACAGTGAAGCCTGGTGTGCTGCAGTTTATGGGGTTGAAGAGGTGGACATGATTTAGCTACTGAACAACAACAATGTACAAGCTCAGGTTGTTTCTCCAGGTTAAGATGAGCTGACAGATTCCTAAGCCATGGACCACCTGGCCAGAGAATTATAAACCAGAGATATCCTGAATGCCAAAACAATGATTAAAAAAATGTCACAGAAATGTTGGAAGATGATGATTAATTCCAGCTACTTTGTTCTTCCCCTTTAAAACACACATCAGACTCAACTCAATGACAACATTAGTGTGGATCTCAGATTTTTCTCTCACACCTTTTCTTGAAATTGAAAGTGTTATTCTCTCTGTCATGTCCAACTCTTTGCAACCCCATGTACAATCGCCTGTCACGGTTTCTATGTCCGTGGAATTCTCCAGGCAAGGATACTAGAGTGGGTAGCCATTCCCTTCTCCAGTGGGTCTTCCTGACCCAGGATTTGAACCCAGGTCTCTTGCATTGCAGGCAGATTCTTTACTGTCTGAGTCACCAGGGAAGCACCTTTGCTTGGTGCCCTGCAATAAATCCTTCATTTGCTGCAAACTCCTTCTTCAGAATCTGCTTTTCTCTGTTGCGGGCATCAGTATAGTAGCCTCCCCTTATTCACATGGGAAATGTTCCAAGGCCTTCAGTGGATGCTTGAAACAGAAAATAGTATCAAGTTTTATATAAACTATTTTCCCCTATACTAAAAACAAGCAAACAAACAAAAAAAAAACAGGTAGTATATACAGCCTGGATACTGTATATATTGGACAAATGGATGATTACATCAGAGTGGCCAACCTTGTCATCATCAAAAGTCTATAAATAATGCTGGTGTGGAGAAAAGGGAACTCTCTGACGCTGTTAGTGAAAATGTAAATTGGTGCAGCCACTATAGAAAGCAGTTGGGGGTTTCTTAAAAACCTAAAGACAGAGCTGCCATATAATCTAGTAAATCCACTACTGGGTATGTATATTTGGAAAAAATGAAAAGTGTAACTTAAAATACATAAATCACAATGTTCATGGCACCATTATTTATTGTAGCCAAGACATAGAACCGACCTGAGTGTCCATCAATAGACAACTGGATCAGGAAGATGTGGCATATATATGAATATTACTCAGCCATGAAAAGAATGAAATAATGCCATTTGTTTCAGTGTGGATGGACCTGGAGAATATTATGTTTAGTGAAATAAGTTAGACAGAGAAAGACAAATGTTGTATGATATTACTTATATGTGGATTCTTAAAAAATAATACAAATGAATCTATACACAAAACAGAAACAGATTCATAGACATAGAAAACAAACTTTGGTTACCAAAGGGGAAAGGGAGGTGAGGAAGGACAATTTAGGAGTATGGAGTTAACAGATGCAAACTATATAAAATAGATAAGCAACAAGAATTCACTGTATAGCATAGGGAATTATACCCAATATCTTGTAACAACCTATAATGGAATATAAGCTGCAAAAAAATTCCCCAAAACAACTCACTATGCCTGAAACTAACACATCATAAATCAACTATACTTCAATTAAAAAAAATTGACATCCTATTTCTATTCACTTTGAATGAAACAAATGTTTCTTACCAAAATTATTTCTTCATGAAATGGTTCCCTACTTCTTCTATTTTATTAGATTCCTGAGTTCTGAAAGAAATTGAGTGGAAAATTTTTGCCAGCTTTGTCACTGATTTAGTGATTGATCTAGTGACATGTCAGTGTTTTGAAGTTTCTCATCCTGCCATTTTCTTCCCTTAACACATGGATGGAAAAATATTATTTATTGCCTACATACTAATAAATATGCCACAGAAATATGTTTTATGTTCTTAATAAATGCATAACTTTCTTATAATATAATTTCTCCCTTTGTACTATGTGAAGACATTTAAAATTTCCCCTTTGAATTATAAATTCCCATTCTCTGAGCAATTTTGAATAGAAAATGTTTCCCTTTTTTGGATTATTTTCATTGAATTCATTTCCAATAGTGGAATTCTGGTTAAAAGAGACTAAATTTTAAATACAATTTCCAAATATTGGTCTGATAACATTTAAAACATGAACATGAATAGCAAAAGTTATTTCTATTTAAATCATATTTGCAAGGTCGATTAATTGAAGGTTTGTATCTTATTATAGTAGAGTTTTTCTTCTTTCTTTTATCTTAATTGATTAGTAATTTTGATTAACACTAGAAAGTCTGTGAATGTTCTATGTTCTCAGTCTTCTCATATATTACAGAATTGGATTCTCAAGACATAATTATTTATGCTTATTATTTGTAGGTTTTAATATGTGTATATATTTCACTACCTGTTCATCTTCAATAATAAATTTAAAAATTAAATAAAAATTTGAGTAGTTGAGGGGGGTCAAATACTCTTTTTCCTTTGAAATTTACTTTATCATTTTTTAGTTATAAAGTTCTTCTCCTTTCTTGGATTTATTTGATACTTTCTTATACTTTCTTTTTTTTCTATGTTAATTATTCAGTTATAAAGGGGTTATTGCCCCTGTTTCCACATGCTATTTATTTATCCAAATATGTATATATATTTTCTTTTTACTTAGTATCTTGAAATATGTTCATTTTTCTGAGAGTGATGAAGAATGACTCCAGATTAACTAAATAAAAATCTTTGAAAATGTTAACAATGCAAAATGAGTATAAAATTTAAACTAACCTAAGCTAAAATAATGCTATAATTGTCAAAATGTCTTGTGTTTTCTATTCCACAAAGAGTAAAATTATTTTGAGAAAATTAATTTTATATAAATGTGAATAATTCATTGATTAGTATTTGTAGTTTTGTTTTTTAGTGACCATAGCTGGTTAAAGTTATTTGGGAATTAATACCCCACTGAGAACTGAAAATTGTGCATGCACTATCTAGTGATGAAAAATAGTACTTACCCTAGAAGTGAAAGAGTTCATAAAGAGACATCACAAGTGTCTATAAATAATAGTTCCAAAATAGCATGTAAAATGTAAATATAAAATGAATGTAAAATGTAATCAAGTCCATTGGAAATAATTAAAAGCACTTGAAGCTACTTTTTTTAAAAACAATAAATGATGCATTCAAGTATGTCTGTGACAAAGCAAGTGTTGAGTAAAACTGGTCTCTAGTGAGAATGTTAGGTATCTTGTGTAATTCAAGGTGAGATTGGTGACATGCCCAATCTAGAGATGATGCAGAGCTAACGTGAGCAGCAGTAAATCAGTTTCCTGTGTGGCTACATCCAGAGCACTCTTACTCTTGAATTCTGCTCTCACCTGACTCTGAATCTCTCATACGACAGGCAAAGGCATTATTAGCCTGTGCATTTCTTTTCTTGGCTTATTTTCTGGGCTCTTGATGATCAAAATTCTTAAATTCAACCTGCTGTGATAAAAGATAAGATTGCTTCTTCCGAGGATATATACACATACTCTGCAAAAGTTCAGACGCTGTCTTCTAAAAATCAGGTATTTGCTAATTTCAGAGATTTCTATTGTTTCTCAACATGTGTTTTTGGAATTTTGAGGGAATTTGGATCAAAGAAACTGAAGTTATAGATGCAAAGACAAATTTGTATATCAATATGCAGATACGTTTTAAAAATAATAATATAATTTTATATGATTATATATAATTTTCAATCATATATATCTATACATTTATATATCTCTATAAATATTATTTGGGAGGAAAGGAAACAAAAGTATGAGTGACAGAGTGGGGAATGAGAGCAGAGAAGAAAGGAAGAGAGAGAGAATTGAAGAAAAGAGTGATGCTAGAAGAGAAATCAAATGAATTTTTATAAAGAAGTGATTCTAATTATTATCTATTTTTAGTAATTTCACTGATACTATTTGAGATGACATTATTATCACTGATACTATTTGATATGACATTTTATGATACCTTGATATTAGTAACCAGTATAAATTGGAGATTTAAAGAAAATAAACAAGGAAACATAAGATTTCACCAGGGTAAAGCATAATTAGATATAATTAAACCATGTATAACTTGGATATATTATCCTTTAGTAAGGGCATAAAAAATTTTCACACAGATTCCTATCAAATTTTATAAAATGTTTAATCATGAAAAATATTTTTCAAACTTTCTCAAGTTAAAGTTAAAACAATAGAAAACGTTACTTTTTATACTTCATATAGAAATCTAATAAACAATTATATTTTATTAACAAAGCTTAATAAGATATTTCAAGAAATTCATAATACATTGGGGAGACATTAATGAAAAGATAAGGTAAAAGGAGATAACTAACTGGATGGTGACAAATGAAAAATAATGAGAAAAATTGGAAAAAGTGATGATCATTATTGAAGGATCTGGAAATTTTATTAAAGGTGGTAGAACTTGATTTACAGATTTATAAAATGTACTTGAGAAGGAAGAATTTGAGCCAAACCTTGAAATTGGAGAAGTGCTTGTGGTATATTGAGAAAGAACAAATATGTCGGTAGAATTATTGGGAAAATGAAAATAGATTGAGTTGAAAGATGATACTAGAAATAAAGCAGGTACAGGTGAATTGTGAAAGATGGAAGTGCCAAACTATAAGGATAAATTTCAGTTGAAAGAATTCAGTAAAGCCATCAGATCATCTTTTGCATTTTTACGTATAAGTAAATGATATTAACAGATTCGCAATTGTGAATAGACAATATTTAAAAGGCCAAAAGTAATATACCATAGCAACTACTTTGTATGTGTGCTCAGTCGCTCAGCTGTGTCTGACTCTTTGTGACCCCATGGACTACAGCCCCCCAGGATCCTCTGTCCAAGGGATTTCCCAGCAAGAATACTGTAATGGGTTGCCATTTCGTCCTCCAAAGGCTCTTCCTGACCCAGGGATTGGACCTGCTTCTCCTGCATCTCCTGCATTGGCAGGTGGATTCTTTACCACTGAGCCACTTGAGAAGCCCTACCAACTCATTAAGTAACATTTAAAAATTAGTATTTCTTCATTCTTAAAATTTTTTCATATTTGTAATTATATTCTAATCAATCACTAATTATTTAAGTTCATTTCCAATACCACTTCATTCAATACCAATTTTACTTATGGATTTCAAAATTTACATGAATTTAAAATGTATTTTTTTCATTTTCTTGTATCTCTGCCTTTCAGTAATGAGTGAAGAAGTTGTAACTTACTCCAATTGGCCATTTCAACCATCATCTCAGCCACAGAGGAGCCAAAGACTTGAAACTACCAAGAGAAAAGGTCTTTCATGTTTTCTACTTAAAAAATATACAGAGTCATTCATTATCAGGCTCATATGCACACACACATGATCTAAATTTTTTTTCTCTTACTAAACAAGGAAAAGAATTGCTTTTGAGGGAAGATTATCTTTTTCTCCATGAGAGTCATCACTTTAGCTATGTTGTAAACATTATGTCAGCATTTTTAGAATGAGTGAAATGTTTGGGGATCGAGATATGTTGTTTATCATTTTCTATCACTTAAGATATCAACACTATATAGTAGGATATTTGGAAAACAGAGAAGTGAGAAAATGAAGAGATAATTTCATTATTCTAACACAGTTGTTGTGACTTAGGGACTATTTTTCTTGCTTTCCTGGTTTGTGTATTTGCTGGCCTAGTGTGTTCAAAGTGTACTTTTTCAAGTGCCATGCTTCTTGATACACAAATGCCAGTGTTATTACTTTACTGATGCATATGATTATATGGAATTCAATGATATATCTTCCTATCATTTAAAATTTGCTTTCATTTGCATTTTTTCCTGTTGCGTATTTGCAGTCCTCATATGTTTTAAATCAATATGTGGAATGATTAGAAGTGAACTGTGTATCAGTGTGCTAGTTCTATTTTGTCTTACATCAAATGGATATTCAATACTTCAGCTAAGATGTATTATTTTAATGAGGACCTCAATTGATTACTTTCCAATTTTTTAGATTGTTAATTACTACAATACGATTTATGGTATACAGATTCACTATGAGGTTAACGAAAAAGTATTTTCAAATTTTGCTTAATATATTGTTAACAAATTTTTAAAGACCCCTTAATACCTAATACACTCTGCTTGTTATAGATTCAGAAATTGTTTTCTTTTTGAAATTCTGATGAACAATTCATCTTACTAGTGTCTGCACTTCTTACCAATGCAGTTAGCAGTAGATTTGTATGGGAAAATCTACTGGTTTGGGAAAACTTCATTAATGATATTATTAATTGTATGTATGTGCATAAATATGTATAAAATGACATACTTCACCACAGTTCATATTTTACCATGAATCAAACAGAATGACTTAGAGCCATTATCCTGTCTTGTAAGTTTATTTTTACCTCACTGTCTATAAAGTTCTTTCACAGATGGAAATCAACTACAAAATAATTTCACAAGGTAAATTTCATGCTTATATCCAATATAAAAATATAAACAGAGACATGATGGCTAAATGTTCTAGAGATTAAAGTGCGTAATTGATGGAAATCCGTTTTTAGCTGAAAAGACAAAAGCCTTTCCTTCTTCTGATGACAACAGGTGGATTTTCTGTCCCTTCCTCTGTGGCATGTATCCTAAACTGGTGGATTTTGTGTGTGAGGAACTTTCTTCTCTCCATACCAGCTAAGGTCCTCTGCTTTGTACAACTTCAGGATATTGGGAAGAAGCTGGTTTTCTGACTCTTCTCTAGAAGCAGATGGCTTTTGCCTACTGTCAATGCAGGGTACAGGGTGGGCTTGTTGTTGTTTTTTAGTAGCTAAGTTGTGTCTGATTCTTCCAAACCCCATGGGTGCAGCTCGCCAGGCTTCCCTGTCCTTCACTCTCTTCTGTAGTGTGCTCAAACTCATATCTATTGAGTTGGTGATGCCATCCAACCATCTCATCCTCTGTCATCCCCTTCTCCTCCTGCCTTCAGTCTTTCCCAGCATCAGGGTCTTTTCCAATGTGTCTGCTCTTTGCCTCAGGTGGCCAAACTTCAGCTTCATCATCAGTCCTTCCAAAGAATATTCAGTGTTGATTTTCTTTAGAATTGATTGGTTTGATTGCCTTGCTGTCCAAGGGACTCTCAAAAGCCTTATCCAGCACCACAATTTGAAAGCATCGATTCTTTGTCCTTCAGCCTTCTTTGTGGTCCAACTGTCACATCCATACATGACTACTGGAAAAACCATAGCTTTGACTAGATGGACCTTTGTCGGCAAAGTAATGCCTCTGCTTTTTAATACAGTGTCTAGGTTTGTCATAGCTTTACAGGTTTCTCAGGGGGTTAGATAAGGTGGTCAGGTATTCTTATCTCTAAGAATTTTCTACAGTTTGTTGTGATTCATACAGTCAAAGCTTTATTGTAGTCAATGAAGCAGAAGTAGATGTTTTTCTGGAACTCCTTTGCTTTTTATATGATACAACAGATATTGGCAGTTTGATCTCTGATTCTTCTGCTTTGAAGTCTTCTTTTAGCCTTGAAGATTTGTTGAAATACTTCACTCTCATATGGCTGGCACTTTTCCTCCTATGCTTTGCCAAAGGTGAAGTAGAGTTTGTGTGCTGTCTTTCCATAGATTTGAGGCTTTATCTCTTTAGAATTCAGATCACCTGATCACTATCAATTCAACTGCCTCATTCCCTCAATATGAGTTCTGATTTTGTAGATTGCTTTCCTTTTCTCTAGTTTTAGGATGTGAGCTATGTTGCTGTAGAGTTTACTGCACCTAAAACAGAAGCAGAATTCTGAATAAACATTTAGAGTTGATGTTACAAGATGTATTCATCTCTCTATATATAGATCACCCTACTCCACTTTCTTCATGGAAATATGTTGCTGTGTTTCTGTGCATCATTTGCCTGGGGCTTCTTCTGTCTGTTGGATACTTGGCCACTGAGTGTAAGTCAAAATATGAAATAGAAGTTTACTTCTCCATTATTCACATAGTGAAATATGTTGAATACATCATTTTGATCAGTTCTATTTCTTAACAAGGTAAATATTCTCTGCACAGAACTTAAGTTAATTCCTTAGAGACATACAAAAATGGTGTGTATTTTTAAGCATATCAAGAACATTACATACTGCCTGTTTGTTCTTATGTTTCCTTTACCAGAAATACCTTTAAATTTTTTTTCTCTGTGAAAAAGCTTTGTTATACTATTATCTTGGCTATGTGAACTTGTTGTATATGTACTAAAATTTGATTTTTATGATTATGACTTTTTTACACTTAAGTTCTTTGAAGTAAATGATGTTCCATTCATCATTTTTGTAGCTCTGAATTCAGTATAATGTTTTACCTATAGGAATGTGTCAATTTTTTCTTCTTGAGTTTAAAACTGACCTTTCTGAGTTCTCTTCAGTGAATAAGAAGCCATTTCAACCAGAAGGAAGTTCAGGAAATAGCTCCTCCAACAAGGAAGCAGATAAAACAGGTAATTTTGGATGAGTCCCTGAGTCATAATTTTATTTGCAGGAGATAAGAGACAATTAACTATTTTGTTTAATGCATGCAACTGGATATGTGTAAATACATATATGTCATAACTTTTAAGACTCAAATGATGATGGCACTATTAAATTACAACCTGAAATTAAATAAAATATTTCCACAAGGCATCGTCATTTTGGGGCATATCTATATGATTTCATTTATGTATTTCTTATTGTCTTATTTTTGAAACTTACAGTTTTTTAAAGATAATTATATATATATTTTATTCTCATATGAAAACAAAGAAAGAACATTATGTTGATAATTTTAACAGTCATATACATTGGATAGGTTTCCTAACACATTTCCAATTTTGTCTTTAAAAATTATTTCCTAATATACAGCTTATGAATCTTAAAGACCAAAATGTTTTCAATGAAGTGAGTTATTAACTTAAGATAAATTTAACACTAAATTTAAGTGCACACAACCTATAATGTAAAAATCAAAAAGTGTTTTTGTTTGTAGATGGTAGATTTGCTGTGTCAACTTACAGGTGTGATTTGCACTGACAGAAATCATTCAGTTATATTTTAAATTTTTAATAGTTTGGAAATACCCTACTTGTGCAAACAACTGGCATCAATATGGAGAAAACTGCTACTATTTTTCAAGAAACATTATTCATTGGAAGGAATGTCACCATTTTTGCACTGATTTACATTCTGGATTTCTTAAGTTGAATACTGAAGAAGAGATGGTAAGGACAAGATTTTGTTCTATAAATTTTGGTATCAGAAAAACTTACGATGACAGCAATCGCTCAAGTTTTATAGTCTTCTGAATTACTTTCCAGAGTGTAGTCACCAAAATCTCTGCAATTTGTAATTTTGAACGTGTACTTCAATAAAACCTGAGTGGTTTTCCTCTAGCACTTGGAGTAAAGTCTAGGTAAAATGTAGATAAGATCACTTGTAGTCTGATTTCTGCTGATTCCTCTATCTTCTTCTGTTGTTAGGGACTCTCTATCACACTGTTCTAAGGAAAGCGTGCCATGGTCTCCAACTGTATTGACGTTTGCTAAATAGATCATGGTCCCCTTATGCTCTTTTATGTCCTTGTTCTGTTTACCTGTGACAAATTTTATTTCTTCTACCTCCTATCCCAAACTATTATCTCTCAGTTAATACATCTTGTTTTAAGATTTTAGCTTACTAGACGATCCACTTGGAAAACATCCTTAGTTCACTAAAATCTGTTAAAATTCCCTGTTAATTTCTCTCCTTCAATCCTGTATTTCTGATCTTGTACCATGTGTCACTACTATTTATTACATAAGTCAATGAATACTATTCATTTTTTCAGTGCCTATTTTGAGCAACTACAGTTTTAAGATTTTATGCTTACTTTTACAACCCATAACTTAAGAAAATGACTAGAATAAAACATGCACCAAAAAAATTACTCAGTGAATAAATGAGTTATTAGCTCTAAGCATCCAGCCTATGGCTGAAGAATTTAGTGTTAATCTCTCCAGATTCTTTCAATATAAAGAACAGAGAATCCAAAGAGAAGTAAAATGTACATATTTAAACTATTATATTCCTCTTTTGCAAGGAAAGTTCCACTTTTTGATTAATTTTCCTCTTCCTCTCTGCAGAATTTTATAACAAAATTGTCAAAAATGCAATGCAGTTTGCAAAAAGAAAAGTTTCCAATTAGCTTACACTACAGCAATAAACAACTGAAGTGGGTTTGGCTAGATGATACAAAACTTACCCTGGACAAGTAAGTCCCTTGCTGTTTTAAAATTTCAGTACAGAACAATATTATTTTCTTCCAAATAGAAATATTTAATGTGGATGTGGGTAACATTTATAACAGATGCACCTGTAAGAAATCAATAAGTAAAAGACAGAAAAGATGGAAAGCAAGGAGTAAAATACTTAGTAAAATACTAAATACTATACTAAGTTAAATATGTTCCTTTCAAAGCTCATTGAAATTGCTTATTGAAATATAACTATTTTGCATTTTAATAAAAAGTAATTGAATAAATAAACTTGCATAAGATTACAAAGTAAGTATATTTCAGATTTGTCATTTTAATTTCAGTGTAGTTTGTCTGACTGCAATACATGTGCGTGCATTGAAATTTTCTTAAAATGTGCTCTCCAATTCTCTAGGACTCACGTAGCATACATTGTCTAGTTTGCTGTCATAAAAAATCACTACACACTGGGTGGCTTAATGCACAGAAATTTATTCTCTCAAGCAGAGGGAACAGAGGTTTGAAATCAAGATCTTGGTAGAGTTGATTCCTTTCTGGAAAGATCCTTTGTCTGAAGGAACTTGCTAAACTTTTCCAGAGAGAAAGATAACTGTTGTTGATGATTAAAACAATTTTTTGTTCTGTATACACTGTGGAACTTGTTTATAAAAATTTTAATAAAGGAAATACAGTAAACTTCTATGAAAATATAAGATATTCTGCCAGTCCTTGGCATCATTTAAAGACAAGCCAACCCTCTGTATCTGCGGGTTCTGAATTCTCAAGTTTAAGCAATCATGTAGACGCAGAGGACTGACTGGGATTTGAGTATCTGTAGACTATGATATCTTGGGGATCCTAGTAGAATCTCCCCATCCCCACATCCTGGATACAAAGAGACAACTGTCTATACCCCCAATTTCCTTTGCTCCTTCTCTGCATCTCTCTGTGTTTGTTGCTCTCCCATAAGGATATTCTTATTGCATTTAGGGTGAAATCCAATATCGTTTCATCATGACACTAGTCTTCTTTGTTTTCAATTTTCAACTTATTCATTAAAAAAATTTTTTAAAATTTATTTATTTTTAATTGAAAGATAACTGCTTTACAGAATTTTGTTGTTTTCTGTCAAACATCAACATGAATCAGCCATAGGTACATATATCCTCTCCCTCTTAAACCTCCTTCCCATCTCCCCCCCCCCACACCCCCCTCTAGGTTGATACAGAGACCCTGTTTGAGTTCCTTGAGACATACAGCAAATTCCCTTGGGCTATCTATTTTACATATGGTAATGTATGTTCCCATGTTACTCTTTCCATACATCTAACCCTCTCCTCCCCTCTCCCCATGTCCATAAGTCTGTTCTTTATGTCTGACCTGCAAAGAAATTCTTCAGTACCATCTTTCTAGATTCTGTTTATATCTGCCACTGTACAATATTTATCTTTCTCTTTCTGACTTACTACACTCTGTATAAAAGGCTCTAGGTTCATCCACCTCAATAGAATGGACTCAAATGCATTTCTTTTTATGGCAGAGTAATATTCCATTGTGTATATGTACCACAACTTCTTTATCCATTCATCTGTTGATGGACATCTAGGTTGCTTCCCTGTTCTAGCTATTGTAAGTAGTCCTGCGGTGGACATTGGGGTACATGTGTCTTTCTCAATTTTGGTTTCCTCAGGGTATATGTCTAGGAGTAGGAAGGCAGGGTCATATGGTGGTTTTATATCTAGTTTTTTAAGGAATTTCCTCACCGCCTTCCATAGTGGCTGTATCGATTTACATTCCCACCAACAGGGCAAGAGCATTCCCTTTTGTTCACATCCTCTCCACCATTTATTGTTTGTAGACTTTTTGATGATGGCCATTCTGAGCAGTGTAAGGTGATATCTCATTGTGTTTTTGATCTGCATTTCTCTAACAATAAGCGATGTTTAGCATCTTTTCATGTGTTTGTTAGCCATCTGTATGTTTTCTTTGGAGAAATGTCTGTTTGGGTCTTTTTCTCACGTTTTGATTGGGTTGTTTTTTATCTGGTATTGAGTTGTATGAGTTGCTTGTATACTTTGAAAATTAGTCATTTGTCAGTTTTTCCATTTGCTATTATTTTCTCCCATTTTGAGGGTTGTCTTTTCACTTTGTTTATAATTTCTTTTTGTTGTGCCAAAGCTTTTAAGCTTAATCAGGTTACACTTGTTTACTTTTGTTTTTGTTTCCTTTATTCTAGAAGGTGGGTCATAGAGGATTTTGCTTTGATTTATGTCATCGAGTGTTCTGCCTATGTTTTCCTCTAACGGTTTTATAGTTTCTGGTCTTACATCTAGGCCTTTAATCCATTTTGAAGATGCAAAAATCCCCAACAAATTTTAGTACTCAGAATCCAACAACACATTAAAAATATCATACACCATAAGCAAGTTGGGCTTATTCCAGGGATGCAAGGATTCTTCAATATACATAAATCAGTCAATGTGATACACCATATCAACAAATTGAAAGATAAAAACCAAATGATAATCTCAATAGATGCAGAAAAAGCCTTTGACAAAATTCAACACCCATTTATGATTAAAACTATTCAAAAAATGGGCATAGAAGAACCTACCTCAATGTAGTAAAGACCATATATGTTAAGCTCACAGAAAACATTACACTCAATGGTGAAAAACTGTAAGCAATCCCCTTAAGATCAGGAATAAGACAAGGGTGTCCACTCTCACTGCTATATTCAACTTAGTTTTGGAAGTCCTAGCTATAGCAATCAGAGAAGAAAAAGAAATAGAAGGAATCCACATCAGAAAAGAAGAAGCAAAGCTTTCACTGTTTGCAGGTGACATGATACTATACATAGAAAGCCCTAAAGATACTCTCAGAAAATTATTAGAGCTAATCAGTGAATTTAGAAAAGTTGCAGGATGCAATCTCAGTACACAGAAATCAATTGCAATACTCTATACTAACTATGAAAGTCAGAAAAAGAAATTAAGGAATCAATTTCATTCATCATTACAGCAAAAAGAATTAAATATCTAGGAATAAACCTACCTAAGGATAAACAGGGAGGCCTGGTTTGCTGCAATTCATGGGGTCGCAAAGAGTTGGACATGATTGAGCGACTGAACTGAAGTGAACTGAAGGAGACAAAAGAACTGTATACAGAAAATTGTAAGACACTGATGAAATAAATTAAAGATGACATAAATAGATGGGGAGATATTCCATGTTCCTGGGTAGGAAGCATAAATATTGTGAAAATGACTATACTGCCAAATGAAATATACAGATTCAGTGTGATCCCTATCAAATTGCCAATGGTATCTTTCACAGAACTAGAACAAAAAATTTCTCACTTCATACAGAAACATGAAAGACCCCAAATAACCAAAGCAGTCTTGAGTAAGAAGAATGAAGCTGGAGGAATCCACCTTCCTGACTTCAGATTATACTACAAAGCTACAGTCATCAAGACAGTATAACACTGGCACAAAAACAGAAATATAGACCAATGGAGCAAGATAGAAAGCCCAGAAATATATCCATGCGCCTCTGGGTACCTTATTTTTGACAAAGGAGACAAGAATATACAATGGGGCAAAGATGGCCTTTTCAATAAGTGGTGTTGGGAAAACTGGACAGCTACATGCAAAAGAATGAAATTAAAACACTTCCTAATACCATACACAGAGATAAACTCAAAATGGATTAAAGACCTATATGTAAGTGTATTTATTTTTTAATTGAAGGGAATTTGCTTTACAGAATTGTGTTGGTTTCTGTCAAATATCAACAAGAATCAATCGTAGGTATACAAATGTCCCCTCCCTCTTGAACCTCCTTCCCATCTCCCTCCCCATCCCACACCTCTATATATTTAAAGAACCCCGTTTGAGTTCCCTGAGTCATACAACAAATTCCCATTGGCTACCTATTTTACATATGGTAGTGGAAGTTTTCATGTTACACTCTCCATACATCCTACTCTCTCCTTTCTCCCTGCCTCCAGTGTCCATAAGTCTGTTCTCTATGTCTGTGACCTCACGTCACTAATCTCAATTGCATCTACAAAGAAGCTATTTCCTATTAAGGACACATTTTGAAGTTCTGGGTGGGCTTGAATTTTATTCGTGAATTCTATTCAACCTTTGACTAGGCTGGTGGCTCAGATGGTAAAGAATCTTCCTGCAATGCAGGAGACGTGGATTCAATTCCTGGGTCTGGAAGATCCCCTGGAGAAGGAAATGGCAAATCACTCCAGTATTCTTGCCTGGAGAATCCCATGAACTGAGTAGCCTGGAAGGCTACAGTGCATGGGTTCACAAAGAGTCAGACATGATTGAGTGACTAATACTTGTTCAACCTACTACCTACATTCAAAAAGGGATTTATAGGCCTCAGTTCCCATGGGTTTTTTTAGGGTATCTGGAAGTGGAGGTATAAAATGTATCCTAGTGCACATACACAATGTGTGTAAAAACCAGTTTAGCAAGACAATGGGAAATACTGAACTGCCAGTACTCTTGTTCCTCAGTTTTAAGCTCCACAGTTTAAAATATAGTAAGTAATTGATAGCACACGCTGTTAAGTGTCTTGGGTTTATGTGTTTGCTCTGCCACTACCACCATAGTCTTTTATCCAAGCATTCTGTTTGGTTTCTATTCCATTTTCTCTAAGATGTGATGTATAATAGAACCCACTTCATAGAGTAGTTGTGAAAATACAGTAATTGATAAATTTAAGCATGTGAGAAGTATATGGTTCTTTAGGAAAATAAAGTTTTCTCTCCTTCCTCCTCCTCTTTCCTCTCCTACCCCAGATCTTAACACTAAATTAATGTCAAATAAAATTTTAAATAAATAAATCTAATTTAAATATGTGATTTCAGGATGTCCGTGGTGGTCCAGTGGTTAAGACTCTGTGCTTACACCGCAGGGCATATGGGTTTGATCCCTGGTTGGGGAACTAAGCTGTGTGCCATGTAGCATGCCTAAAATTTAAAAAAAAGTAATAATTAAAAGTAAATAAGATAAAATCTAAGTTAAAATATGATTTCTACCTTAAAATATTATGACTAAAATATACAAGATTTTTTCCAGTATATCCACTCTTAGCAGACATGATTTTCTAACATAGTTTGTGTTAAATTAAGATTTTGGATTTACTTAAAATTCTGAGTGATTACATATTCATTTTAATTGTTGTAGTAAATGCATGCCCCTTTTCAGGAATTATATGATGTATTTCTTTAAATGTTTATAAATAGCTCTGATTCTCATTAACATATCTAAATATTTAATCTTTTAAAACTATTTTCTGGACTTATTAGTAAAGAGGATCTGATCTTTACTCTGGGGTAAATTTTCACAGGAGAGAATGAATTGACATTAATGATTGATGGCAATTTTTTTTACTGTATATATAATAATATGTTTATAAAAACACTAATGTATAAACAAAATATAGTAGACCCCTGTGAAGGTGGAAGATACTTTGAAATTGTCTGAGGTCACAGAGACAAAAGCCAGAATTGAAGGCGTTGTTAACATCCCAATTCTAGATTTAATATGAAATTTCAGATGACAAAATATTCATTATTTTATTATTAGAGAACTGGGAAAATGATATTTCTACTTTTTAATAAATATATCAAAATATTATGAATTTTAAAAGTACAATTGATATGTGAAATAATTTCAGAACTTAATGGAAAGTATTTTTTTTCTAGGCTTCAACTTCCAGGGCATGAGAATGCTAATAATAAATGTGCACACATAAAATATGGCCAGATAATTGCTGAAGATTGCCATAGTAGTGGCTATTGTATCTGTAAGAAGACAATATATTCAGATTAGATAAAGTGTCTGAGATTTTCCAGTGAGATGACTTCAACTATGTAAAAATGTGTTTAGCTAAAAATAGATGTCATTAAACATTGAAGTCTATATGTTATTCTTTAACTTTAATCCATAATTTGTAACAGGATTAATACAATAAAGAGTATTTTAGTAACATTGGATAACTGTTGTTTAATTGTTAAGTTGTTTTTGACTCTTTTGTGACCCCATGGACTGTAGTCTGCCAGGCTCCTCTGTCCATGGAAATTCCCAGGCAAGAATACTGGAGTGGGCTGCCATTTCCATCTCCAGGGATCTTCCTGACCCTCAAGTCAGACTCACGTCTCCTGCATTCCAAGCAGATTCTTTACCACTGAGCCACAGGGAAAGCTCAACATTGGATAGTGTAGAGAAAATAAAGAATATGAGGGAACATTATTGAGATAGAAGTATGAAGGAAATTCCTCTATCACTGAGACAGAGGTACTAAATAAATCAAGCTTTATTCAGATCTTCCAGTACTTTCAAAATAAATTTTATCACTTTAGTCTCATGCTTTTAAGTTTTTATAAAATAAAACTTTTCTTTGTCTTATTATGGTCATCTATCAGAGAAATAAATAGTTAAGTAAGAGGACCTTGATGCTGGGAAAGATTGAAGGCAGGAGGAGAAGGGGAAGACAGAAGATGAGATGGTTGGATGGCATCACCGACTTAATGGGCTTGGGTTTGGGTAAACTCTGGGAGTTGATAATGGACAGGGAAGCCTGGCATGCTGTGGTTCATTGGGTCACAAATAGTTGGACACTGAACTGAAGAAGATAAAATTGTCTCATAAGATGAATCTCAAAGAAAAATTGCATTTTTGATAAGCTAGAAAATAATGGTTTAAAAGTGGTTATAGAGAGCCAGGAGATGTTAAACTTTGTTAGCCACAAAAATTATCAATACAACGAATGAAAATGGATAGTCTCAGCTGGAGTGGAATAAATAGTATTTATTTCATTCATAAGCAAGACTTTTTTTCCTTTCACTAGTCAGGCACTGAGTTTTAAAGACTGCAGATCCACATTTTTACAAATCAAAGAACTATGTTTACTTTCATAGAGCTTTCAAACTAAATGAAGGGACAGACATTAGTAAAGTTATCACATTGGTAGATGTATAGTATAAATAAAATAAGTTCTTAGAAAGGGGGAAAAGATAGTGAAAAAGGGAAAAAGTAGTTATCAGATTATAACAATGAATTTGATCTAGACTGAGAATTTAGTGAAGAACTTCCTGATATGGAGAGCTGAGAAATTAATAATTTTATTAAAAGAAAAGAGAAAGGATCCGGGAGTTAAAAAGTATTTCAGAGACAAAAGGAGAAGGCAATGGCACCCCACTCCAGTACTCTTGCCTGGAGAATCCCAGGGACGGAGGAGCCTGGTGGGCTGCAGTCCATGGGGTCGCAAAGAGTTGGACAGGACTGAGTGACTTCACTTTCACTTTTACTTTCATGCATTGGAGAAGGCAATGGCAATCCATCCCAGTGTCCTTGCCTGGAGAATCCCAGGGACGGGGGAGCCTGGTGGGCTGCCGTCTATGGGGTCGCACAGAGTCGGACACGACTGACGCGACTTAGCAGCAGCAGCAGAGACAAAAAAGAAACAAGCAAACAGCAGGTGGAATGAAGATCAGGGTGACTGAATCCCAGAGATGGAAGGGGAAAACAGTTTGATGTAATCCTAGAGCAGGGAAAAAAAACAGAACACACAAATCTTTGAAAACTGTGAGCAATTCTTGACTTCTTTAGGGCATTTTAAATCTTTAAACTCACTGGAGATTTGAGAGCCTACTGTATAGCACAAGGAGCTCTATTCAATGCTCTGTGGTAACCTAAATGGAAAGGAAGTCCAAAAAAGAGGGGATATATATTTGTGTTTAGCTGAATCAATTTTTTGTACAGAGGAATCCAACACAACATTGTAAAGCAACTATACTGCAATAAAAATTGATTTTCTAAAGATAGAACAGAGAATTCAAATCCATACACAATCACAAACAAGGTTGCTAAAACCGCCAGATGACATAGGCCACAGAAAAAAATTATTAGATACCTAAGGAGCACAGTTCCTCTAAAAAATATAGCAAAATAAAATTTCTAGTTCAAACAAATATAGTAGTACAAACTTAATAATAATTTCAAAATGGTTGTTCTAGGAAAGCCTCAATGAAATGAAGGAGGATATGGTAATATAAAACAGAGACTCAAAATGCACATTTCTGCTTCCAGATATAACATAGATTAAAAAAGTCAAAACAGGGAAGGAAAGACTCTAAAAAAATTTTAAAATACATTATTAGAGTTTTAAAGGTTTATAGAAGGATTACTGTGCTTAGTCGCTCAGTTGTGTCCGACTCTTTGCAACCCCATGGACTGTAGCCCACCAGGTTCTTCTGTCCACGGGGACTCTCCAGGCAAGAATACTGGAGTGGGTTGCCATGCCCTCCTCCAGGGGAACTTCCCAACCCAGGGATGGAACCCAGGTCTCCCACATTAAATTAGTTTAAATTCCAGAATAGGGAGCATTAGTTATCAATCTGCCATTGTTGCTACTGTGTGTGTGTGTGTGTGTGTGTGTGTGTGTGTGTGTGTGTGTGTGTGTGTGAATCAGATCTTGGCCAAAGCAGACAGTCTATGACCGAAGAAAGAGAAACTGACAAGCTTTCAGTGGTTACATAGACTAGAATAACAATATTAGAGATTTGAAGGTCCTCAAATTGTCACCTTTCCCACAAGCCATTTGTTCAAGTCTGAGATAAAACTGAGAGAAGACTTTGAAATAAAGTCAAAAGATTCTGAGGGGAAAAAAAAAGAGAAACCTCCCAAAGTTTTCCTGCTGTTGAGGAAGCAAAGACTAACCAGAAGACAGAGTTATAAACAAACAAAAAACAGTATATAGAAGCCATGGATGGAATAGTGCACCGAGATTGACCTGCACCAAGGTCACACCCGTGACAATGAGTCTGGGAATAGCTAAAAAGCCAGTTAAAAAGCACAAGTTTGTCCTTTAGTAGAAGGAAGGCATGGCTTCAGGACAAAAAAAAAAAGATGAAGTGGAGATTTTACTGTTTAAAAGTGGGGGGGGGAATGACAAAGCTGAAGAGTAGACTCTTAAACATTTATTTTATGTATTCATTTATTTTTGGTTGTGCTGAGTCTTCACTGATGCACACAGGCTTTCTCTAGTTGCAGAGAGCGGGGTCTGTTGTCTAGTTGCAGCGCACTGACTTCTCAGTGTGGGAGCTTCTCTTGTGGTGGAGCAGACTTTAGGCACACAAGCTTCAGTGGTTGTGGCTTGCAGGCTCTAGAGCGTGGGCTCAATGGCTGTGGTGCACTGGCTCAGCTGCTCCATGGCATGTGGAATCTTCCTGGACCAGGGATCAAGCCCATGTCCCCTGCTTTGGCAGGGGGATTCCTATCCACTGCACCACCAGGGAAGTCCAAGAATAGTAGGATCTTACATACATGACTGGTAAGACCCTCAAGATCTCTGCCAAAATTTGATGCTGTGTGTAGTAAGATGGGAAGTAATTAAAATGAAGATAAGTCAAGAGAAGAACTGACTTTCTCAGAGATCACAGAGATAAAATAACTGTGAAACTGAAAGCTTTAGTCACTTAGTCGTGCCTGACTCTTTGGGACCCCATGGACTGTAGCTCACCAGGTTCCTCTGTCCGTGGGATTCTCCAGGAAAGAATACTGGAGTGGGTTGCCATACCCATCTTTAGGGCATCTTCCCAACGCAGGGATTGAACCAGGCTTTACAGGCAGATTCTTTAGCACCTCAACCACCAGGGAAGCCCACAACTATAGTGTTACTCAAACTTCATCCCTCTAATTCCCTAATTAAAGTGACACATTCCCACCCTATCCACTAAAGAAAATTAAAAGACGAATCACTTTATGGTGAAAGATAACTTCATCTGGACCAGTGTGATTCTTTTATACATGGTATTTGACATACAATCAAAACATCTTAAGACTTCCAAAAAGGTAGGGAAATATTATCAATAATCAAGAACAATACACACACACACACACACACAGACACACACACAAGTCAGATACACAACAGTTCATAAGTGGTGTGACCAGACAAGAAATTTAAATAATTTTATACTGTGATAGTAGCCAGTAGCCAAGTCACTCAGTCAGTACAGTCCATGGAATTCTCCAGGCCAGAATACTGGAGTGGGTAGCCATTCCCTTCTCCAGGACATCGTCCCAATCCAGGGATCGAAAAATACCAATAATAATTGGAGAAAGAGAACATCAGTAATCCAAGTAGTTAACAGAAATAATGGAAGGCAGAATTTAATGCTATTTCACTTCGAAAATGACAAAAAAAAAAGAAACCTACCAAAATAATATTCTATATCCAGTAAAAATATCTTTCAAAGATTAAGATAAAATAAAAATATTTAGGAAAATCAATTATTGGCAATTCATCAATAGCAGCAGGTCTGATAGTAATGGAGGTGATAAGAAATGAAGGCTGATTCATATATGTGCAGTGTTCAGATTTACTGATATATTAGATGTGGTGTGAAAGAGAAAGAGGGACTTCAAGGATGACTGCAGGAGTGTTTTGTTTGTTTCATTTAGCTTTGCATTTTGACACAAAAAAAACCTGAAAAAGTATATGCACACGCTTACATATATATCCTTTATCCAGACTACTTCTATGTTAAAATATTATCATATTTGTTCTCTCTCTTCCCCTCTTAGATCATTCCCCACTCCCCCTCCTCAATACTTGCCTTTGTCCAAGAAATCTGGAAGATTATTTTTCAAACTTTTTTGATAAGTGAATTGAAGCTGCTTTCATTTGGAAGGTGTTAGTATTGTTAGTAGGCAGACCATTATTCACCTTGAACACTTTAAATACATTTTTGAATACAATACTCTTGGGCTTCGCTGTCAGGCAGGCTTTGAGCTATAAACTAAAAAAGAGGGCCGATTTGTGATTACAAATGCTCAATGGAGACTTTTGCTTTCTCTTTTCATCAGAGGTTAAAACTAGTGCAGGGAAGACAAAACTTGACCTCTATCTATCCTTGGTTTTCACGTGGGTCTCTTGAATCAAACACCGACTAACAAGAGAAAAAGTTTACTAACACACGCAGTGCACATCACTTGGGGGAACCTAAATGGAAGAGTAGTGAGGACTTAGAAGCGCAGGTTATGTAGCATCACAAAGGACAAGAAATTTGTAGAGAGATATTAGAACAAAAATAAACAATTTTAAGCTCCCCAGGGCAGCAAATTGTGGGAAGGTAAATATCTGGGAAGAAAGTAAAGAAAAAAGATTTGATATTTGCCTTGTTGCTGTCAGTGGGCGAAAGGGTCTGTTTCCAGTCAAATGAGAACTTATAGCCTGACTTTACATGGAAAAAAAGAAGAGTAGAGAGACCTTGTTTTCTGTATTAGCTCTTTCTCTTTGTTTTTTGTTTTGTTTAGGTGATGAAAGGAAACCACCAACGGTTTTTTTTTTTTTTTCTGTCACAGGTTTTATTGAGATATAATTGATACATAATGTTCTATACATTTAAGGTGTACAATATGATGCTTTACACACATATGTTATGAAATGAGTACTATAGTAAGCTTCGGAAACACATGTATCACTCCATATAATCACCAAATTTTTTTTTGTTGTTATGGTATGAAAATATTTCAGATTTACTCTCTTAGCAACTAACTTGTATAGCAAATCCCCAGAACTTATTCATCTTATATATTTGTTATTTTACTTTTTTAAAATTAATTTTATTAGAGTATGGTTACTTTACAATGTGGTGTTAGTTTCTACTGGACAGCAAAATGAATCAGTCACACATTTACATAAATCCGCTTCCTTTTAGACTCCCTTCCCATCGGGTCACCACAGTGTATTAAGTTCCCTGTGCTATAGAGTATGTTCTCATTAGTTATCTGTTTTATACATATTCATCTTATATTTGGAAATTTGTACATGTGACCAACATCTTCCCATTTTCCCTCTCCCTAGGCCTTGGCAACCATGATTCAAAAATAGCAACCATGATTGCTAAAAACAATTAGTCAATATACAAGGTTCTTTCCTGGCCCAGTAAATGTGAAAATTCTATTAATAACTTATTGGTAATATTAATTATAACATTATAATTAATAAGAATAAGTTATTGTTCAACTTATTGAACAACTTTTGATTAATAAATTATTGGTAATTAGTTGTAAGGAATAAATTACCCTTTATAATATGGTGTAAAGGATTATTTCTGAGTTATTTAGTCATATCCCTGAGCACTTCACACTTCAGTGAATATAGTAGTTTCTTAATTAATTTTGCTCATCAGTTCAGTTCAGTTCAGTCGCTCAGTCATGTCCGACTCTTTGCAAGCCCGTGAATCGCAGCACTCCAGGCCTCCCTGTCCAGCACCAACTCCCAGAGTCCACCCAAACTCATGTTCATATATACGGTGATGCCATCCAACCATCTCATCCTCTGTCGTCCCCTTTTTCTCTTGCCCCCAATCCTTCCCAGCAATAGGGTCTTTTCCAATGAGTCAACTCTTCGCAGGTGGTGGCCAAAGTATTGGAGTTTCAGCTTCAATATCAGTCCCTCCAATGAACACCCAGGACTGATCTCCTTTAGGATGGACTGATTGAATCTTCTTGCAGTCCTAGGGACTCTCAAGAGTCTCCACCACCACAGTTCGAAAGCATCAATTCTTCGGCGCTCAGTTCTCTTCACAGTCCAACTCTCACATCCATACATGACTACTGGAAAAACCATAGTCTTGAGTAGACGGATCTTTGTTGGCAAAGTAATGTCTCTGCTTTTAAATATGCTATCCAGGTTGGTCATAACTTTCCTTCCAAGGAGTAAGTTCACGTAAGTAATTTCATGGCTGCAGTCACCATCTGCAGTGATTTTGGAGCCCCCCAAAATAAAGTCTGATACTGATTCCACTGTTTCCCCATCTATTTGCCATAAAATTATGGGACCAGATGCCATGATCTTAGTTTTCTGAATGTTGAGCTTTAAGCCAACTTTTTCACTCTCCTCTTTCACTTTCATCAAGAGGCTCTTTAGTTCACCTTCACTTTCTGCCATAAGGGTGGTGTCATCTGCATATCAGAGGTTATTGATATTTCTCTTGGCAAACTTGAGTCCAGCTTGTTTGCTCACAGAAATGAACAAATGACAGATGCTTTTTGATTGAATAAATACCAGTAAAAAATGTTGGAAATTCCAACATTAACTGTGTTTTATATTCCAACCTTAGACTCTGGCTTCAGTGCTTGTAGAAAATAGATTGAATACAGATGTAACTGTTAGTTCTTTACTAATGAAGAATAAAGTTTAACAGAAAGCTGGGTTCTCTGTGCTACTCAGAATTTCATTAGACTTAAACTGGAAAGCGAAGATGAGTTAGGTGTACTTAATTCTGATTTTACACATTTTCTTTTGGCAGGTTTATCTAGGGAAGGAAACTAACCAAGTAAGGTGAATGCTTTGACATGGCTTCCCATTCAAATACTAAATGAATAGTTCTTTAGAAAAGAATTGTTGGTTAATTCCCTGTACCTTGAAATACTCATTACAAAATTGGTACAAAGCACCTCAAAGATTTATAGAATAAGGATAAAATCAAAGTATCATATAGAGTGTATATAGCATTTTGGGAACAATTTATTAAGGGATGATAAATCAATACTTGTATATGTGTCTAAAAATACAGAATACTATGACGCTATGAAAGTAAAATAATCTTAGTGTCATTAAAACATAAGTATTTTATACCTAAAGTATTTCATAATGTACATATCAAGCACTATTTTTTTCAGATAAAAATATGAAAACATGGGATCTTAGTTCCCTGACTGGTTTGATCAAAATCCCATGTGTCAAGTGTCATGGACAAAAAACATCAAAAAACAAAAAAACTGGCACTAAATTACACACATTGACTTTATTTCAGTGCTCCATGGGGCTTCTCAGGAGGCTCAGTGGGTAAGGAGTTTGCCTGCCATGCAGGAGACTCAGGAGATGGGCTCAGTTCCTGGGTGGGGAAGATTCCCCTGAAGAAGGGAATGGCTACCCACTCCAGTATTCTTGCCTGGAGAATTCCATGGACGGAGGAGCCTGGGGGCAGTAGTCCATAGGGTCACAAAGAGTGGGATACAATTGAAGAGACTGAGCAAGTCCAGGCAAGAGTTAGAACTCACAGGTTCTGTTCAGTTCCAGCAGTTATGATCTTCCCTAGTGACTCAGATGATAAAGAATCCGCCTGCAGTGCAGGAGATCTGGGTTCAGTCCCGGGGTTGGGAAGATCCCCTGGAGCAGGGCATGGCAGTTCACCCCAGTGTTCTTGCCTGGAGAATCCCGTGGACAGAGGAGCCAGGCGGGCTATAGTCCATGCGGTCGCAAAGAGTCAGACAGGACTGAGCGACTAAGCACACACAGCACGTGGTCTGCTAATTTGGGAAGTTCCATCCTCATTTTTCTGAAAAGAATAATTTCAATGATTTTTTTGTCTCACTCTTTTGGAATGAGGATAAGGACTTTTTAAAAAATGTAGAGCTGAAAAAGCATACAACAATTTGCTCATATATATTATTTGTAATACTGTGATATTATAGAAAATGCATGTTTGGTCTCACTCCCTGGTACCTGAGACTTTCTAAAACCCTCATAATTTCCTGTGTGAAGAGTGAAAGGAGCATCTTTTGTGGTTTATAATAAGCCCCTTGCAACCATTTTTAAATTTATACCCATGAGGTAACTCTTAAAGAACCAGGATTGGTTGCCCAAGGAGCCAACCATAGGACTAGAAAGTTGGAAATTTCAGCCCCACCTCAGAAGGACAGGGAGGGGAGAAGGGCTGATGATGAACTGAGATGCCAATAACCAATGATTTAATCAACCATGCCTACATGATGATGCCTCCACAAAAACCCTACGCAAAAGGATTTAGAGAAGTTCTGGATTGGTAATCACATCCATATGCTGGGAAGGTGCTGCACCTGCCAGAGAGGGCGTAGAAAGTCGCTGGTCTTTACACATACCTTGCATTGTACATTTCCTCCACTCGGCTGTTACTGAGTGAAGCTGAGTCTCCTTAAAACCAGCTTCCCTTACCAAATTAATGATTAATCTTTATGTCCATAATTTTCTTCTCTTTCTTGTCTTCCCTGACCTCAATTCTATGCTGCTGCTGCTGCTAAGTCGCTTCAGTCGTGTCTGACTCTGTGTGACCCCATGGACTGCAGCCTACCAGACTCCCCCGTCCCTGGGATTCTCCAGGCAAGAACAATGGAGTGGGTCAATTCTATGCTGACTGAATGCTAATCAACCAAAGTCAGGTGATTAAAATTGCTGTTGTCGATAATATCATTCCTATTGAATAGTTGCTTCCTTTAAAATATTTATTTCTTCATTTTTGTCTGTACTGGATCTTTGCTGCTTTGCATGGGCTTTCTCTAGTTGCTGCAAGCAGGGGTTACAGTTTGTTGCAATACATGGGCTTCTCATTGCAGTGGCTTTCTTGTTGCGGAGCACAGGTTCTGGGGCACACAGGCTTCAGTAGCTGCATCATGTGGGCTCAGAAATTGCAGCTTGCTGGCTCTAGCACATAGGCTCTGTAGTTGTGTTGCATGAGCTTAGAATTCTGCAGCATGTGAAAGTTTCCTGGATCAGGGATTGAACACGTGTCCCCTATATTGACAGGTAGACTCTTATTATCAACATACGAACTTGATGCTTTCTAACTGTGGTGCTGGAGAAGACTCTTGGGAGAGTCCCTTGGACAGCAAGTTGATAAAAACAGTCAATCCTAGTAGAAATCAACCTTGAATATTCATTGGAAGGACTGATGCTCAAGCTGAAGCTCCAATACTTTAGCCATCTGATGCGAACACCTGACTCACTGGAAAACACCCTGATGCTGGGAAAGATTTAGGCCAAGAGGAGAAGGGGATAATAGAGGAAGAATTGGTTGGATGGCATCATCAACTCAATCAACATGAGTTTGAGCAAACTCAGGGAGATAGTGAAGGACAGGGAAGCCTGATGTGCTACAGTTGATGGGATCACAGAGTTGGACATGACTTAGCTACCGAACAACAACAATGTACAAGCCCTGGTTGTTTCTCCAGGTTGAGATGAGCTGACAAATTCCTAAGCCGTGGACCACCTGGCCAGAGAATTATAAACCAGAGATATCCTGAATGCTGAAACTATGATTAAAAAGTGTCACAGAAATGTTGGAAAATGATGATTAATTCCAGCTACTTTGTTCTTCCCCTTTAAAACACACCTCAAACTCAACTCAAAGACCACATTGGTGTGGATCTCAGATTTTTCTTTCATACTTTTCCTTGAAATTGAAAATGTTATTCTCTCAGTCACGTCCAACTCTTTGCAACCCCATGTACTATATAGCCCTCCAGGCTTCTCTGTTCATGGAATTCTCCAGGCAAGGATACTGGAGTGGGTAGCCATTCCCTTCTCCAGGGGATCTTCCTGATCCAGGGATTGATCCTAGGTCTCTCGCATTGGAAGCAGATTCTTTACTGTCTGAGTCACTAGAGGAGCACCTTTGCTTTATTTGCTGCAAACTTCTTCAGAATCTGACTTTCTCTGTTGCAGGCATCAAGTACAGTAGTCTCCGCTTATTCACAGGGGAAATGTTCTAAGATCCTCAGTGGATGCTTGAAATAGAAGATAGTATCAAGTTTTATATAAACTACATTCCTCTATACTAAAACAAAACAAAAACAATAGGCAGTATATATAGCATGGATAGTGTAAATGTTGGACAAATGAGTGATCACATCAGAATGGCCAACATCGTCATCATCAAAAAGTCTACAAATAATAAGTGCTGGTGTGGAGAAAAGGGAACCCTCTGCCACTGTTAGTGAGAATGTAAATTGGTGCAGCTACTATAGAAAGCAGTTTGGAGGTTTCTTAAAAACCTAAAGATAGAGCTACCAAATCTAGTAAATCCACTACTGGGTATATATATGGAAAAAATGAAAAGTGTAACTTAAAATAATACATGCATCCCAATGTTCATAGCACCATTATTTATAGTAGCCAAGACAGAACCAACCTGAGTGTCTGTCAATAGACAACTGGATTAGGAAGATGTGGCAATATATGAATATACTCAGCCATTAAAAGAATGAAAGAATGCCATTTGTTTCAATGTGGATAGACCTAGAGAATATTATGTTTATTGAAATAAGTTAGACAGAGAAAGACAAATGCTGTCTGATATCACTTATATGTGTATTATAAAAAATAATACAAATGAATCTATATACAAAACAGAAACAGATTTATAGACATAGAAAACAAATTTTGGTTACCAAAGGTGAAAGGGAGGTGAGGAAGGACAATTTAGGAGTATGAAGTTAACAGATGCAAACTGTATAAAATAGGTAAACAACAAGAATTCACTGTATAGGATAGGGAATTATATCCAATATCTTGTAATAACCTATACTAGAATAAACACTGCAAAAAAAATCCCCCAAACAAATCACTATGCTGTATGCCTGAAACTAACAAATTGCAAATCAACTATACTTCTATTAAAAAAAAAAATTAGCATCCTATTTCTAGTCACTTTGAATGACAAAAATGCTTCTTACCAAAATTTAGCAACTTATTTCTTCATGAAATGGTTCCCTACTTCTTGTATTTTATTAGATTCCAGAGTTCTGAAAGAAACTGAGTTGGAAAAATTTTGCCAGTTTTGTCATTGATTTAGTGATGTGTCAATGTTTTGAAGTTTCTATCCTGCCATTTTCCTCCCTATATACTAATAAATATGCCACAGAAATATGTTTTTGTACTCTTAATAAATGCACGGTAACTTTCTTATAATATAATTTATCCCATTATACTACGTGTAGACATTTTAAATTTCCCCTTTGAATTATAAATTCCCATTCTCTGAGCAATAGAAAATGTTTCCCTTTTTTGGCTTATTTTCATTGAATTCATTTCCAATGGAGGAATTCTGACTAAGAGAGAGCAAATTTTAAATAAAATTTTCAAATATTGGTCTGATAGCATTTAATACCTGAATAGCAGAAGTTATTTCTATTTAAACCATGTTTGCAAGTGAGATTAATTGAAGATTATTATTATATCTTATTATAGTAGAGTTTTCCTTCTTTCTTTTATCTTGATTAGTAATTTTGATTAACACTAAAAGTCTGTGAATGTTCTATGTTCTCTGTCTTCTCATATATTACAGAATTGGATTCTCAAGACATAATTATTTATGCTTATTATTTGTAGGTTTTAGTATATGTATATATTTCACTCCCTGTTTACCTTCAATAATAAATTTAAAATTAAATAAAAATTTAAATAGTTGAGGGGGTCAAATACGCCTTTTCCTTTGAAATTTATTTTATCATTTTTTAGTGATAAACTTGTCCTGCTTTCTTGGATTTATTTGATACTGTATTATATTTTCCTTTTTTTATATATTAATTATCCAACTATAAAGGGGTTATTGCCCCTGTTTCCACATATTATTTATTTATCCAAATATATGTATATATATATATATATACATATATATATATATATCTTTTCTTTTCACTTAGTGTCTTGAACTATGTTCGTTTTTCTGAGGGTGATGAAGAATGACCCCAGATTAGCTAAATAAAAATCTTTGAAAATGTTAACAGTGAAAAATGAATATAAAATTTAAACTAACCTAAGCTAAAATAATGCTAGAATTGTCAAAATGTCTTAAGTGTTTTCTATTCCACAAAGAGTAAAATTATTTTGAGGAAATGAATTTTATATAAATGTGAATAATTCATTGATTAGTATTTGTAGTTCTGATAATTACAAATAGCTGATTAAAATTATTTGGTAATTAATAACCCACTAATAATAAATGCTGAGAACTGTGAAAATTGTGCATGCACCATCTAGTGATGAAAAATAGTACTTACCCTACAATGGAAAGAGTTCACAAAGAGACATCACAAGTGTCTATAAATAATAGTTCCAAAATAGCATGTAAAATGTAAATATAAAGTGAATGTAAAATGTAATCAAGTCCACTGGAAATAATTAAAAGCACTTGAAGCTACTTTTTAAAAAACACAATAAATGATGTATTCAAGTATGTCTGTGACAAAGCAAGGGTTGAGTAAAACTGGTCTCTAGTGAGAATGTTAGATATCTTTTGTAATTCAAGGTGAGATTGGTGACATGCCCAATCTAGAGATGATGCAGAGCTAACGTGAGCAGCAGTAAATCAGTTTCCTGTGTGGCTACATCCAGAGCACTCTTACTCTTGAATTCTGCTCTCACCTGACTCTGAATCTCTCATACGACAGGCAAAGGCATTATTAGCCTGTGCATTTCTTTTCTTGACTTATTTTCTGGGCTCTTGATGATCAAAATTCTTAAATTCAACCTGCTGTGATAAAAGATAAGATTGCTTCTTCCGAGGATATATACACATACTCTGCAAAAGTTCAGACGCTGTCTTCTAAAAATCAGGTATTTGCTAATTTCAGAGATTTCTATTGTTTCTCAACATGTGTTTTTGGAATTTTGAGGGAATTTGGATCAAAGAAACTGAAGTTATAGATGCAAAGACAAATTTGTATATCAATATGCAGATATGTTTTTAAAATAATAACAATTTTATATGATTATATATAATTTTCAACCATATCTATACATTTATATATCTCTATAAATATTATTTTGGAGAAAAGGAAATAAAAGTATGAGTGACAGAGTGGGAAAAGAGAACAGAGAAGAAAGAAAGGGAGAAAGAATTGAAGAAAAGAGTGATGCTAGAAGAGAAATCAGATGAGTTGGAATAAAGAAGTAATTCTAACTATTATCTATTTGTAGTAATTTCACTGATGCTATTTGATATGACATTATTATTATCACTGATACTATTTATTTAATTTGACATTTTATGATACCTTGACATTATTAACTGGTATAAATTTGAGGTTTAAAGAAAATAAATGAAGAAATATAAAATTCCACCAGGGTAAAGCATAATTAGACAGAATTAAACAATGCATAAATTGGATATATTATCTTTTAGTAAGGGCATAAAAAATTTTCACACAGATTCCTATCAAATTTTCTAAAATGTTTAATCATGAAAAATATTTTTCAAATTTTCTCAAATTAAAGTTTAATACACAAACCGTTACTTTTTATACTTCACATAGAAATCTAATAAACAATTACAGCAATAACAAGGTTAATAAGATGTATCAAGAAATTCACCATACATTGGGGAGACATTAATGAAAGATAAGATAAGGTAAAAGGAGATAACAAACTGGATGGTGACAAACGAAAAATAATGAGAAAAATTGGAAAAAGAGATGAATTGTTATTGGAGGATCTGGAAATTTTATTAAAGGTGGTAGAATTTGATCTACAGATTCATTATGAGCAAATAGAGGGGGAAAATGTACTTGAGAAGGAAGAATTTGAGCAAAACATTGAAATTGGAGAAGTGCTTGTCGTATGTTGAGAAAGAACAGACATGTCAGTGGAATTATGGGGAAAATGAAAATAGATTGAGTTGAAAGATGAGACTAGAAAGAAAGCAGGAACAGGTGAAATTGTGAAAGAATGGAAGTACCAAGCTATAAGGATAAATTTCAGTCGAAAGAATTCAGTAAAGCCGTCAGATCATCTTTTGCATTTTTATGTATAAGTAAATGATATTAACAGATTTGCAATTGTGAATAGACAATATTTAAAAGGCCAAAAGTAATATACCATAGCAACTACTTTGCATGTGAGCTCAGTCGCTCAGCTGTGTCCAACTCTTTGTGACCCCATGGACTACAGCCCCCCAGGATCCTCTGTCCAGGGGATTGTCCCAGCAAGAATATTGTAATGGGTTGCCATTTCATCCTCCAAAGGCTCTTCCTGACCCAGGGATTGGACCTGCTTCTCCTGCATTGGCAGGTGGATTCTTTACCATGGAGCCACTTGAGAAGTCCTACCAACTCATTAAGTAACAGTTAAAAATTAAAATTTCTTCATTCTTAAAATATTTTAATATTTGTAATTGTATTCTAATCAATCACTGGTTATTCAAGTTCATTCCCAATATCATTTTATTCAATACCAATTTTACTTATGGATTTCACAATTTACATGAATTTAAAATGTATTTTTTTTCATTTTCTTGTATCTCTGCCTTTCAGTAATGAGTGAAGAAGTTGTAACTTACTCCGATTTGCTATTTCAACCATCATCTCAGCCACGGAGGAGCCAAAGACTTGAAACTACCAAGAAAAAAGGTCTTTCATGTTTTCTACTTAAAAAATATACAGAATCATTCATTATCAGGCTCATATGCACACACACATGATCTAAATTTTTTTTATCTTACTAAACAAGGAAAATAAGTGCTTTTGAGGGAAGATTATATTTTGCCCATGAGAGTCATAACTGTAATCATGTTGTAAACATTATGTCAGCATTTTTAGAATGAGTGAAGTGTTTGAGGATCGAGATACGTTGTTTATAACTTTCTATCATTTAAGATATCAACACTATCTAGTAGGATATTTGGAAAACAGAGAAGTGAGAAAATGAAGAGATAATTTCATTATTTTAACACAGTTGCTGTGAATTAGGGACTATTTTTCTTGTGTTCCTGGCTTGTGTATTTGCTGGCCTAGTGAGTTCAAAGTATACTTTTTCCAAGTACCATGCTTCTTGATACACAAACACTGATGTTATTAACTTACTAGTGTATATGATTATATGGAGTTCAATGATATATCTTCCTATCACTTAAAATTTGCTTTCATTTCATTGTTGCTTATTTGCAGTCCTCCTATGTTTTAAATCAATATGTGGAATGATTTGAAGTGAGCTGTATATTAGTGTGCTAATTCTATTTTGTCTTACATCAAATGGATATTCAGTACTTTGGCTAAGATGTATTATTTTAACGAGGACCTCAATTGATTACTTTCCAGTTTTTTAGATTGCTAATTATTACAATACGGTTTATGATATACAGATTCACCATGCAGTTAATGAAGAAGTATTTTTAAATTTTGCTTAATATATTGTTAACACATTTTTAAAGACCTCTTAATACCTAATACACTCTGCTTGTTCTAGATTCAGAAATTATTTTCTTTTTGAAATTCTGATGAACAATTCATTGTACCAGTGTCTGTACTTCTTAGATTTGTATGGGAAAATCTTATCTGGTTTGGGAAAACTTTATTAATGATATTGTTAATTGTATGTATGTGCATAAGTATGTATGAAATGACATACGTCACAACAGTTCATATTTTACCATGGATCAACCAGAATGACTTAGAGCCATTATCTTGTCTTGTAAGTTTATTTTTACCTAACAAAACTTCTTAGATTTTCACTGTCTATAAAATTCTTTCACAGATGGAAATCAATTACCAAAAACTCCACAAGGTATGTTTCATGCTTATACCCAATATAAAAATATAAACAGAGACATGATGGTTAAATGTTCTAGAGATTAGAGTATGTAATTGATGGGAATCCATTTTTAGCTGAAAAGACCAAAACCTTTCCTTCTGATGACAACACGTGGATTTTCTGTCCTTCCTCTGTGGCATGTATCCTAAACTGGTGGATTTTGTGTGTGAGGAAGTTTCTTCTCTCCGCCCCAGCTAAGGTCCTCTGCTTTGTACAATTTCAGGATATTGGGAAGAAGCTTGTTTTCTGTCTCTTCTCTAAAAGCAGATGGCTTTTGCCCACTGTCAATGCAGGGAACAGGGTGGGCTTGTTGTTGATTTTTAGTCGCTAAGTTGTGTCTGATTCTTTGCCACCCCATGGGCTGCAGCTCGCGAGGTTTCCCTGTCCTTCACTATCTTCTGGAGCATGCTCAAACTCATGTGTATTGAGTTGGTGATGCCATCCAACCATCTCATTCTCTGTTGTACGCTTCTCCTCTGCCTTTAGCCTTTATGAGCATCAGGGTCTTTTCCAATGTGTCTGCTCTTTGCATCAGGTGGCCAAAGTATTGAAACTTCAGCTTCATCATCAGACCTTCCAATGAATATTCAGTGTTAATTTCCTTTAGAATTGATTGGTTTGACCACCTTGCTGTTCAAGGGACTCTCAAAAGTCTTCTCTGACATCACATTTGAAAGCATCAACTCTTTGTCCTTCAGCCTTCTTTGTGGTCCAACTCTCATATCCACACATGACTACTGGAAAAACCATAGCTTTGACTAGATGGACCTTTGTCGGCAAAGTAATGCCTCTGCTTTTTAATACAGTGTCTAGGTTTGTCATAGCTTTACAGGTTTCTCAGGGGGTTGGTAAAGTGGTCAGGTATTCTTATCTCTTTAAGAATTTTCTACAGTTTGTTGTGATTCATACAGTTAAAGGCTTCAGTGTAGTCAGTGAAACAGTAGATGCTTTTCTGGAACTCCTTTGCTTTTTATGTGATACAACAGATATTGGCAGTTCGATCTCTGATTCCTCTGCTTTGAAGTCTGCTTTTAGCCTTGAAGATTTGTTGAAATACTTCACTCTCATATGGCTGGCAGTTTTCCTCCTATGCTTTGCCAAAGGTGAAGTAGAGTTTGTGTGCTGTCTTTCCATAGAGTCGGGGCTTTATCTCTTTAAAATTCAGATCACCTGATCACTTTATCAATTCAGCTGCCTCATTCCCTCAATATGAGTTATGATTTTGTAGATTACCTTCCTTTTCTCTATTTTTAGGATGTGAGCTACCTTGCCAAAGAGTTTACTGCACCTAAAACAGAAACAGAACTCTGAATAAATATTTTAAGTTGATGTTACAAGATGTATTCTTCTCTCTCATTATAGATCACCCTACTCCACTTTCTTCATGGAAATATGTTGCTGTGTTTCTGTGGATCATTTGCCTGGGGCTTCTTCTGTCTGTTGGATACTTGGTCATTGAGTGTAAGTCAAAATATGAAGTAGAAGTTTACTTTTCCATTATTCACATAGTGAAATATGTTGAAGATAATACATTATTTTGATCAGTTCTATTTCTTAACAAAGTAAATATTCTCTGCACAGAAGTTAATTTCTTAGAGACATATAAAAAAGTTGTCCATTTTTAAGCATATCAAGAACATTACATACTGCTTTACTATTTGTTCTCATGTTTCCTTTACCAGAAATAACTTAAAAATTTTTTTCTCTCTGAAAAAGCTTTCTTACACTGATATCAGAACAATATTTCTTTCTTCTTTGATTTATGGTGTGTGAACTTGCTGTATATGTACTATAATTTGATTTTTTATGATTATGACTTTATTACATTTAAGTTCTTTGAAGTAGATGATGCTTCATTCATCATTTTTGTAGCTCTGAATTCAGCTCAATGTTTTACCTATAGATATGTGTTAAATTTTTCTTTTTGAGTTTAAAACTGACCTTTCTGAGTTCTCTTCAGTGAATAAGAAGCCATTTCAACCAGAAGGATGTCCAGGAAATAGTTCCTCCAACAAGGAAGCAAATAAAACTGGTAATTTTGGATGAGTCCCTGAGTCATAATTTTATTTGCAGGAGATAAGAGACAATTAACTATTTTGTTTAATGCATGTAACTGGATATGTGTAAATATATATATATATATATGTCAAATCTTTTAAGACTCAAATGATGATGGCACTATTAAATTACAACCTGAAGTTAAATAAAATATTGCCACAAGGCATCATCATTTTGGGGCATATCTATATGATTTCATTTATGTATTTCTTATTGTCTTATTTTTGAAACTTGCAGCTTTTTAAAGATAATTATATGCATATTTTATTCTCATGTGAAAACAAAGTAAGAATATTATGTTGATAATTTTTACAGTCATGAACACTGGATGGTTTCCTGACACATTTCTAATTTTGTCATTAAAAATTATTTCCTAATACACAGCTTATGAATCTTAAAGACCAAAATGTTTTCAATGAAGTTAGTTATTAACTTGAGATAAATTTAACACTAAATTTAAGTGCATACAGCTATAATGTAAAAATCAAAAAGTATTTTTGTTTGTAGATGGTAGATTTGCTATGTCAACTTACAGATGTGATTTGCACTGATGGAAATCATTCAGTTATATTTTAAATTTTAGTAGTTTGGAAATACCCTACTTGTTCAAACAACTGGCATCAATATGGAGAAAACTGCTACTATTTTTCAAGAAACATTATTCCTTGGAAGGAATGTCACCGTTTTTGCACTGATTTACATTCTGGATTTCTTAAGTTGAATACTGAAGAAGAGATGGTAAGGACAAGATTTTGTTTTATAAATTTTGGTATCAGAAAAATTTAGGATGACAGCAGTCGCTCAAGTTTTATATTCTTCTGAATTACTTTCCATAGTGTAGTCACCAAAATCTCTGCAATTTGTAATTTTGAATGTGTACTTCAATAAAACCTGAGTGGTTTTCCTCTAGCACTTGGAGTAAAGTCTAGGTAAAATGTAGATAAGATCACTTGTAGTCTGATTTCTGCTGATTCCTCTATTTTCTTCTGTTGTTAGGGACTCTCTATCACACTGTTCTAAGGAAAGCGTGCCATGGTCTCCAACTGTATTGACGTTTGCTAAATAGATCATGGTCCCCTTATGCTCTTTTATGTCCTTGTTCTGTTTACCTGTGACAAATTTTATTTCTTCTACCTCCTATCCCAAACTATTATCTTTCAGTTAATACATCTTGTTTTAAGATTTTAGCTTACTAGATGATCCACTTGGAAAACATCCTTAGTTCACTAAAATCTGTTAAAATTCCCTGTTAATTTCTCTCCTTCAATCCTGTATTTCTGATCTTGTACCATGTGTCACTACTATTTATTGCATAAGTCAATGAATACTATTCATTTTTTCAGTGCCTATTTTGAGCAACTACAGTTTTACGATTTTATGCTTACTTTTACAACCCATAACTTAAGAAAATGACTAGAATAAAACATGCACCAAAAAAATTACTCAGTGAGTAAATGAGTTATTAGCTCTAAGCATCCAGCCTATGGCTGAAGAATTTAGGGTTAATCTCTCCAGATTCTTTCAATATAAAGAACAGAGAGTCCAAAGAGAAGTAAAATGTACATATTTAAACTATTATATTCCTCTTTTGCAAGAAAAGTTCCACTTTTTGATTCATTTTCCTCTTCCTCTCTGCAGAATTTTATAACAAAATTGTCAAAAATGCAATGCGGTTTGCAAAAAGAAAAGTTTCCAATTAGCTTACACTACAGCAATAAACAACTGAAGTGGGTTTGGCTAGATGATACAAAACTTACCCTGGACAAGTAAGTCTCTTGCTGTGTTAAAATTTCAGTACAGAGCAATTTTATTTTCTTCCAAATAGAAATATTTAATGTGGATGTGGGTAACATTTATAACAGATGCACCTGTAAGAAATCAATAAGTAAAAGACAGAAAAGATGGAAAGCAAGGAGTAAAATACTTAGTAAAATGCAAATACTATACTAAGTTATATGTTCCTTTCAAAGCTCATTGAAATTGCTTATTGAAGTATAACTATTTTGCATTTTAATAAAAGGTAATTGAATTAATAAACTTGCATAAGATTACAAAGTAAGTATATTTCAGATTTGTCATTTTAATTTCAGTGTAGTTTGTCTGACTGCAATACATGTGCGTGCATTGAAATTTTCTTAAAATGTGCCTTCCAATTCTCTAGGACTCACCTAACATACTTTGTCTAGTTTGCTGTTATAAAAAAATCACTACAAACTGGGTGGCCTAACACACAGATATTTATTCTCTCAAGCAGAGGGAACAGAGGTTTGAAATCAAGATCTTGGTTGAGTTGATTCCTTTCTGGAAAGATCCTTTGTCTGAAGGAACTTGCTAAACTTTTCCAGAGAGAAAGATAACTGTTGTTGATGATTAAAACAATTTTTTGTTCTGTGTACACTGTGGAACTTGTTTATAACAATCTTAATAAAGGAAATACAGTAAACTTCCATGAAAATACAAGATATTCTGCCAGTCCTTGGCATCATTTAAAGACAAGCCAGCCCTCTGTATCTGTGGGTTCTGAATTCTCAAGTTTAAGCAATTATGTAGACACAGAGGACTGACTGGGATTTGAGTACCTGTAGACTAGGATATATTGGGGATCCTAGTAGAATCTCCCCATCCCCACATCCTGGATACAAAAGGACAACTGTCTATACCCCCAACTTCCTTTGCTCCTTCTCTGCATCTCTCTGTGTATGTTGCTCTCCCATAAGGATATTCTTATTGGATTTAGGGTACAATCCAATATCATTTCATCATGACACTAGTCCTCTTTGTTTTCAATTTTCAACTTATTTATTTAAAAAAAATTTAAATTTATTTATTTTTAATTGAAGGATAACTGCTTTACAGAATTTTGTTGTTTTCTGTCAAACATCAACATGAATCAGCCATAGGTACATATGTCCTCTCCCTCTTAAACCTCCTTCCCCTCTCCCCCCCCTCCTCACATCCCCCTCTAGGTTGATACAGAGACCCTGTTTGAGTTCCTTGAGACATACAGCAAATTCCCTTGGGCTATCTATTTTACATATGGTAATGTAAGTTTCCATGTTACTCTTTCCATACATCTCACCCTCTCCTCCCCTCTTCCCTTGTCCATACGTCTGTTCTTTATGTCTGACCTGCAAAGAAATTCTTCAGTACCATCTTTCTGGATTCTGTATATATCTGTCACTGTACAATATTTATCTTTCTCTTTCTGACTTACTACACTCTGTATAATAGGCTCTAGGTTCGTCCACCTCAGTAGAATGGACTCAAATGCATTTCTTTTTATGGCAGAGTAATATTCCATTGTGTATATGTACCACAACTTCTTTATCCATTCATCTGTTGATGGACATCTAGGTTGCTTCCATGTTCTAGCTATTGTAAGTAGTCCTGTGGTGGACATTGGGGTACATGTGTCTTTCTCAATTTTGGTTTCCTCAGGGTATATGTCTAGGAGTAGGAAGGCAGGGTCATATGGTGGTTTTATATCTAGTTTTTTAAGGAATTTCCACACCGCCTTCCATAGTGGCTGTATCAATTAACATTCCCACCAACAGGGCAAGAGCATTCCCTTTTCTTCACACCCTCTCCAGCATTTATTGTTTGTAGACTTTTTGATGATGGCCATTCTGAACAGTGTAAGGTGATATCTCATTGTGGTTTTGATCTGCATTTCTCTAATAAGCGATGTTTAGCATCTTTTCATGTGTTTGTTAGCCATCTGTATGTTTTCTTTGGAGATATGTCTGTTTAGCCCTTTTTCCCACTTTTTGATTGGGTTGTTTTTTTATCTGGTATTGAGTTGTATGAGTTGCTTGTATACTTTAGAAATTAATAATTTTCACTTGTTCCATTTGCTATTATTTTCTCCCATTTTGAGGGTTGTCTTTTCACTTTGTTTATAATTTCTTTTTACTGTGCAAAAGCTTTGAAGTTTAATCAGTTTCCACTTCTTTACTTTTGTTTTTGTTTCCATTATTCTAGAAGGTGGGTCATAGAGGATTTTGCTTTGATTTATGTCATCGAGTGTTCTGTCTATGTTTTCCTCTAACAGTTTTTTAGTTTCTGGTCTTACATTTAGGCCTTTAATCCATTTTGATGATGCAAAACTCCTCGACAAATTCCAGTACACAGAATCCAACAAAACATTAAGAAGATCATAGGCCATAAGCAAGTTGGGCTTATTCCAGGGATGCAAGGATTCTTCAAGATACATAAATCAGTCAATGTGATACACCATATTAACAAATTGAAAGATAAAAACCAAATGATAATCTCAATAGATGCAGAAAAAGCCTTTGACAGAATTCAACACCTATTTATGATTAAAACTCTTCAAAAAATGGGCATAGAAGCAACCTACCTCAATGTAGTAAAGACCATATATGATAAGCTCACAGAAAACATTACACTCAATGGTAAAAAACTGTAAGCATTCCCCCTAAGATCAGGAATAAGACAAGGGTGTCCACACTCACTGCTATTATTCAACCTAGTTTTGGAAGTCCTAGCTATAGCAATCAGAGAAGGAAAAGAAGTAAAAGGAATCCACATCAGAAAAGAAGCAAAGCTTTCACTGTTTGCAGGTGACATGATACCATGTATAGAAAGCCCTAAAGATACTACCAGAATATTATTAAAAGTAACCAGTGAATTTAGTAAAGTCACAGGATACAAACTCAATACAAAGAAATCACTTTCAATACTATATACTAACAATAAAAGTCAGAAGAAGAAATTAAGGAATCAATCCCATTCACCATTGCAGCAAAAAGAATTAAATATCTAGGAATAAACCTACCTAAGCATAGACAGGGAAGCCTGGTGTGCTGCACTCCATGGGGCTGCAAAGAGTTGGACACGACTGAGTGACTGAACTGAAGTGAACTGAAGGAGACAAAAGAACTGTATACAGAAAATTGTAAGACACTGATGATATAAATCAAAGATGACATAAATAGATGGAGAGATATTCCATGTTCCTGGGTAGGAAGAATAAATATTGTGAAAATGACTATACTGCCAAATGCAATATACAGATTCAGTGTGATCCCTATCAAATTGCCAATGGTATCTTTCACAGAACTAGAACAAAAAATTTCTCACTTCATACAGAAACATGAAAGACCCCAAATAACCAAAGCAGTCTTGAGAAAGAAGAATGAAGCTGGAGGAATCCACCTTCCTGACTTCAGATTATACTACAAAGCTACAGTCAGCAAGACAGTATAATACTGGCACAAAAACAGAAATATAGACCAATGGAACAAGATAGAAAGCCCAGAAATATATCCATGCACCTATGGGTACCTTATTTTTGACAAAGGAGGCAAGAATATACAATGGGGCAAAGTTGGCCTTTTCAATAAGTGGTGTTGGGAAAACTGGACAGCTACATGCAAAAGAATGAAATTAAAACACTTCCTAATACCATACACAGAGATAAACTCAAAATGGATTAAAGACCTATATGTAAGTGTATTTATTTTTTAATTGAAGGGAATTTGCTTTACAGAATTGTGTTGGTTTCTGCCAAATATCAACATGAATCAATCGTAGGTATACAAATGTCCCCTCCCTGTTGAACCACTCTCCTATCTCCCTCTCCATCCCACACCTCTATATATTTAAAGAACCCCGTTTGAGTTCCCTGAGTCATACAACAATTTCCCATTGGCTGTCTATTTTACATGTGGCAGGGTCAGTTTCCATGGTACTCTCTCCATACATCCTACTCTCTCCTTTCTCCCTGCCTCCAGTGTCCATAAGTCTGTTCTCTATGCCTGTGACCTCACGTCACTAATCTTAATTGCATCTACAAAGAAGTTACTCCCAATAAGGACACATTTTGTAGTTCTGGGTGGGCTTAAATTTTATTCGTGAATTCTATTCAACCTTTGACTAGGCTGGTGGCTCAGATGATAAAGAATCTTCCTCCAATGCAGGAGACCTGGATTCAATTCCTGGGTCTGGAAGATCCCCTGGAGAAGGAAATGGCAAATCACTCCAGTATTCTTGCCTGGAGAATCCCATGAACTGAGTAGCCTGGAAGGCTACAGTGCATGGGTTCACAAAGAGTCAGACATGATTGAGTGACTAATACTTGTTCAACCTACTACCTACATTCGAAAAAGGATTTATAGGCCTCAATTCCCATGATTTTATTAGGGTATCTGGAAGTAGAGGTATAAAATGTATACTAGTGCACATATACAATGTGTATAAAAACCAGTTTAGCAAGACAATGGGAAATACTGAACTTTCAGTACTCTTGTTCCTCAGTTTTAAGCTCCACAGTTTAAATTATAGTAAGTAATTGATAGCGCAGGCTCTTAAGTATCTTGGGTTTATGTCTTTGCTCTGCCACTATCATCATAGTCTTTTATCCAAACATTCTCTTTGATTTCTATTCCATTTTCTATAAGATGTGATGTATAATAGAACCCACTTCATAGAGTAATTGTGAAAATACAGTAATTGATAAATTTAAGCATGTGAGAAGTATATGGTTCTTTAAGAAAATAAAATTCTCTCTCCTTCCTCCTCCTCTTTCCTCTCCTACCCCAGATCTTAACAGTAAATTAATGTTAAATAAAATTTTAAATAGATGAACTAATTTAAAAATGTAATTTCGGACTTCCCTGGTGGTCCAGTGGTTAAGACTGTGCTTACACCGCAGGGCATATGGGTTTGATCCCTGGTTGGGGAACTAAGCTGTGTGCTATGTAGCATACCTAAAATTAAAAAAAAAACAATTAAAAGTAAATAAAATAAAATATAAATTAAAATATGATTTATACCTTAAAATATTATGACTAAAATATGCAAGATTTCTTCCAGTATATCCACTCTTAACAGACATGATTTTCTAACATAATTTGTGTTAAATTAAGATTTTGAAAAAAAAAAAAGAATAAGATTTTGGATTTACTTAAAATTCTGAGTGATTACATATTCATTTCTAATTGCTGCACTTGTAGTAAATGCATGCCCCCTTTCAGGAATTATATGATGTATTTCTTTAAATGTTTATAAATAGCTCTGATTCTCATTAACATATCTAAATATTTAATCTTTTAAAACTATTTTCTGGACTTATTAGTAAAGAGGATCTGATCTTTACTCTGGGGTAAATTTTCACAGGAGAGAATGAATTGACATTAATGATTCATGACAATTTATTTTTACTATATAATAATAAAATGTTTATAAAAACACTAATGGATAAACAAAATATAGTAGACCCATGTAAAGATGGAAGATACTTTGAAATTGCCTGAGGTCACAGAGACGAAAGCCAGAATTGAAGGCATTGTTAACATCTCAATTCTAGATTTAATATGAAATTTCAGATGATAAAATATTCATTATTTTATTAGTAGAGAACTGGGAAAATGATGTTTCTACTTTTTATAAATATGTCAAAATATTATGAATTTAAAAAGTACAATTGATACATGAAATAATTTCAGAACTTAATGGAAAGTATTTTTTTTCTAGGCTTCAACTTCCAGAGCATGAGAATGCTAATAATAAATGTGCACACATAAAATATGGCCAGATAATTGCTGAAGATTGCCATAGTAGTGGTTATTGTATCTGTAAGAAGACAATATATTCAGATTAGATAAAGTGTCTGAGATTTTCCAGTGAGATGACTTCAACTATGTAAAAATGTGTTTAGCTAAAAATAGATGTCATTAAACATTGAAGTCTATATGTTATTCTTTAACTTTAATCCATAATTTGTAACAGGATTAATACAATAAACAGTATTTTAGTAACATTGGATAATTGTTGTTTAATTGTTAAGTTGTGTTTGACTCTTTTGTGACTCCATGGACTGTAGTCTGCCAGGCTCCTCTGTCCATTGAAATTCCCAGGCAAGAATACTGGAGTGGGCTGCCATTTCCATCTCCAGGGATCTTCCTGACCCTCAAGTCAGACTCACGTCTCCTGCATTCCAAGCAGATTCTTTACCACTGAGCCACAGGGAAAGCTCAACATTGGATAGTGTAGAGAAAATAAAGAATATGAGGGAACATTATTGAGATAGAAGTATGAAGGAAATTCCTCTATCACTGAGACAGAGGTACTAAATAAATCAAGCTTTATTCAGGTTTATTCAGGCCTTCCAGTACTTTCAAAATAAATTTTATCACTTTAGCCTCATGCTTTTAATTATTTATAAAATACAATTTTTTCTTTGCCTTATTATGGTTATCTATCAGAGAAATAAATAGTTAAGTAAGAGGACCTTGATGCTGGGAAAGATTGAGGGCAGGAGGAGAAGGGAAAGACAGAGGATGAGATGGTTGGATGGCATCACCAACTTAATGGACATGTGTTTGGGTAAACTCTGGGAGTTGATAATGGACAGGGAGGCCTGGCATGCTGTGGTTCATTGGGTCACGAATAGTCGGACACTGAACTGAAGAAGATAAAATCGTCTCATAAAATGAATCTCAAAGAAAAATTGCATTTTTGATAAGCTAGAAAATGATGGTTTAAAAGTGGTTATAGAGAGCCAGGAGATGTTAAAACTTTGTTAGCCACAAAAATTATCAGTACAATGAATGAAATGGATAGTCTCAGCTGGAGTGGAATAAATAGTATTTATTTCAATCATAAACAAGAATTTTTTTCCTGTCACTAGTCAGGCACTGAATTTTAACACTGGAGGTCACATTTGTACAAATCAAAGAACTATGTCTACTTTCATAGAGCTTTTAAACTAAATGAAAGGACAGACATTAGTAAAGTTATCACATTGGTAGATGCATAATATAAATAAAATAAGTTCTTAGAAAGGGGGAAAAGATAGTGAAAAAGGGAAAAAGTAGTTGTCAGATTATAACAAAGAATTTGATCTAGACTGAGAATTTAGTGAGAACTTCCTGATATGGAGAGCTGAGAAATTAATAATTTTATTAAAAGAAAAGAGAAAGGATCCGGGAGTTAAAGAGTATTTCAGAGACAAAAGGAGAAGGCAGCAGCACCCCACTCCAGTGCTCTTGCCTGGACAATCCCATGGACGGAGGAGCCTGGTAGGCTGCAATCCATGGGGTCGCAAAGAGTTGGACACGACTGAGCGACTTCACTTTCACTTTTACTTTCATGCATTGGAGAAGGCAATGGCAATCCATCCCAGTGTCCTTGCCTGGAGAATCCCAGGGACAGGAGAGCCTGGTGGGCTGCCGTCCATGGGGTCGCACAGAGTCGGACACGACTGACGCGACTTAGCAGCAGCAGCAGAGACAAAAAAGAAACAAGCAAACAGCAGGTGGAATGAAGATCAGGGTGACTGAATCCCAGAGATAGAAGGGGAAAACAGTTTGATGTAATCCTAGAGCAGGGAAAAAAAACAGAACACACAAATCTTTGAAAACTGTGAGCAATTCTTGACCTCTTTAGGGCATTTTAAATCTTTAAACTCACTGGAGATTTGAGAGCCTACTGTATAGCACAAGGAGCTCTATTCAATGCTCTGTGGTAACCTAAATGGAAAGGAAGTCCAAAAAAGAGGGGATATACATTTATGTTTAGCTGAATCAATTTTCTGTACAGAGGAATCCAACACAACATTGTAAAGCAACTATACTGCAATAAAAATTGATTTTTTAAAAAAGATAGAACAGAGAATCCAAATCCATACACAATCACAAACAAGGTTGCTAAAACTGCCAGATGACATAGGGCCACAGACAAAAATTTATTAGATACCTAAGGAGCACAGTTCCTCTAAAAAATATAGCGAAATAAAATTTCTAGTTCAAACAAATATAGTAGTACAAATTTAATAATAATTTTAAAATGGTTGTTCTAGGAAAGCCTCAGTGAAATGAAGGAGGATATGGTAATATAAAACAGAGACTCAAGATGCACATTTCTGCTTCCAGATATAATGTAGAAAAAATAAGTCAAAACAGGGAAGGAAAGACTCTAAAATAATTTTAAAATACATTTTTAGAGTTTTAAAGGTCTACAGAAGGATTACTGTGCTTAGTCGCTCAGTTGTGTCCGACTCTTTGCAACCCCATGGACTGTAGCCCACCAGGTTCTTCTGTCCACGGGGACTCTCCAGGCAAGAATACTGGAGTGGGTTGCCATGCCCTCCTCCAGGGGATCTCCCCAACACAGGGATGGAACCCAGGTCTCCCACATTAAATTATTTTAAATTCCAGAATAGGGAGCATTAGTTATCAATCTGCCATTGTTGCTACTGTTTGTGTGTGTGTGTGTGTGTGTGTGTGTGTGTGTGTGTGTGTGTGTGTGTGAATCAGATCTTGGCCAAAGCAGACAGCCTATGGCCGAAGAAAGAGAAACTGACAAACTTTCAGTGGTAACAGAGACTAGAATAACAATATTAGAGATTTGAAGGTGCTCAAATTGTCACCTTTACCACAAGCCATTTGTTCAAGTCTGAGATAAAACTGAGAGAAGACTTTGAAATAAAGTCAAAAGATTCTGAGGGGAAAAAAAAGAGAAACCTCCCAAAATTTTTCTGTTGTTGAGGAAGCAAAGACTAACCAGAAGAAAGAGTTATAAACAAACAAAAAACAGTATATAGAAGTCATGGATGGAATAGTGCACCGAGATTGACCTGCACCAAGGTCACACCTGTGACAATGAGTCTGGGAATAGCTAAAAAGCCAGTTAAAACCACAAGTGTGTCCTTTAGTAGAAGAAAGGCATGGTTTCAGGACAAAAAAAAAAAAAATGAAGTGGAGATTTTACTGTTTAAAAGTGGGGAGGGGATGACGAAGCTGAAGAATAGTAGACTCAAACATTTATTTTATGTATTCATTTATTTTTGGTTGTGTTGAGTCTTCACTGATGCACACAGGCTTTCTCTAGTTGCAGAGAGTGGGGTCTGTTGTCTAGTTGCAGGCCACTGCCTTCTCAGTGTGGGAGCTTCTCTTGTGGTGGAGCAGACTTTAGGCACACAAGCTTCAGTGGTTGTGGCTTGCAGGCTCTAGAGCGTGGGCTCAATGGCTGTGGTGCACTGGCTCAGCTGCTCCATGGCATGTGGAATCTTCCTGGACCAGGGATCAAGCCCATGTCCCCTGCTTTGGCAGATGGATTCCTATCCACTGCACCACCAGGGAAGTCCAAGAATAGTAGGATCTTACATACATGACTGGTAAGACCCTCGAGACATCTGCCAAACTTTGATGCTGTGTGTAGTAAGATGGGAAGTAATTAAAATGAAAATAAGTCAAGAGAAGAGCTGACTTTCTCAGAGATCACAGAGATAAAATAACTGTGAAAATGAAAGCTTTAGTCACTTAGTCGTGCCTGACTCTTTGGGACCCCATGCACTGTAGTTCATCAGGTTCCTCTGTCTGTGGGATTCTCCAGGAAAGAATACTGGAGTGGGTTGCCATTCCCATCTTTAGGGCATCTTCCCAATGCAGGGATTGAACCAGGCTTTACAGGTAGATTCTTTAGCACCTCAACCACCAGGGAAGCCCACAACTATAGTGTTACTCAAACTTAATCCCTCTAATTCCCTAATTAAAGTGACACATTCCCACTCTATCCACTTTAAAGAAAATTAAAAGATGAATCACTTTATGGTGAAAGATAACTTCATCTGGACCAATGTGATTCTTTTATACATGGTATTTGACATACAATAAAAAAATCATAAGACTTCCAAAAAGGTAGGAAAATATTATCAATAATCAAGAACAATCTACACACACACATACACACGCAAGTCAGATACACAAACAGTTCATAAGTGGTGTTACCAGACTAGAAATTTAAATAATTTTATACTGTGATAGTAGCCAGTAGCCAAGTCAGTCTGTCATGTACAGTCCATGGAATTCTCCAGGCCAGAATACTGGAGTGGGTAGCCATTCCCTTCTCCAGGGGATCTTCCCAATCCAGGGATCAAGCCCAGGTCCCCGCATTGCAAGTGGATTATTTACCAGCTGAGCCACAAGGCAAGCCTTTGCTATGATAAATGTGTTAAAAATTATGAAAAAAACATAGACAAGAATAGATGTACTTAAGATGTGTTAAGAACATCACCAGAAAAATTTTTGTCTCCAAAAACAGCCTAACAGACTATTGAAAGGTATTACATCTGAAAGTAAAAAGTAGGGGATAAATTAAACACCAGATTGAAATGGAAAATACAGTATTGGTGAACTCAAAGACTGGTCAATATAAAAATATACAAACTCAAGCACAGAGACAAAATGAAGTAGAAAAAGAAAAACAGGTCAATAGAAGATCAAAATATGTCACATACTCAACAAGACAAATTTATATAGAACCAGAGTCATGAGGCAAGAGTAGAAAAAGAATGGAACCAGTAACACCCCCCTCACCCCGCATCGTCCCAACAAAACAAAACGTAGCCCACTCAGGTCAGTATAAGCAAAAGCAAAACCATACCAAGGCACATGTGCTAAGTTCTTCAGCCATGTCTGCCTCTTTGTGACCACGGATTGCTGCCCATCAACCTGTCCATGGGATTTTCCAGGCAAGAATACCAGAGTGGTTGCAATTCCCTCCTCCAGGGGATTCTCGGGACCCACGTATGGAACCTGTATTTTTTGCAACTCCTGCATTGCAGGCTGATTGTTTACCCCTGAGCCACCAGGGAAGCCCACCACAAGGCATGTTGTAGTCAAAATGCTGACAACAAAGATGGAGAGAAAAATACCGGAGAAAAGATAACCAGAGAAAGAGAACATCAGTAATCCAAGTAGTTAACAGAAATAATGGAATACAGAATTTAATGCTCTTCACTTTGAAAATGACAAAAAAGTCTACGGCCATACCACCCTGAACGCGCCCGATCCCGTCTGAAAATGACAAAAAAAAAAAAAAAGAAACCTACCAAAATAATATTCTATATCCAGTAAAAATATCTTTCAAAGATTAAGGTAAAATAAAAATATTTAAGGAAAATCAATTTTTGGCAATTCATCAATAGTAGCAGGTCTGATAGTAATGGAGGTGATAAGAAATGAAGGCTGATTCATATATGTGCAGTGTTCAGATTTACTGATATATTAGATGTGGTGTGAAAGAGAAAGAGGGACTTCAAGGATGATTGCAGGAGTGTTTGGTTTGTTTCATTTAGCTTTGCATTTTGACACAAAAAAACCTGAAAAAGTATATGCACACACTTACATATATATCCTTTATCCAGACTACTTCTATGTTAAAATATTATTATATTTGTTCTCTCTCTTCCCCTCTTAGATCATTCCCCACTCCCCCTCCTCAATATTTGTCTTTGTCCAAGAATTCTGGAAGATCATTTTTCAAACTTTTTTGATAAGTGGATTGAAGCTGCTTTCATTTGGAAGGTATTAGTATTGTTAGTAGGCAGACCATTATTCACCTTGAACACTTTAAATACATTTTTGAATACAATACTCTTGGGCTTCGTTGTCAGGCAGGCTTTGAGCTATAAACTAAAAAAGAGGGCCGATTTGTGATTACAAATGCTCAATGGAGACTTTTGCTTTCTCTTTTCATCAGAGGTCAAAACTAGTGCAGGGAAGACAAAACTTGACCTCTATCTATCCTTGGTTTTCACGTGGGTCTCTTGAATCAAACACTGACTAACAAGAGAAAAAGTTTACTAACACACGCAGTGCACATCACTTGGGGGAACCTAAATGGAAGAGTAGTGAGGACTTAGAAGCGCAGGTTATGTAGCATCACAAAGGACAAGAAATTTGTAGAGAGATATTAGAACAAAAATAAACAATTTTAAGCTCCCCAGGGCAGCAAATTGTGGGAAGGTAAATATCTGGGAAGAAAGTAAAGAAATAGGATTTAATATTTGCCTTGTTGCTGTCAGTGGGCGAAAGGGTCTGTTTCCAGTCAAATGAGAATTTATAGCCTGACTTTACACGGAAAAAAAGAAGGGTAGAGAGACCTTGTTTTCTGTATTAGCTGTTTCTCTTTGTTTTTTGTTTTGTTTAGGTGATAAAAGGAAACCACCAACAGGTTTTTTTTTTTCTGTCACAGGTTTTATTGAGATATAATTGATAGATAATGTTCTATACATTTAAGGTGTACAATATGATGCTTTACACACATTTGTTATGAAATGAGTACTACAATAAGCTTTGGAAACACATGTATCACTCCATATAATCACCAATTTTTTTTTTGTTGTTATGGTGTGAAAATATTTCAGATTTACTCTCTTAGCAACCAACTTGTATAGCAAATCCCCAGAACTTATTCATCTTATATATTTGTTATTTTACTTTTTAAAATCAATTTTATTAGAGTATGATTACTTTACAATGTGGTGTTAGTTTCTACTGGACAGCAAAATGAATCAGTCACACATGTACATAAATCCGCTTCCTTTTAGACTTCCTTCCCATCAGATCACCACAGTGCATTAAGTTCCCTGTGCTATACAGTATGTTCTCATTAGTTATCTGTTTTATACATATTCATCTTATAATTGGAAATTTATACATGTGACCAACATCTTCCCATTTTCCCTCCCCCTAGGCCTTGGCAACCATGATTCAACTCTTCATTTTAATGAATTTGGCTTTTTTAGATTCCACATAGAACTGAGATCATACAGTGTTTGCCTGTGTCTGGCTTATTCCAGGTTCACTGATGTTGTTGCAAACGACAAAGTTTCCTTCCTCTATATACCTGAATAGTATTCCCTTGTTTATGTATCACACTTTTTTTATGCACTCATTTGTTTGATGGTTGACAGACACTTGGATTGTGTCCATGTCTTGGTGGTTTGAATAACCATGCTATGAAAATAGGGTGCAGATACATTTGAGGTAGTGATTTCAAGTTACTTCTTAATTATTTTTAGCTCAAAATGCTTTTCATCTCAAAGAGGTATATTTTGGGGTGACCTCTTCTGATTTGCTTCACTAGCAAGGGTCCTTGTTACTATTTCCTGAAGTACAAGTTTTATTTTTTATTCAGTATATGAGATTGGGCTTCTCTGGTGGCTCGTGGTAAAGAACCTGCCTGCCAATGCAGGAGATGTAAGAAACGTGGGTTTGATCCCTGGGTCAGAAAGATCCCCTGAAAAGGAAATGGCAACCCATTCCAGTATTCTTGCTTGGGAAATCCAGTGGACAGAGGAGCATGGCAGGCTACAGTCCATGGGGTTGCACAAGAGTTGGAAATTATTTATTGACTAAACAACAGCAACAACAATATGAGATTGCAGCCTTTGAAGGTCCCAGGTTTAGAAAGAAAACTTATATTTAATCCTTTAGTTAGGTGGCCCCTGAACTTTATTGCTCATTTCCAGTGCTTCATCACAACCATCAAAACAGAAAGTAAGGTTCCCCAAGATTATTAAAAACCCTCAGAATGAAAGTTAGTTTCTGTGGTTGATTTGCTCTCAGGGTTTTCATTTTCACTAAATTCTGAGTTTCCACAGTGTTTTTACCATTGTTTATTTAACAGTGCTTTCTCTAAGCTTTATACACTATATCATAAAACTTCTTTGTTGTTAGTTTCATTGAAACTTAATAATTTCCCCTCCTTAGTTCCAGAAACAGAAGCCAAGCCCAATTTAAATTTCTTAATTTCTCCAAAGCAAACATATGTGCTTTTTTGCATGCTTTTTATGACTTAAAAATTTAATAATAAAATCTTAAGGCAAACATGACTGAATGTTGGTGGTGGTTTAGTCACTAAGTCTTGTCCTACTCTTGTGACCCCATGGACTATAGCTAGCCAGGATCCTTTGCCCACGAGATTCTCCAGGTAAGAATACTGGAGTGGGTTGCCATTTCCTTAATTCTGGGTGGTGCCTATTATACAAATTCAGGCAATAATTTAAAAACTTAAGTTGAACTAAGACATTCCTCAGCTCTTGATTGGCTAGGTAGAAAATAGTTTTCTTCATGGTATTTTATACTAATTTCCACCTAAATACGCTGTTCAACCCACTTCTTAATGCCCTTCATAAAACACAGAAAGAATAATTGCCCTGAGAATAGAGAATAAAATACAAAGTTATTACTAGTTATTACTCTGCTTCTCTCTCCACCACATCTTTTTTTTTTTTTTTAATTTTATTTTATTAGTTGGAGGCCAATCACTTCACAACATTTCAGTGGGTTTTGTCATACATTGACACGAATCAGCCATAGAGTTACACGTATTCCCCATCCCGATCCCCCCTCCCACCTCCCTCTCCACCCGACTCCTCTGGTTCCTCCCAGTGCACCAGGCCTGAGCACTCGTCTCATGCATCTCACCTGGGCTAGTGATCTGTTTCACCATAGATAATATACATGCTGTTCTTTTGAAACATCCCACCCTCACCTTCTCCCACAGAGACCCTATATGCAAAACAAAAAGAGACACAGAAGTACAGAACAGACTTTTGATCTCCACCACATCTTATGTTCCTCGTCTTCTCTATCATTCTACTTCCACCAAACTGGCTTTCCCTAGTCACAGACTCTTCTAACATCTACATGTTTGCATGTAGCATTTCATTTGCCAAGAATTCTGGTACCCTAAATGATTTGCCCAGACAACTTCTAGTCATTCTACAGGTTTCAACTCAGGCATAAAGCTCTTTTTCCCTAGAAGCCTTGTAAATCTCCTTCAAATTCAGCTATTTATTTTCTAAGTTTTGTGGCAATTAATGCCATATTCTTATTGCAAGGAATAATTCAACTTCTGCCAAACATGTCATATGCTTTATTAAATTTGTAGAGGAATTTTGAAGATTTGAGGGTGTAATTATTGATTTTTCAACTTTCACTTTGAAAATTTCAAGTATAGAATATTAAATGAAATCTCATATAACCTCCACCAAACTTTAATTTTTTAAAACAAGTTTTAAAAAGTTTTTTATTATGGAAAATTTCAAACATACACAAAACTGGAAGAAATAGTGTAGTAAATCCCCATGGAGTCACCAATTAGCTTGAAAAATTATCAACACATAGCCAGTCACATCTCATATATATCATTCCCTTGTTCCCTTTCCATTTTTTTTAACCAGTAGATTTTTGTTGGTTATTTATTTTAAATATAGCAGTGTGTACATGTTAATCCTAAGCTCTCTAAATATCCTTCCACTCCCAGGTAACCACAAATTCATTTTCTAGGTCTGTAATTCTGTTTCTAGTTTGTAGATAAGTTCATTTATATCATTTATTTTTTAGATTCCAAAAATAATCTATTTCATACAATAATTTTCTTTCTCTGTCTTCATTCAGTATGACAATCTCTAGGCCCATCTATGTTGCCACAAATGGTATTATTTTATTCTTTTTTTATGGCTATTACTCCATTGTTTATGTGTACCATTTTGTCTTTTCTATTAGTTTTTATTCCCTGCAAAAAAATTTTTATATGCTACGCATGGAAAAATCCAGTAACTATATAGAATTTTCTTCTATTCTTCAAGAAATGTGTGTGTTGAACACATTCTTGAACACGAGAAGAACTGTTCTTGTTGTGAGCTTTCTTTGAGTACACTCAGAGAATGGCTTTTGAGTCTTTGAATACTTCATATTTTATTAACTATAAGATTTTACACAATTCTCTGCATACAGATGTATGTGTTTGGATTTAAGCAATTTTCTGTATAAGCTTTAAAACTTGAGCCATAGACTGCACAGGTTCCATTCTGCATTTCAACCATTGTTAGTCTAGATTAGAGAGAAGGACAGATTATATTCACAGCTTTATTAATGTAGAAATACAAACATGAAATAATATTTAAATATAGACACTGAAATAATATCATTCAGGAGATTTTAGGACCACATGTGTTCTTTCTTAATTTATAGATATGGAAAATACAGCCAACTAAGATAATAACAATAAAAATTGCATTCCATTATAAATTATGTCACTATTTTTTGTACATTAGAAATTAGTCACTTTGAAAAGTCTGAAATCTTTTCATCTATGTATGTAAGTCAAAATGAAAGCAAAAAAATCCAAATACTTAGAAATGAATTCAGAATTCAATTTAGAAGTTGGCAGATGTCTTGGTTTGTGCAAAAATAAACAATCTTCTTCAGATATATGCAATTTTACTTGGTAAAAAATATAAAAATAAACTGTGAAATCCTCTAATACACATATACAAGTGTGTGTGCATATGTGTGTTTAGCTATTCCATGTGCATGCATGCTAAGTCATATCAGTCCCGTCTGACTCTCTACAAACCCATGAACTATAGTCCGCCAGGCTCCTCTGTCCGTGAGATTCTCTAAGCAAGAATACTGGGGTGGGTTGCTGTGCTTTCCTCCTGGGGAGCTTCCCATCTCAGGGACTGAACCCGAGTCTCTTAAGTCTCCTGCATTGGCAGGCAGGTTTTTTACCAGTAACACTACCTGGGAAGCCTGGTAGTCCATGTAGAGATTGCCATGTCTATATATCTATTTTGTCCCAGGATCTTGAATATTTTATAGTTATATAATTAATGTAATAAATGGTGGTTTGTTTCCTACTAGGAACCAGTAGGAAATTGAAAGTTGAAGAAAGAGTAATGATGCTACATCAGTGTGAAACTGAGAAAATGAAAGTACAAGGTTTGATAGTATACGTATCTAAAAAGACGAAAGAACAAACTTTGTTAATGTAGGAAAAACTAGCCATTCTAGGGAAAAAAATTAAGAATTTTTTTTAGTAACTGCTCTTAGTTGATCTCAATTTATGTACATTAAAGCCTCAATTTTTCTCACATTTTTTCATATGCTTCTTCAATTTCTGTGTTTGTTTCCCCAACCCACTCTCATCACATTTCATGAGGGTACTGATTACACTGGATCATACATTATCTATTTATAACTATATCTCTGAAGTGTGAAGTTTTTGAAGACTCTAAGCCCTATTCATCTCTGTAGTTATTTCTGTGTAGTTCCTTGGGAACCAAGTCACACTCAACAAATATTAATAATATGCAGAAACAGAACTTGGGTATGCTAGTTGTTTTGCTTTTAGCAAAAATGAAATTTTGTACTTGCAGCATGAAAAATATTGAAATGAGATGATACAAGATCTTAGTATTTCCAGAGAGTGAAATCTTTTTTGTTAAAAGTAAAACCTTGGGTAACACAGAAATGAGGCCATCCCCAGATCAATTCTAAGATGTATAAGGGGTTTCAAATTCCAAGTATATAACGAAGTCAGAAGACAGATAGTCCTTTTTGCAATATTACACGAAATACAATATTACATTTCCTTCCAATTATTAAGGAAACTTACAGGTTGGGCGAGAGAATGGAGCCATCTTCCCACTGCCAGGGGCCATTTGTGGAAACTTGTACTAGTCCCATCCAATGATATGACTTCACCAATCTAAAGAAATCCTGTTTGAAGCCGCAAATAAAATCAGAATTCAGAATTTCATAAATGCAAGGCCATAGTCATTTAACCATTTCCCCCCACACTTGGGGGAATGCATTCTCTCCACTAGCATAATTCTGACTTAAACACCACATACAAAATATCTGGAATTTCAGTGCTTTCTTATTTCTAAAGCAGAAAGATTTGGGTTTGTTATATGTGAGTCTTAGTGCCTCTCTTGTTTCAGGTTCACATTCCAGTGAGTCAGTTCATATCTTAAGACTAAATATACAAAGTGAAATGAAAACAAATACTCAACCTGGTCATCTTTGCTGTATATCTTCAGGAGACTGGAATTTTGAGACATACAAGAAGCTTGGCTCTGGTACCAGCTTTTGCTCTCATTAAAAAATTGGTAGCAGTTATTTCTATAACATATCCAGTTTTTAGGACATGGACCACAGTAATTTTCTAGAAAGGTAGAGTACATTGTTAATTCTGCATGTCTGGACATTATGTGTGTGTGCAGGCTGTTTCTTCAGTCCTGTCTGACTCTTTGTGACTCCATGGACTGTAGCCTGCCAGGCTCCTCTTTCCACGGGATTCTCTAGGCAAGAAACTAGAGTGAGGTGCCATGCCCTGCTCCAGAGATCTTCCTACCCCAGGGATCTAACCTGCATCTCTCTTATGTCTCCTGCATTGGCAGGTGAGTTCTTTACCACTAGCGCCACCTGGTCTGAACGTAAGAGCAGATTTTACCTGGACAGGTTAAATATCTTTTTTATTTCAACTCTAAAATTCAATATAATTAACTCATTATGATCCTGCCCAAGGACATATTTCTACAGATTTATACAGGGAGGGATGCCAAAATGATGTCTTTTACTTTTTACAAGTACCTCCTCATTATAAGTAAATACATCTACAGTGAATTATGGACAAGAATTCATCATTTTCATATTCACTTCCTTGTTCATGCCATCAGATATGTGCCTATACCCATGTATAGATGCATGCAGTTTGTGCATCAAAGTAACAGAAAATTTTCACTTACCTTTCAAAGAAATTGGAGCTTCTTGGTTGAATAATGCTATAAAAATAATAGTTATTGAAAGAATTTATATTGTTAGTAACTGATAGTCTAAGAAAAAATATAAGCTCAATAAAAAATATACTCAATATTACTAGTTTATATTTCTGTGCCTCTGAATACTAGTCAAAGTAATGCATTACAATGGTTAGATCAATATTGCTGCTAATTTCTTTCTCTATTATCACTTACGAGTTATGATCATGGCGCTGCATATTATTGCCATTCCAATGAAATGAATACCCATAGCTATAGCAACGGATTTGGCAAGGACAAATGGAGATGCTGTCAAAGACAAAAAAAAAAAAAAAAAGAGTGAGAAAGATGAGAAAAGGTTCTGTTATCTTTCTGTTTAACTTAAATATTAGAAGTGTTTTTAATTGAGGGGTGAGGCTTGATATCAGTTCTTCTCTGTGATTATTTTTCTCAGGAAAGTTAAAACAAGTATTTTGTAAATTATTTAAAAATAAGGGTATAAAAATGTAATATCCATTCTTATTCCTTTCTTCAAGTTCCCTAGTCCTACTCTTCCATTAGAATAAATTTCAGTTATCATTTTAAAAATTTTAAAGTTTTCACACAGATATAATAAGAAATGCAGACAGTTTCCTTCAACTCTCTTTTAAAAACACACACTTAAGGAAGTACACAAAATATTCTGGAAACATTAAGAAAATATCCTGGTGATTATTCCATATTATGTCTTACAAAGTTGTCAATTTTTTTTAAATTAGCTTCTTGCATTGTGTTTCATCAGTATATGAGCAAAATCTAATTATTGGCAGATGTTTATTTTTTTCCAGTACATACTTAAATGATTTCTTAGTTTTTGCTTTTAGATATAATGATATGAGTAATATTCACATATATCTGTGCATGTTTTTTGAGTACCTCCCTAGGAGAAATTAATTAAAGGGCACATGCTTTTTCAATTTTTATAATGATTGAACATTTCAGTCGACAGAAGCCACACCAATTTATGTAGTACCAAAAATAAATTCAAAAGCCTGTTTCTTCACACTTTTCTTCACACCAAATATTTCTATTTCTTTATATTTTAAGTATATATATATATCTGATGCACAGTATTATTTTTAAAATCTAACTTTGTTTTTCCTGTTATGAATGAGATTAAACATTTTTCCATGAGGTTAAACAATGCTTTTTTAAAAAAATTTCTCTGAGACGTCTATGTCTGGTCTGTTTCTTTTCAGGTTAAAATTATTAGTTCACTTCATGTCAATGTTTTGCAAATACATGTCCCAGATACCATTTTGTTTTAATTTTACATATGATACTTTTGAGATGTCAAAACGGGTAATGGCTGACTTAATCAAACATTTCTTTATGGCTTATGCATTTTCTGGTATGAAGAAAAGTGTCTTAATTATTCTGAGTTTATAAAATATGTTATGCCCATGTTCCTTTGTGATATTTTGTGGTTTTCTTTTGTATTTGGTTTATTTGGTAGGGTGTGTGTGTGTGTGTCTGTTTACTGTTATGTGGGAGCTAAACGTATAAAAAATTTATTGTCCAAGTGGACACTGACTTTTTGTAACATATTTGCTCAATAAATCAATGTATTCTCATTAATATGAAACATACCTTTAGCATATAATATATTCCAAATTGTACCTGCATTTATTCCTATACTTTTTAGTCTATGTTTCCATTTAAACAATATGTAAAATTTTCTAGTATGTAAAATACTTGAGTATTTGTTAGTGCACACGATATAATATTATATTTCATTTTTCAGATGATTTTCCCTATCATTACATTTCACATGTGCCTTGTGCTTAGTCACTCCGTCGTGTCAGACTCTGGAACGCCATGGACTGTGGCCCATCAGGCTCCTCTGTCCATGGGGATTCTCCAGGCAAGAATACTAGAGTGAGTTGACATGCCCTCCTCCAGGAAATCTTCCCAACCCAGGGACTGAACCCAGGTCTTCCTCATTAGCAGGCTGATTCTTTACTGTCTGAGCCAATAGGGAAGCCCCATATATACCTTAAGAATTTTAATATCAGCTTCCCAAGAACCTGTCAGTTTAAAAATATGATGCAATGGTTTTTCCATAGAATTACACTAAATGTATAAATTCAGTTCAGTTCATCCACTCAGTCGTGTCTGACTCTTTGTGATCCCATGAACTACATGCAGCATGCCAGGCTTCCCTGTCCATCACCAACACCAGGAGCTTGCTCAAACTCAAGTCCATTCAGTTGGTGATGTCATCCAACCATCTAATCCTCTGTCATCCCCTTCTCCTTTAATATGGAGATAATTTACATTTTTAAAATGCCTTTTATCCTTGAACAGTTTCTATTTCTATAACACATGTCTTATTTTATGTTCACCAGTACAATTTTAAATGAGTAAGTTTATTTCTAGGGTTTTCAATTTAAAAGTGTGCTGCTATTCTTTTCTGATATTTTGTTTTATGCATATGGCATTTGTTTTCCATCACATTTTCCTTGTTTTGTGGTTAGTAAGGTAATTGATTTTGTCTTATTTTCAATCAAGTCCACTTACTAGATATCTTTATTGTTTGTAATATTTTAGGTGAAGGCTTAAAAAATATTTTTTCAAATAATATTAATTTTGCCTTTTAACTCCAATTTTATATCATTCACCTCTTTCTTTTCTTGTTAATTCTGCTAACACCAGCAAAACAATCAATATTATTCAACAGTAATAATAATGAAAATTCTTCTCTTTTTCTAACTGCAGTGAAAATGTTGCTGCCATTTAGCAATAAGCATAATGGTAGCTTTAGAAAAAAAAAATACATCAAAGGCAGTACTTATATTTTAGAGGTTTCTAAAATTAAGTTCTTTTTAATTAAAAATTCATATCAATTTTTATCTGAAACCTTTTCAGCATTATGTATACATTCATACAATCTTTCCACTTTGATTATTACATAGTGCACAATTTCATTCCTATAATTAATCATTGTAAAATGATGTTATTTGATAATATATTTTTAACATTTAATCAAAATTTATAGGTGAGAGTAACCTGTTGTTTTTCCTTTTGTGTAAGGTACCTCAGGCTTTATTTTTCACCATATTCCAGATTGGTTAAGAGAGCATACCTTCTTCACCACCCAGAAACATTTCTGTAATAGCGGTCAAGTCATCTCCTCCATAATGTTTAAGGACTTAACTGAACTGAAGGAAATTTGATATTTCCCTTCTGTTTTCCATTTCTATTTACTTCTCCTTAAGGCTAGGTTTTCATGGCTTCCCAGGTGGCTCAGTGATAAAGAATCTGTTTGCCAATGCAGGAGACTCAGGTTTGATCCCTGGCTTAGGAAGATCCTCTGGACCCCTGGCGCAACCCACTCCAGTATTCTTCCCCAGAAAATTCCATGGACAGAAGTACCTGGCAGGCTACAGTCCATGGGGTTGCAAAGAGGAACTGAACATACACACACACACAGGTCTAGTTGTTCAGCAATCCCTTAGAAATTACTGTCTTCATTATTATGATGATTTCATCATTTTTAGGGCATGAAAAGATTCTAAACACAACAGTTTCTGCTAAATTTTATTATATATTCCAGTAGCACATGAGCTACCAGAGAAGACCATATAGCATATGAGAGAGAATCTCATATCTGCTTTCTTCATGAAGGTAAAATAAACTGACTGCTTATCATCAAATTAGTCACAGTTTCTAAGATTCACCTCAGTACACTGAGAGAGACAAATGAAACATAAGACTTACTGTTTTGTCCACGTTGACTCGTGGTTATTATACATGTTCTCTTTTGGCTTTGTCTAGAAGCACCAGACTTTACTCGTTCACTGGCATAAGTATGAGATTCACTCATCTCTGGAGAAAAACAGTTCAAGCCACTATGTCATGGTCTTTCTGCCACTCAGCTCATAAATGTTAAAATTTAAGTTGGCATTCCCACCCATATCCTTTTTAAAGCATAACATCAAATTATTTTATTTTGTATTACCTTATGATTTTTATGCTTTGTGATATAAACAAATGCTGGGCTGAATGAAGCCCAAGCTGGAATCAAGATTGCCGGGAGAAAGATCAGTAACCTCAGATAGGCAGATGACACCACCCTTATGGCCGAAAGTGAAGAAGGACTAAAGAGCTTCTTGATGAAAGTGAAAGAGGAGAGTGAAAAAGTTGGCTTAATGCTCAACATTCAGAAAACAAAGAACATGGCATCTGGTCCCATCACTTCATGGGAAACAGATGGAAAGGCAGTGGCAACAGTGGCAGACTTTAATTTTGGGGGCTCCAAAATCAGTGCAGATGTTGACTGCAGCCATGAAATTAAAAGAAGTTTACTCCTTGGGAGAAAAGTTATGACCAACCTAGACAGCATATTAAAAAGCAGAGACATTACTTTGCCAACAAAGGTCTATCTAGTCAAGGCTATGGTTTTTCCAGTAGTCATGTATAGATGTGAGAGTTGGACTATAAAGAAAGCTGAGCACCAAAGAATTGATGCTTTTGAACTGTGGTGTTGGAGAAGACTCTTGAGAGTCCCTTGGACTGCAAGGAGATCCAACCAGTCCATCCTAAAGGAGATCAGTCCTGGGTGTTCACTGGAAGAACTGATGCTGAAACTGAAACTCCAATACTTTGGCCACCTGATGCGAATAGCTGACTCATTTGAAAAGACTGATGCTGGGAAAGATTGAAGTCGGGAGGAGAAGACAGAGGATGAGATGGTTGGGTGGCATCACCGAATCAATGGGCATGAGTCTGAGTAAACTCGGGGAGTTGGTGGTGGACGGGGAGGCCTGGCATCCTGCAGTCCATGGGGTCGCAGAGAGTCGGACACAACTGAGCAGCCGAACTGAACTGAACTGATATAAACAAAAGTACATTTATGCTATGGCAAAATATCTCTAGCAAGATCTTATGTACTATTAAAGTGCTAATGTGTTGCAATGAAATATAACATCAAAATAAAACAGTGTATCATGAAAAAGACTGGTTTCTAAGGAGTTACACATTTGTTTGATTCACAACGCCATTTACTAAGTTAATAACTTCACAAATTGCAAGAAGAAAGAAAGAGAAAGAAAAGGGGAGGGGTTTGGATGAAGGAAGACAAAGAATATTAACACAGTCTGGTGTGGATCTTTTAAAAAGTTAAAGTAAATAATATACATCTAGTGTCAATAATGTAAATTTGGTAGTAAAGAATATATAGTAGTGTATCTAATGTTCTTCATAGTGAAGAACTTGCAAAGAATAAAATAGGGTCTAAAATTTTAGGATAAAGATAAGCAAAGACTCTTCCCTCTGAACAAAGCAAATGAAACTCATTTTTTCTTTCTTTTTGAACAGTAATCATTACTGAATATGTAAAAGCCTCTTTATAAATGAAATGCTAATACAAATTACCTTTTACACTTAAAATTAAACGAAAACATTATTTTCTCAGATGGCAAAGAATCTGCCTGCAATGAGGGAGACCTGGGTTTGATCCCTGGGTCAGGAAGATCCCCTGGAGAAGAAAATGGCAACATACTTCAGTATTCCTGCCTGGAGAATTCCATGGAGAGAGGATTCTGGTGGGCTATGGTCCACAGGGTCACAGAGTCAGACACAAACGAACGACAAAGACTTTCACATAATATGTAATGTAGCAAACTTTATTATTAAATGTGTGAATAAGGTAAGAATATTTTATGGTTGAAGAAATGAAATTTTAGAGGTGGCCAAAGTCATACTGCTTACTTAATATAGTGCTACCACTTATAAGTAATTTATAATACTTTAGTTGAAGAAGCATTTTCAATTTATGTCACTTGAGTTGAATATCACAGAGATCCACTAAGGTAAATATGAAATGTTTTTTATCTCTATTTACTAGAAAAGGAAACTTAAGTCCATAGAGGTTGTGGAGTGTCCCAGATCTCAAAGCTAGAGACTGGTAAAAGCTTGATTAAAATTCAATTCTAACTCCAATCCTAAAGCTGTTATTATTTTATGCTGCCTCAAACTGTGAGATACATTACTTTGTTAGTTAATGAAGGGGAGAAAAAGCTGTCAAGTTTTTGAAGCCTTGATTTAAAATATAATATGAACATAAGTGATTCAAAGTAAATTGCTTTTCTGTGACTTATATGTTTGATAAAATTCTGGGTATTTTAAAATTATACAGAAAGAGTAAACTCCATTTATACAGAAAGCATGTACTTCTGCCACGATGAACCCACCTATCTCAGACCAATCCCACTGTATAATTATGACTGCTTATCTATATCAAAGATGAATTCAGAGTTTTCATTTTTTAGAAAGTGTTCCTGAATAAAATAAAAATGGGATTTTTTTTTTCTAGTTTTGTCTCCTTGTGGTAAGTTAATATGTTTACATTAGAAAAGTGAGAATACAGAAAGGTTCATGCATGCAGATATTAAAAAAAGGAAAGAATGGAAATGAGAATTCATATAAAATCAAGTAGTATTAACCTTTAAATTTTCCCTTACTAGAAAATAAAAAAATAATCATTTCAAACTGTTAAAAAATGTAATAGTTGCTTTTAATTCACAGGATATATCGGTAACTGCTTCTTTGCAAGGTAAATCTAGGTAGGATATATAAACTTTTATTGAATGATTTTTCCTAGTATGCTTTTTTTGAGCTTCTGTCCTTATCATTGCCATCATTTACAAGTTATCACCATCATCATCATTAACAAAACTAATCTCACATTTGTTATTATATTAATATCTTAACATTGTCTAGCATAGCTCTCAGACAAAACGTGTTGAATAAGTATACATAATGCTTAGATTTTTTAAAAATGTTGTTTTATATTTGATTATGATTGTTGGAAACAATGAAAATAATTTGTTTCCTTTTAGCAAGTAATATTGTATGTCACAGAGGGTAAGTGATTTGCACAAGAGTAGAAAACTCGTGTGTGAAATTTTAAATTGAAATTCAATTCTCTAGTCCCAAAAGTAAAGATTTATTCTTTTAGCTTTATTTGAAGACTTCATCTTATAGCATCATCATAACTTCTGATTCTTCAATAAGCATATCCTACTTATCCATCATTAAATAAAGTGAAAAATAATATACCCCTGAAGTAATAAGCATTCCTTGCCTTCAGTAAGTCGGTTCAAACACTTAAGGAACAACTAGAATTACCTTACAGCATAAATATTTTTAGAAACTTTCTTGAGGTTAAAACCTCAAGAGTTCTTATTTCTTGAACAACAGCTGTTAGAAACACACAGAGCGACGCACACAGACACACACCTGATCAGAGAAAGAAGATCCTGATTCTTGTGGATAAGAGCCTCCTGAAAAAAAAAACATGTCCGAGTTCCCCATTTAAAAATGACACTAGTGATTTCCACTCAATTTTGATCCCTGAAGAAAGATATGATAGGTGTTTTTCTCATCTCATCTTTCTGTTGAAAGAGCGCCACACAAACCACAGTACTTCCGCCTCTCATTGCACAGAATGCTTCCCTTTTGATGGAATAAATGTTAGGTTCTAACTTATTTTATGACTTAAAAATGGTAAATTAAGTGATAACAAATAGCCAGAGTTTTAAGAAACAAATGATGGGATAACAGAATCACCTTCTAAATTTTTTCCAAAAGTGAATAATTTGTTATAAAACATAGTTGTAAGTAGTGGGTGGAAGAAAAAAGGAGAAAAAATTAAACTTCTTAATTACTTTGTGAAAAATTAAACTTCTTAATCATTTCATTTGAGTGGACTTAACTGTGCTGTATCATATAAACTGAAACCACAGAAAGATAGCTTTTGTATATATACTATTAATTTGTACATACGTATATAGGTATTTATACCTAAACATGTATGTGTATATATACATATGTGTGTACATGTTGTTAGTGGTGTTCAGTCCCTAAGTTGTGTCTGACTCTTTGCAACCCCACGAACTGAAGCACACCACTCTCTTCTGTCCTCCACTATCCCCCAAGTTTGCTTAAATTCATGCTAATTGAGTCAATGATGCTATCTAACCATCTCATTGTCTGCCACCCAATTCTTTTGCCTTCCATCTTTCCCAGCATCAGATTCTTTTCCAATGAGTCAGTTCTTCACATCAGGTGGCCAAAATATTGGAGCTTCAACTTCAGCAACAGCCTGCCAATGAATATTCAGGGTTGGTTTGATCTCCTTGCAGACCAAAATACTTGTAAGGGTCTTCTCCAGCATCACAGTTTGAAAGCATCAGTTCTTCTTCATTGTTCAGCCTTCTTTATGGTCCAACTCTCACATCTGTACATGACTACTGGAGAAACCATAGCTTTGATTATACGGATATTTATATGTATGCATACCCACGACTTTTTAATGATGAAAATAGGAAGTGTTTACAAAATAAAAATTATAGGATGAATCATCATATGCCTAGTGTAAATAATTATCAACTTACATCCCAAATTTCGTTTTCTATGTATGTGAGTGACTCAGGTCTATCTCTGCTCATAAGTAGGGCTCTTTTCTCTTTTTTCCTTCTGAACACCACTCATTGTATAACTGCTTCTCTGTTGCTCAGAACAATAGCACCAAATTTCTTGGCAGAGTAGCAACAAAAGTCAACTAATGCCTTAATGCTCTGGTTTTTAGCTATTTATAACTTCTGTTATAAATTATAAATTTATAATATATATTTAAGAAGTGATGGCATTTCATTTCATTAACAAATAATGACACTCAAACTGTGACATTCAAAAGTTTAAAGAGATTGAGTGACTAAATGTAATAAACATTAGATGGTGTCCTGGATGGAATAATGGAACAGAAAATAGACATTAAGTAAAAACTAAAGAAATATGAATAAAGTAGTTTCTTTAATATCAACATCAGTTCATTTGTTGTGAAAAAAGCATCATTCTAATATATGCTGCCAATAATAAGAGAAACTGGACACTGGGTTATAGGAACTCTTTGTATTATTTTTTGTACTTTTTATATTAAAGACTATTCTAAGATAAAAATTTATTTAGAGTAAGTTTTAGTGAAAGTTGGACTCTTTGTACTTCTTTATAATATTCTATTCTATAGAATAGCAGCTATCATTATCTTTATTTTTATTATAAATTAGAGGGGGCAATTTGAAGAAGAAAACAAAAATATGTACTCTAAAGGAAAATAACTTTAAAAAAGAGTCATTTTTATGAACTCTCACTGAACAGTTCAGTTCAGTTCAGTCACTCAGCCGTGTCCAACTCTTGCAACCCCATGGACTGCAGTATGCCAGGCTTCCCTGGCCATCACCAACTCCTGGAGCTTGCTCAAACTCAAGACCATAGAGTCAGTGATGCCATCCAACCATCTCATTCTCTGTTGTCCCCTTCTCCTGCCTTCAATCTTTCCCAGCATCAAAGTCTTTTCCAATGAGTCAGTTCTTCACATCAGGTGGCCAAGTTTTGGAGTTTCAGCTTCAGCATCAGTCCTTCCAATGGATATTCAGGACTGATTTCCTTTTGGATGGACTGGTTAGATCTCCTTGCTGTCCAAGGGACTCTCAAGAGTCTTCTCCAACACCACAATTCAAAAGCATCAATTCTTCAGTGCTCAGCTTTTTTCATAGCCCAACTCTCACATCCATACATGACTACTGGAGAAACTATAGCTTTGACTACATGGACCTTTGCTGGCAAAGTAACGTCAATGCTTTTTAATATGCTGTCTAGCTTGGTCATAGCTTTTCTTCTGGAGCAAGCATCTTTTAATTTCATGGCAGCAGTCACCATCTGCAGTGATTTTGGAGCCCAAAAATGTAAAGTCTGTCACTGTTTTCATTGTTTCCCCATCTATCTGCTATGAAGTGATGGGACTGGATGCCATGATCTTACTTTTCTGAATGTTAACTTTTAAGCCAAATTTTTTTACTCTCCTCTTTCACTTTCATCGAGAGTCTCTTTGGTTCTTCTTTATTTTCTGCCATAAGGGTGGTGTCATCTGCATATCTGAAGTTATTGATATTTCTCCTGGCAATCTTGATTCCAGCTCATGCTTCATCCAGTCTAGCATTTCTCATGAAGTACTCTGCATATAAATTAAATAAGCAGGGTGACAATGTACAGCCTTGACGTACTCCTTTCCCAATTTGGAACTAGTCTGTTGTCTCACTGAACATGTGCTTGTAAAAACAGAACTTCAACCAGTAAATTCACGGCCTATTCCATAAATAAGAGATAATTATCAGGAGATAATTTTTAGTTAATAGAGCAATTACATAGACACTGTAACTATTTGCTATGTACCAAATGTGTAAGATAAAATTAACATAGGTAAAAGTAAGCTCTGCAATATTTGATAAAGCTATAGCTATTTTTCTGAAATCAATACGTCATTTTTAAAATTTCTGTATGGATAGCACAGACATCAAATAGTTTTATAGGAGAGAGAAATTAACTTTCAAGGACTTTCATTATAAATTATACAAAGTTTTCTAAACTATAGGGGGAAAGGGAGTTGTTGCTATTTTTTTCACTACAACTAGAGTTACCTTGATTTCCAAATTAGATGAAAATGTGTTAACAGTAAAAGGAAAAGTTAACCTTATTTATGAACACTGTTACAAGATTGTAAAACAGTCCCAAGTCATATCAAACACTGTATAAAACTGCTTAGCATATAGATGACCAAATTCAGTTTATTTCAGGATTGTAATAATTATCTTTCAGAAGAATGTTAAGTAAAATGCTACAAACAATAGATTTAAGAAATAAAAGAACATGATTGCATCAAGATGGAGTACATGCTTCTTATAATTCAACAACTTTTCATGATAAACAATCTTAGTATATATATCAGAATCTATATAAACATTCTTTTTTTTTTTCAAAGTTTAAACTTTTATTTTGTATTGGAGTATGGCCAATTAACAATGGTGTGGTAGTTTCAAGTAAACAGCAAAGGGACTCAATCATACATATACATGCATCCATTTTCTCCCACACCTCCCCTCCTATCCAGGCTGGCACAAAACATTGAGTAGAGTTTCATGTAATATATGATAGGTCGTTGTTGGTTATCCATTTTGAATATAGTAGTGTGTATAATGATCTCCCCAAACTCCCTAACTATCCCTTCCCCCTGACAGACCTGAATCTGATAAACATCATTCTTAACCTCAAGGTATTAGTAGCTTTTTAGAAAATCATTACGACAAAATGATGATAATACCACTTTGCTTCAAAATCATTGAGGAGATTCTTCAGCACTCTTAAGACCACCACAAAAAGTTTAAAAGATAAGGACTTAAAAAAATTTTTGCTGATGATATAATTACAAACATAGAATATAAAAATAATTTAATGACTAGTTAATAGAAATAATATTAGTATAACTGAATGTAACATTAATTTGTAAATTCTCTCATACTAAAGGTCAATAATAAACAGAAACAATTAATTAACAGCCACAGTAGAAACATTGTTAGATACTTATGAGCAAGTCTAACAGAAATAGACAAGATCTACATGGAACTTATTCTATAATTTTATATAAATATTGTTAAACACAACTCAGTTTTAATAGGACCACTGGATCTAATAAATATGCCAATTAATCCTAAAATAGTTCAGGAGTTAAATTCACTTCCAATTAATATCCCCTGTTATACTATGTTCCTTAAAGAAAAATCCAAGAGTAGACCTGTCACTGTTGAAGAAGAAAAAACAATAGTGACCTTTTTCTTCTAGATATCAAGACTTTTGCTAAAGCTACGTTCAACAAAGTTTTGTTACAACAAAATGATATGAGAACATAAACAAATCAGGCAAACTGAAAGAGAAAAGATACAAACAAGAAGTCATGTGTATCAATGAAAAAATAGATTAGGTATCATTGTAGATAAAGTAGAAAATGAAGTACTATTAAATAATTACTGCTGTGAATTTTTAAGTCATTATAAAAACCCAAATGTGAATATATACATTCTGCCATATATGCATCATATGCAGAATTAGGAACTTAAATCATAACCTGGTGTGCATAAAAATAAGTAAATACATGAAAATTGATATCAATTCATAAGATTGTTTCAGTATACACTTTATTTTCATTTAATTTATTACATTTATTTGAAACATAAAATATAAAATAGCAAAACACTAAAATTATAAGGAAATGCAAGGTTATCAAACTCAAAAATTTTAACAATATACTGAGAAAAGAAGGAGAGTAAATTTGGTAGTATGTTTCAAATTGAACAATAAACAATTGTATTTAATATATATATACATATATCTATATATATATATGCTCTAGTGACAACTATTTGCTAGACGCTTTTCTAAACCTTGGGACTGTTAAATAATCTAGGCAAAATTTCTTGCCTTGTAATGGAGATTACATTTTAGTGTAGGTGATAGAAAAATGGAAAAGAGAGTGTGAAATAATTTCAAGAATAAACAAAACAAGTGACTGTAAAATACATTGAGGGGAAAAAATAGTTATCTTCTGATAGTCTTTGACCAATATTCTTTTCAGCTAATCCACATTTTCCATTGCCAATGCTACAGAAGCTTTTAAAGCAAGACCTTGACATAAGAAATACAGGCAGACATTTTCTTAAAACCACATTTAAAAAAAAAATTCGATCTATAAAAGGAAATGAATGTGGGTTTTTTTATGGGGAAATCTAAATCACACTTACTTGAAGGGTTATTTTTTATGTTAGCAGCTTTAGGTTTAACCGATGCGTCTTTTAAATAAAAGACCAAGAAAAAAAAAAATAAAAATAAAGTAGAAAGAGAACATCTGAATAGTCTACTCATTTCGTTTATTTCAAATAAGAACTTAGAGTCCTGTGAAAAACTCACAAAAATATACTTAACAAGAACAATTTCTGGAAAGAAACAACGTAAGCATGAGAGTGTCGTGTCATACGTAAAGCTCCCTCTGTAAAGCGAGAGTGAGAAAAGGAGTCTTTTTTTTTTTAAGATAGAGGGCAAATAATTTTTCATTAATTTATTAATTAAGGCATGATTAGCATATAACATTATATTAGTTTCAAATGTATAACAATGATTCAATATTCACATATATTGCAAAATGATCACCACAAAAGTCCAGTCAACATCTATCTTTAAGGATTCTTAAAAGAGATATGTTCTGAGTCAGGAATGTGAGCTAAAAAATGAAAAGGCAGGGGAGACATTTAAAACTTACTAGTGTAAAGAGATAGTATGTATAATGAAATTCCAACATCTTTCTCAATGCTCAGCACACATTCACCCTGCCCCAGTCATCACGGATCATTTACTGAGGATGTGCTCAACAGTGGTGATATTTCAGTGACATGTGAAATTGCAGAAGTGCATGACATTGCTTTCAGAAGACATACTTTCTAATAAATGGTGTTTTATTGGACCAACAAAATGAATTTATGCAGATGGAGTAATTTGACTATAAAAATACATGTATAGGTTTCATAGGGACTTATCTATATGACATTTTGAAATTACTGGAGATAGACATTTACCATGCTTTGCAAACAGCCTGGGTTCAAGTCATCTGAGAATAACCACTGCCACCTCAACAAGCTCTTCAAAATTAAATTTGTTAAGTGAGAATAACCACTACGGTTAATCAACAGGCCTTCTTGGCCAGTAAGGTACAGTCTAGCTTACATGACTGAGCCTGTGCTAAGCTCTTCCTGTGTACAATAAGGGGCGGAGGTGGTGAGGCCACAGTGCAACTTTGTGGTGGGAAGCTGTCCTCGGGGCCGGATACTCATCTCAAGCTGTGATACTAAAACTGGATGTGGTCAGGGGTGTTTGCTGGACAGTTGCCTGGAAATGCAAGCATAAGTTGTATGACCATGACCAACAGAAACTTTTGTAGTATTGATTTTTTCATAAATGTGTTTAAATCGATGAGACAGGACAAGAAGATTCTAAAATTTATAACAAGAGCAATGAAGTAAATAAACCTGACTGGAAGAAACAGAGTTGAGTCTGGATACTCACGGGAATGTTGGAGCAGAATGAAATGCCCAGTGACAAAGTGAAAGATCGGCAAACACACTTGAATAAATAATTACTCAGAACTTAATATAAATTCAGAACACAGCTAGGTGTTGCATACTTGGCAAGGCACATATACAGTCAGCCAGTACATTGTAGTAGAATGAACATAAGGCAGAGATTTCATAAATCTTGAATGTATACTTCAGCAGGAAGAGGAAGAGACTAGATCACCATCTTGGCAACTAATATTGATTGGTACGGTTTCTTGAGTTTGTAACCGATAAATAATTCCTTAGCCCCATCTTAGTTGAAGCCTTCTGTGATTTAAAAAATAAACAATTCTATCGAGGGGTCATTTCTTCAACAAAGAAATGTTTTCATTCCATTAACTTAGCCCATGCTAGAAGACTTCATATTTGTTTTGTTTTGTTTAATATCAATCTATTTGATATAGTGAAACATAAGAGTGTTTCCCTACTGTGGTATTAACTTATAATTTGTGAATAAATGGCCATGTAAATAGTAAATCTTTTCAAAATCACTCTCAAGTGAAAAATATGCATGACTTACAAGTTAGATGTCTTCAAATTACTATTAGCATTCTAGTTATTTTCCTTGTTTGATTGCTTGTTTGCTTGGCATTTAATCTTAAGTTTTCTGCCACAATGGTAATCTCCACAGTCACGGAAAAAAGGAAATATGCCATTTACAACTTCTGTGTCTTGAATCCAAACTCACTTTCAATATCAAAGAATACTAGGATTTTGTCAATATCATGAAATGTGTATATTACTTACCCCAGGTACACAAAGAAATAGATCTAGGAATAAGGCAACACTTTTTCCAAGGACAATGGGTCATTAGTTGCAGATGTAGGTAGAATCAAAGTCTCTCAAATCACTTTTTAAATGCACCTACTAGCAGTTGGTCAAATTCTAATTTATTTATTGCTTCTTCATTTATTGTTAGCAGATTCATTTGCATACACAGGAATAAAAATGCATTGTTTAAACTCTACAGTTCTTACATTACCCTCTTGGAGAGTTTGAAAATATCTACTGAAACCTTGCAGTTTTCCTTCTATGGTAGTAGCCAACCTCCTGGAGCCTCTTTATACTGGCTTATTTTTTCTCCATTATTATATACAGAATTAATGACATCAAAACACAATAAAATATATATATGTACACACACAAATAGGAAACTACTTGTACTTTCATGAAGACTCTACCCTATTTCTTGTTTGAGTTAGTCTTTGTTAAGGATTTCTGTGTGTCAAGTATATTGTTTGGCAACAGATATATATATATACAGTTTAAAAAAATAAAAAACACAGTCCCTATTATCTAATTGTTCACAGTCTGTTTATAGACATAAGCATATGGTTTTAAGTGAACATGTAATTTGCAATGGTAAACACAATTGCTAGGTATTATAGAAGAGAGAATTATATCTGACAATTTCATAATGGATTACCAATATCAACTGTGAGGAAATGGTGTTAGGGAGATGTCCTGGATTAGGTGATTTAAAAGGAGTTTATTTAAAAACAATATGTCTCATATCGAACTTCCCTTGTGGCTCAGCTGGTAAAGAATCCGCCTGCAATACAGGAGACCTGGGTTTGATCCCTGGGTTGGGAAGATGCCCCGGAGAAGGGAAAGGCTACCCACTCCAGGATTCTGGTCTGGAGAATTCCATGGACTACATAGTCCATGGGGTCACAGAGAGTCAGACATGACTGAGCAACTCTCATACATACATGTTAGATAGCAAGTTGAATGGGGCTAAGATATACCAAGAATTGATGATAGAAATGATGAAGACTTAGAAGAAAGAGGCATTAAAATGAATAAAGAGAGCTATGAGTAGTCCAGTATTGTTGGTTTAAGTGAGGTTATGAATATCTGGAGATGGATGGAACACGGAACAGTCTAGAATGACAAGAATTGAGTGTGAGTCTTTGTCTCACTCACTTTACTGAGTGTGACAATCTCCAGGTCCATCCATGTTGCAGCAAATAATATTATTTCATTCTTTTTCTGGCAGAGTAATACTCCATTGCATAAATGGACCACATCTTCTTCGTCCATTCATCTGTTAATTGACATTTAGGTTGTTTCCATGTCCTGGTTGTTGTTGTATTATAAATAGTGTTGCAATGAGTGTTGGGGTGTATGTATTGCTTTGAATTAAATTGGGAGATTGAGATTGACATATAACACTACTATATAAAAATAAATAATTAATAAGAACCACTGTTTAGTACAGGTGGCTCTACTTAATACTCAGGAACGACCTATAAGAGAAGCTTATCCTCCTGCCCTCAGTCTTTCCCAGAATCAGGGTCTTTTCCAGTGAGTCGGCTTTTAACATCAGATGGCTCCCAAAGGATATTCAGCATCAGTCCTGATTCAGCTTTACCATCAGTCCTTCCAATAAACAATCAGGGTTAGTTTCCTTAAGGATTGACAGGTTTGATTTCCTTGCTGTCCAAGGGACTCTCAAGACTTTTCTCCAGCTGTACAACTCAAAAGCATCAATTCTTCAGGGCTCAGCCTTCTTTATGGTCCAGCTCTCACATCCGTACATGACTGTTGGAAAAACCATAGTTTGACTTACAGATCTTTGTTGACAAAGTGATGTCTTTGCTTTTTAATATGCTATCTAGGTTCATCATAGCTTTGCTTCCAAGGAGTAAGAGTCTTAATTTCAGGGCTGCAGTCACCATCGCAGTGATTTTGGAGCCCAAGAAAATAAAGTCTGTCACTGTTTCCATTTTATCCCATCTATTTGCCGTAAATTGATAAAAGTGTATGCCATGATCTTAGTTTTTTGACTCTTGAATTTTAATTCAGCTTTTTCACTCTCCCCTTTCACTTTCATCAAGAAGCTCTTTAGTTCCTCTTTACATTCTGCCATAAGGGTGGTATATCTTCATATCTCAAGTTACTGAAATTTCTCCCAGCAGTATTGATTTCAGCTTGAGCTTCATCCAGCCTGGCATTTCACATGATGTAATCTGCACACAAGTTAAATAAGCAGGGTAACAATATACAGCCTTGACATACTCCTTTCCCAATTTGGAACCACTTTGTTGCTCCATGTTTGGTTCTAACTGTTGCTTCTTGACCTGCATACAGGTTTCTCAGGAGGAAGGACAGTTGCTCTGGTATTTCCATCTCTTGAAGAATTTTCTACAGTTTGTTGTGATCAACACAGTCAAATGCTTTAGTGTAGTCAATGAAGCAGAAGTAGATTTTTTTTTGGAATTCCCTTGTTTTTCTATGATCCAGCAGACTTTGGCAATTTGTTCTTTGGTTCCTCTGCCTTTTCTAAATCCAGCTTGAACATCTGGAAGTTTTTGGTTTATATACTGCTGAAGTCTAGCTTGAAGGATTTTAAGCATTACCTTGCTAGCATGTGAAATGAGCGCAATTGTGTGGTAGTTTGAACATTTTTTGGTATTGCTCTTTTTTGAGAATGGAATGAAAACTGACCTTTTCCAGTTCTGCTGGCCACTGCTGAGTATTCCAAATTTGCTGGCATATTGAGTGCAGCACTTTCACAGCATCATCTTTCAGGATTTGAAATATCTCAACTAGAATTTCATCACCTCCACTAGCTTTGTTTGTAGTGATGCTTCCTAAGGCCCACTTGACTTCACATTCCAGGATGTCTGGCTCTAGGTGAGTGATCACATCATCATGATTATCTGGGTCATGAAGGTCTTTTTTTGTACAGCTCTTCTGTATATTCTTACCACCTCTTCTTAATATATTCTCTTTCTGTTAAGTTCATACCATTTCTGTCCTTTATTGTGCCTATCTTTGCATGAAATATTTCCTTGGTATCTCTAGTTTTTTTTAAAGAAATCTCTAGTGTTTCCCATTCTATTGTTGCTATATTTCTTTGTACTGATAACTGAAAAGGTTTTCTTATCTTTCCTTGTTATTCTTTGGGACTCTGCTTTCAGATGGGTATATATTTCTTTGTCTCCTTTGCCTTTCTCTTCTCTTCCTTTCTCAGCTATTTGTAAGGCCTCCTCAGACAATCATTTTGCATTTCTTTTTCTTGGGTTTGATTTTGATCACTACCTCCTGTACAATGTTTTGGACTTTCATCCATAGTTCTTCAGGCACTCTGTCTATCAGATCTGGTCCCTTGAATCTATTTGTCACTTCCACTGCATAATCATAAGGGATTTGATTTAGTTCATACCCGAATGGCCTAATGGTTTTCCCTACTTTCTTTAAGTCTGAATTTTGCAATAAGAAGTTCATGATTTGATGAGTGTGAAGTGAGAATTGACAAAGTCAGATTTTCACTCTGTAGGTAAACAATACGACCTGTTCAGAAGATGGTATATTTGTTATAAATGGAGGTATGATGAAAAAACCTTAAAACAAACCTAATACTTGAAGATGAAATATTGAAATATTGTCCTGCTAATATAGGAAGGACACATATAGGATCTTTACTGTACCTTCTGCTCAATATTAGAAATAAAGCCCTTCCCTGTAAAAATAAGTAAAAAACAAACAAACAATTGCACTTGGAGGGAAGAAATGAAGTGTGATTGTTTATAGATGTAATATCTTTTTATATAAAAAAATCCAGAGGAATATATACTCAAAATGACAGAATTAATATATAAAATTAGAGAAGTCATTGGAGTTAAGGTCAAACTGTAAATCTCATTGTATTTCTGTTTGCAACAGCAAAATTACTAAAAATTTAAAAAATAAAGATGCTATTTACAAAAACATGACTAGGAACTACCTATATTTCTGTAAGATTTCAATATGGAAAAATATAAAATACAAGGGAGAAATGATCGAAAACCTAATTCATGAAAGGATAAAGTATGATATTGACTAGAAGAGTAAATATTGTAACTATGACTCTCTTTACAAAATATTTTAAATATTAAATGAAGTCTCAAGCATAATTTCAGTTTTTAAAAATGGTTTTATTGTGGTATAATTTACACAGCAAAAAATCCATCCAGTTAAAATATATAAAATAGCTATTTTAAATATATTTACAATTTACAACCATCACCATTATAAAAATCTAGGAAGTATTCATAATTGATCAGTTATCAGTCATTTTCTATTCCCATCTCCAACACAGCTCTAGGTAATCACTAATCTGCTTTTGGTGTCTGTTCTTCTATTTTTGATATTTCATGTAAGTGGACTCGTACACCATGTGATCGTTTAGAAAGTTTGATTGTCATAAACATGTTGAGCAAGAAAAGTCAGACACCAAAGGAATGATGTCTGTACTTTTTGGTGTGCATATTATATTTCAACTGTTTTTGAAAAAAAAACTTTTATTTTTAGAAAAAAGAATGTAATTCATTTTAAATTTTATGCAGTCATAATATTATTTTTAGTATATTAAAAAACAGAGACATTACTTTGCCAACAAAGGTCCATCTGGTCCAAGCATTGGTTTTTCCACTAGTCATACATGGATGTGACAGTTGGACTATAAAGAAAGCTGAGCACCAAAGAATTGATGCTTTTGAACTGTGGTGTTGGAGAAGACTCTTGAGAGTCCCTTGAACTGCAAGGAGATCCAACCAGTCCATCTTAAAGGAAATCAGTCCTGAATATTCATTGAGAGGACTGATGCTGAAGCTGAAACTCCAATACTTTGGCCACCTGATGCTAACAGCTGACTCATTTGAAAAGACCCTGATGCTGGGAAAGATTGAAGGCGAGAGGAGAAGGGAACGACAGAGGATGACACGGTTAGATGGCATCACCAACTCAATGGACATGAGTTTGAGTAAACTCTGGGAGCTGGGGATGGACGGGGCAACCTGGCGTGTTGTAGTCCATGGGGTTTCAAAGAGTTGGACATGGCTGAGTGACTGAACTGAACTGAATATTATTTCCATTTCACAAGAGCTAAAGTTACCCAATAGCATCCAAACTCACAGTTTAAGTCTCAAGTTTGTGCTTGCAAGTATACTTATTTGGGAATTTACAATCATCTGATTTTAAGCCCCCCCGAGGTTAGCACTGCACAGTTTTTTTTCAGGTGATAAATCTGTTATCATATAATGGAAAAAATGCATAATTTTGTCATATCATTTAAGGAAAACTCATGAAACAATAGCATATTTCATGTAACTGTCATAAAAGATTTTTGAAAACAGGTCATGATTTTAATATAATTTTAGCAAGAATTTGTTGCTTGGAAAATTCTTTAATATTTACATCATTTCATTAACTTTCAACATCTTCCTTCAGCTTTCTATAATTCAACTTAAACAAATCTTTGATATTATTCTTAAAATTTTTAGTTTCATATTTTCCTCCTCTATATAATATTATTTTAGAAAACTTACTGTACTTTGCAAGTTGAGTCATTTTGCCACACCCACGGAAGATCACTGACTTCTCGAAAGATTGGAATCCACGACATAATTGAGAGGGACTTCAGGTATTTCTACATAAAAGTAAAGTATTTTCACTTAATCACTATGAAAAATTTTATTATTCCTTAAAATGCAGGTAGTGTGTTCTTTCAGAGGATCCTTAGTTTCCTGAACAAAATGAAAGGGTTAGACCCTAATCTAACACTAAAGACATAAAGTTGAAAGTTTTGATATAGCCAAGACATTAAGCAATATCTGTACTTCTGATTTAAAATTAGCTCAGTTATGCTTAGCATTTTCATTGTTTTTTATGTAAATAAGGAAAAACTGCTTTACATATTTTGTTACTCATGTTGTAAAAACTCTCATAGCAAGATTTTAAATAAGTTTTTAGATTCTGTGTTTTTTATTTCTCTAGATACTGTGACTCTATCCATGAATTTCTCTACTATATTTTTCAGAGTTTCAGTTTTAGAAGGAAATTAAGGGTTGAAATTGAGAAATAAGTGACATGAAAGCCAAAGTTTTGGTTGCTGGACTTCACACCATTTGTTAACTAAATAAACCCTGAATCAACCTGTTTCTGTATTGGTGGATTCCAGTGAGCCAGACAAGGGGTCAGAGACCCATTTATCTCTGCTAATCCCTACTAAGTACAACTATAAACACTGGAATTAAGGACAGGCACAAGAGTGGAGATTTCTGAAAGAGAAAGGTGAAATGGCTGGAGACCCTGTATTAGGGAACAACAATTAGAAGCATTTTGTATCTTCCCCCCAAAGAAGAATATGACCTAGGCCTGCTGCTTTCCAACACCCAACACCCAGCTTTTCTGTAGAAGGTGGCACATGGAATCCACTCCTCTGCTGTGTGAATCCTGTAGGCAATTAAGATGAGCCTTAAAGGGGATCCATCAGGACACCTGCTCACACGGAGCAGTCGGAGGAAGTTCTTCTCCTTCCTCCACTGGGAGACACTAGGGTTGGGCGGTAGGGGTGGGAATGGGACCAGCAATGGGAATCCCATGCCTAAAAGTACTGAACCCAGAAAACCTCTTTATCCCTGAGGACATAAGACTCCATTTTTACCCAGAGACATTGCATGGAATTGATCTTAAATGTTACATTTACATTATGAGCAGTGGAAAATAACAAATTATGCAAAATTCAGTAGTATAGATGAACTGCAAAAACATCATACGGGAGTGAGCAGAGACAGAAAGAAAACTGCATGATATACGATTCCATGTATGTGTCCATGCGTGCTTATTTGCTTCAGTCATGACTGACTCTTTGTGACCCCAAGGACCGTAACCTACCAGGCTCCTCAGTCCATGGGATTCTCCAGGCAAGAATACTGAAATGGGTTACCATGTCCTCCTCTAGGGCATCTTCCTTACCCAAGGATACAACCTCCACTCCTGCATCACAGATGAATTCTTTACTGCTGAGCCACTGGGGAAGCCCATGATTCCATGTATATGAAATTCAAAAGCAAGCAGAGATTCTGTAGTATTAAGTAAGGACAGCAATTAGATAAGGAGGAAGGAGATGTGATGGGAAAATACACAGAATTGGGTACTGGGGCCAGGAAACTTCAATTTGATGCTCTGTTATGTAATCACATGACTCTATACACTTTGTGATCAATATGCTCACCCATATATTTAGTTTCCTTAATGTATGGGAAAATGAAATAGCAAAGTTTATTTTAGGAAGAAAATCATTTATTAGGGCTAGATTTCCATGAAAAGCAAGAAATGGAAATTATCAAATGTGCATTAAAGTTGTAAACACAGAAAAAACACATAAAGTCACACAATGGAGTATTAACAGACTAAAAACTACAATATGTACAGAACATGAATGGATCCCACAAAAATAACACTGGCTGATTCAAAGACTTTAGCAAAATGTTAGATACCTTTAATGTCTTACCATTTCTTCTTCATTATCTATACAAAGCAGAGTAAAATTCTTAGAAGCGCAGGCTGTCAAACTCTCATTCCATTTTTTTTCCCCCAAAACTAGTGTAATAGCAATTGTTGGACTATGTAAACCAGCTGAGTCACAAGGGAAGCCCATAGATGAGCTTGGTGGGCTACAGTTGTTGGGGTCGCAAGAAGTCAGATATGCCTGAGTGACTACACAATGGAGGGAAATTACCAACTGACTCTAAGTAAAGGAAATATTTAGCAACTTCTAAAGAAGAAATTTAATTTAGGTTAAATTTTGTAAGAAAAGGAGATTTGAAGAAAGGAACTTATGTGACTATATCCAAATAGATATTGAGAGGTAAAATATTAATGATAAAATTTCAAATTGTAAATATACATTTGTATTCAAATCCAAGAGAACAAATATGGCATGAGCAGTGAATAAAAGTAGAGAATAAATGTTTTTCATTGTTTGAGAAGCAGGTGAAAGCACTAACTTGTTCTTTATTGAGTAGAGAATACAAACTGTAAAATATAGGGCACTAATAAAACTAAGGCATATTAAATGAATAAGTTCCTGTAGAGGAAAGTAAAAAATATCTATTGTGAAATATAAGAAAAAGATAAAGCAGAATGCAAAGAAACAATATACTATACTTAAAAATCAATTATATATGCTTATATACAAATAATATATATAAAGTTTACAGTGATATTGAAATTAAGTTAAATATATATGGAATAGCTTTCCATTTAAATTTTAAGAATGTTTTAATTTAAAATATTGTACTTAATACAGCTATTATTGTGAAATATAAGAAAAAGATAAAGGGGAATGCAAAGAAACAATATATTAAATTTAAAAATTAATTATATACACTTACACGCAAATAAAGTATATAAAGAATACAAAAATTTTAAAATTAGGTTAAATATATATGGAATAGCTTTCCACTTAAATTTTAAGAAGGCTTGTAATGTAAAACATTTTATTAAATATAGCTATATATATATATATAAGAATTATTTTAATAACTGCTATCTTAATGACACTTTTTAAAATGAAACATAAAGAGGAAATTTAAGAAGATGAAAAGTGATATCATGCAGCCCAAGCTGATAGAACTGCTGAAGTTAACTGTCAGTGCATTAACTGTACTGTCAGTACTGTCTGTACATTAACTGTCACAAGATAAGGCAAGAACCATGTTAGAAAAGATGAAGCATGTTTCATAACAATGTATTGAGGATCATACCATTAACAATTAAAAAAAATCTGCATGTCCTTAATAGTACAACTTCAAGGAAGATTTGAGAAAGGTATGTAGGTTAAACTCAAACCAGGCTCTCTAACAACCAACAAGGGTGGGAAAGCCGGTGAGGTGGGAGGGAGGTTCAAGAGGGAGGTAACATATGTATAGGTATGTCTAATTCACGTTCATACATGACAGAAATCAAACAATATTGTAAAACAATCATCAATCAATTAAAAATAAATAAATATAATTTCAAAAATTTTTAAAAAGCGATCATCAATGGAGATTTAAACAATTCCCAGTCACTGCTTATCTGGAAAGCAGATACACCAGTAAGACTATAGACAGATCTAAACTAGAAAATTAACCAACACATATGTGCATGCACACATTTATATACTCGTATGGAATACTCGCATTCTTAATTATACTTAACTTTTCCAAAAATTCACTATATATTCATAACATGATTATATTAATATGAACTATATAGAACTGTAGTGTCATTATTATAGCCTTCAGTCAACTTTGGCAGTGGGACACTTGAAGTGTGAGTGTTCAAATTTAATTTTTAATTAATTATAAAGAAATAAAATGTAATAATTCCTCCTCCACATATAATAGAGATATATATCTCTATATATTATATATATATTATATATCAAATATAATGCACATATAAGAGATATAGATTGTTTCCAGATTCAAGAAATAGTCTACAATTTAAACTAGAAGCAGTAACCAAAAATGTGAAAATCTTTATCTGGTTTTAAGTTCAGTTAAACATTTCTAAATAACATATGAACTCAAGAAAAATCCAAAGTGAATGTTCTCAATTTTTATATGATTTAAAAGGAAAATATAATAGCAAGTCTGTCTTGTGAAATATTGATTGCCTTAAATGTATACATCACAAACAAAAAATAAGAAATAATAAATTTAGTGAGGTTCCCCAAGAAACCAAAAATTAAAAAGTGATTATGTAAAATTAAATTAAAGTAGTCCAGATAAAGAAGTAAAAGGAAAACAAATGATACAAAATCATGACAAAGAAAAACTACATTAGAAAAGAGTAAAATAGACAAAGTTATTTTCACTTCAAAGGCAATATAATTGATAAAAGATATTTTAAGAAAAAAATGAGAAGACATAAATCTTTTACATCTATACTAAATATGACAATACCATTATGGCTTTTACAGATGTTAAATAGATAATAAGGCCATACTATGAATTTATTTGAATATCTGTATTAAATAGAAAATGCATAAAAAATAAAATTACCAAATGTAGTACAACTAGAACTCCAGTTGAGCTATTTCAATCCTAAAAGATGATGCTGTGAAAGTGCTCCACTCAATATACCAGCAAATTTGGAAAACTCAGCAGTAGCCACAGGAATGGAACAGGAGAGTTTTCATTCCAATCTCAAAGAAAGGCAATGCTAAGGAATGCTCAAATTTCTGCACAATTGCACTCATCTCACACGCTAGTAAAGTAATGCTCAAAATACTCCAAGCCAGGCTTCAGAAACACATGAACCATGAAGTTCCAGATGTTCAAGCTGGTTTCAGAAATGACAGAGGAACCAGAGATCAAATTGCCAACATTCACTGGATCATCAAAAAAGCAAGAGATTTCCAGAAAAAACATCTATTTCTGCTTTATTGAATATGACAATGACTGTGTGGATCACAACAAACTGTGGAAAATTCTCAAAGAGATGTGAATAACAGACCACCTGACCTGCCTCTTGAGAAACCTGTATGCAGGTCAGGAAGCAACAGTTAGAACTGGACATGGAACAACAGACTGTTTCCAAATAGGAAAAGGAGTATATCAAGGCTGTATATTGTCACCCTGCTTATTTAACTTATATGCAGAGTACATCATGAGAAATGCTGGATGGATGAAGCCCAAGTTGGAATCAAGATTGCCAGGAAAAACATAAATCACCTCAGATATGCAGATGACACCACCCTTATGGCAGAAAGTGAAGAAGAACTAAAGAACCTCTTGGTGAAAGAGAAAGAGGAGAGTGAAAAAGTTGGCTTAAAGCTCAACATTCAGAAAACTAAGATCATGGCATCCGGTCCCATCACTTCATGGCAAAAAGATGGGAAAACAGTGTAAAGAGTGTCAAACTTTATTTTTGGGGGCTCTAAAATCACTGCAGATGATGAATGCAGCCATGAAATTAAAAGACACTTACTCCTTAGAAGGAAAGTTATGACCAACCTAGACAGCATATTAAAAAGCAGAGACATTACTTTGTCAACAAAGGTCCATTTAGTCAAGGCTATGGTTTTTCCAGTAGCCATGTATGGATGTGAGAGTTGGACTGTAAAGAAAGCTGAGCGCTGAAGAATTTATGCTTTTGAACTGTGGTGTTGGAGAAGACTCTTGAGAGTCCCTTGGACTGCAAGGCGATCCAATCAGTCCATCCTAAAGGAAATCAGTCCTGGTGTTCACTGGAAGGAAGAACTGATGTTGAAGCTGAAACTCCAATAATTTGGCCACCTGATGCAGAAAGCTGACTCATCTGACAAGACCCTGATGCTGGGAAAGATTGAGGGCAGGAGGAGAAGGGGATGACAAAAGATGAGATGGTTGAATGGCATCACTGATTCAATAGACATGGGTTTGGGTAAATTCCAGGAGTTGGTGATGGACAGGGAAGCCTGGCGTGCTGCAGTTCATGGGGCTGCAAAGAATTGGACACGACTGAGTGACTTAACTGAACTGAATTACTTTACAATATTGTAGGGGTTTTGACCATACATTGACATGAATCACCTGTGGGTGTACATGTGTCCCCCATCCTGATCCCTCCTCCCACCTCCCTCCCCATTCCATCCCTCCAGGTTGTCCTAGAGCACTGGCTTTGTGTGCCCTGTTTCATACATTGAACTTGGACTGGTGATGTATTTCACATGTGGTAATATACATGTTTCAATGCTATTCTCTCAAATCATCCCACCCTCACCCTCTCCTACAGAGCCCCAAACTCTGTTCTTTATGTCTGTCTCTTCTGCCATCTCACATATAGTGTCATCGTTACCATCTTTCTAAATTCCATATGTATGCCTTAATATACTGCATTGGTGTTTTCCTTTCTGGCTTACTTCAGTCTGTATGATAGGCACCAGTTTCGTCCACCTCATTAGAACTGACTCAAATGCATTCTTTTTAATAGCTGAGTAATAGTCCATTGTGGATATGTACCACAGCTTTTTTATCCATTTGTCTGGCGATGGATATCTAGGTTGCTTCCATGTCCTAGCTATTGTAAACAGTGCTGCAATGAACATTGGGGTAAACATGTCTGTTTCAATTCTGCTTTTCTCAGTGTGTATACTCAGCAGTGGGATTGCTGGATCATATGGCAGTTCTATTCCCCCCCTTCCCCTTTTTTAAGAGGAGGTAGAAGTTGTATTTCTTTTTCTTAAGATTAATTTATTGAATTTAATTGGAGGCTAATTACTTTACAATATTGTAGTGGTGCCAAACATCGACATGAATCAGCTATGGGTGCACATAGCTGGGTGTGCACATAGATGGGTGCACACTCATCCAGAACCCTTCTCTCACCTCCCTCCCCATCCCATCCCCCAGGGTCATCCCAGTGCACCAGCTGTGAGCACCCTGTCTCATGCATTGAACCTGAACCGGCGATTCACTTCACATTCACATTTGATAATACACAGGTTTCAATGCTACTCTCTCAAACCATCCCACCCTCGCCTTGTTCCACAGAGTCCAAAATTCCCCACAGACCCGCAAGTGAGAGGTTTTCCTGTTGTTTGGAAACTTCTGCTCTTTCACAACTCCCTCCCTGGGACAGGGCTCCATCCCTAAGTCTTTTGTCTCTCTTTTTATCTTTTATGTTTTGTCCTACCTACTTTCGAAGACAATGGGCTGCCTTTCTTGGTACCTGGTGTCCTCTGCCAGCTTCCAGAAGTTGTTTTGTGGAATTTGCTCAGCGTTCAAATGATCTTTCAATGAATTTGTGGGGGAGAAAGTGGTCTCCCCATCCTAGTCCTCTGCCATCTTAGGACCGCCCCTTATTTCCATTTTTAAAGGAATCTCCATGCTCTTCTCCACAGTAGCTGTGCTAGTTTGCATTCGCACCAACAGTGTAAGAGGGTTCCTTTTTCTCTGCACCCTCTCCAGCATTTATTGTTTGAGGACTTTTTGATAGCAGCCACTCTGACCAGTGTGAGACGGTGCCTCATTGTAGTTTTGCTTTGCATTTCTCTGATAATGAGTGATGTTGAGCATCTATTCATGTGTTTGTTAGCCATCTGTATGTCTTCTTTGGAGAAATGTCTGTTTAGTTCTTTGGCCCATTTTTGGTTTGGGTCATTTCTTTTTGTGGTATTGAGCTGCAGGAGCTGTTTTTTGAGATTAGTTCTGTGTCAGTTGCTTCATTTGCTATTATTTTCTCCCATTCTGAAGGTTATCTTTTCACTTTGCTTATAGTTTCCTTCCTGTGCAAAAACTTTTAAATTTAATTAGGTCCCATTTGTTTATTTTTGCTTTTATTTGCATTGCTCTGAGAGGTGGGTCATAGAGAATCCTGCTATGATTTATGTCAGAGAGTGTTTTGCCTATGTTTTCCTCTAGGAGTTTTATAGCTTCTGGTTTTACATTTAGATCTTTAATTCCATTTTGAATTTATTTTTGTTTATGGTGTTAGAAAGTGTTCTAGTTTCATTCTTTTACAGGTGGTTGACCAGTTTTCCCACCACCACCTGTTAAAGAGACTGTCTTCTCTCCATTGTATATTCTTGGCTCTTTTGTCAAAGACAAGTTGTCCATAGATGTGTAGATTTATCCCTGGGCTTTCTATTCTGCTCCATTGACCTATATTTCTGTCTTGATGCCAGTACCATACTGTCTTGATGACTGTAGCTTTGTAGTATAGTCTGAAGTCAGGCAGGTTGATTCCTCCAGTTCCATTCTTCTTTCTCAAAATTGCTTTGGCTATTTAAGATATTTTTTGTATTTCTATACATATTGTGAAATTATTTGTTTTAGTTCTGTGAAAAATACTGTTAGTAGCTTTATAGGGATTGCATTGAATCTATAGATTGCTTTCAGTAGTATACTCATTTTTACTATATTGATTCTTCTGATCCTTGAATTTAGTATATTTTTCCATTTGTGTCATCTTTGATTTATTTCACATAAAATAGACAACTTGGAAGAAATGGACGAATTCTTAGAAAAATATAATCTTCCAAAACTGAACCAGGGACAAATAGAAAATCTTAACAGACCTATCACAAATATGGAAATCAAAACTGTAATTAGAAATCTTCCAACAAACAAAAGCCCAGGACCTGATGGCTTCACAGGTGAATTCTACCAAAACTTTAGAGAAGAGCTAACACCTATCCTACTCAAACTCTTCCAGAAAATTGCAGCAGAAAGTAAACTTCCAAACTCATTCTATGCTGCCACCATCACCCTAATACCAAAACCAGACAAAGATACCACAAAAAGAGAAAGATACAGGCCAATATCACTATGAACATAGATGCAAAAATCCTCAACAAAATTCTAACAAACAAAATTCACAATATATTAAAAATATCATGCATCATGACCAAGTGGGCTTTATCCCAGGGATACAAGGATTCTCAATACTCACAATTCAGTCAATGTGATACACCACATTAACAAATTGAAAGATAAAAAGCATATGAAGATGTCAATAGATGCAGAGAAAGCTTCTGACAAAATTCAACATCAATTTATGATAAAAACCCTCCAGAAAGCAGGCATAGAAGGAACATACCTCAACATAATAAAAGCCATGTATGATAACCCCACAGCAAGCATTATCCTCAATGGTGAAAAATTGAAAGCATTTCATCTAGAGTCAGGAACCCACCCCCACCACTACAATTCAAAATACTTTTGAAAGTTTTAGCCACAGCAATCAGAGAAGAAAAAGAAATAAAAGAAATCCAGATTGGAAAAGAAGCAAAATTCTCACTGTTTGCAGATGACACGATCCTCTATATAGGAAACTGTAAAGACAGTGTAAAGACACCACCAGAAAATTACTAGAGCTAATCAATGAGTATAGTAAAGTTGCAGGATATGAAACTAATAATTCATAGAAACCCCTTGCATTCCTATACACTAACAATGAGAAAACAGAAAGAGAAATTAATGAAACAATTTCATTCACTGTTGTGATGAAAAAATAAAATACTTAGATTAAATCTACCTAAAGAAACAAAAGACTTATATATGGGAAACTATAAAACACTGATGAAAGAAATCAAGGATCCTTAGTTTTCTGAACAAGATTAGAGTCAGTCTAATCTCACACTAAAAGTACAAAATTGAAAGTTAATATTTGTCAAAGCATTAACCAATGTCTGTACTTTGGGTTTAAAATAAACTAAAATATTTATGTTTAGCAGTTTCATTGCTTTTCTTATGTTAATAAGGAAAAGTCTGATTCATGTATTTTAATTGTTACCCATGTTGTCAAATTGAATATAGTAAGGTTTTAAATGTTTTCAGATTCTGCAACATTTGTTTTTCCAAATACTGTAATTATATCACTGGATTTTGCTAATACGTTTCTCAGAGTTTCAGTTTTAGAAGGAAATTAAGCGAATGAAATTGAGAAAATAAATGACATGAAAGACAAAGATTTGTTTTCCGGGTCCTACACCATTCTTCTACTAGGTAAACCTCACAATAATCTGTTTCTGTATTGGTGAAATCCAATGGACCAGACAAGGGATCAGAGACTCATTTCTCTCTGCTCCTCCCTGCTAAGTTCAACTGTAAACACAGGAACTAACGAAAGACACAAGAAAGGAGAATGCTGAAGGGTAGGAAGAGAAAAGTGAAATAGTTTGAGACCCTGAGGTGACGGAAAAATTAGGGGCATTTTATATCCCCTATCCAACAGAAGAAAGTGATGGAGGCCTGCTGCTTCCCAATACCCAACACCCAGCCTAGCTCTAGGAGGTAGCACAGATAAGCCATTCCTCCTGTGTGAGGGGAATCCTGTGAGCAGCACCCGGTGAGCCTTAGAAGGTGATTGATCAGAACACCTGCTAACAAGGAGCAGTCAGAGGAAGTGCTTGTCCTTTCTCCGCCAAAAGGCACTAGAAGTAGGTCGTAGGGGTAAGGATGGGATCAGCAAAGGTGATTCCGTGACTCAAAAGTACTGAACCCAGGAAGCCTCTTTATCTCTGAAGGCATAAGACTCCATCTCCAGTCAGAGACATTGGATGGAATGGATTTTACATAATGAGCAGTAGAAATGAACAAACTCCAGGTAAATGCAAGAATAGGGATGATTTTAAAAGTAGCATACGGGAGTGAGTGGAGACAGAAAGAAAAATGCATACTGTATGATCCCACGTTTATGAAGTGCAAAAGCATGCAAAGAGATACTGTAATATCAAAAGTCACGACGGTGAATAAATAAGGAGGACATAGACATGATGAGAAATCACAGAGGATGGGGCTGCTGGTCTTCTCTGGTGACTCAGCTGGTAAAGAATCTGCCTACAGTACAGGCGATCGGATTCTATCCTGGGTCAGGGAGATCCCCTGGAGAAGGGAATGGCTACTCATTCCAGTATCCCTGCCTGGGAAATTCCACTGACATAGGGGTCTGGCGGTCTGCGGTCCACTGGATCGCAAAGAGTCCCACACGACTGACCGACTAGCACTTTTCAGGGCAGCTGGGTGTTGAAAATTTGTAATCTATAGTCTGATGTGCAATTATATAGTTCTATTTTTTATCAATATGCAAATTATACAATTATGACATGTATACTTTCCTTCATATTTGGGAAAATTAAATAGCACAGTTTATTTTAGAATTTAATAGCATTTGTAGAGGCATGATTTTCAAAAAAAGCAGGAACTGGAAATTATAAACATGCATTAATAAGAAAAATATAAATAAAATATCATTAAGTTGTATTCTATTGTTTAATGAAATAAAAAGCTTTAAACATACTACAAATATGTACAAAAACACAAATGAATTCTAACAAATATAATATTGACTGAATCAAGCCTTTAGCAAAGTGTTGGAAACATTTAATATCTTACCATTTCCTCTTCATTATCTATATAAAACAGAGTAGAGTTCCTAGAAGTACAGGCTATCAAACTCCTATTCCATGTTTTTTTCAAAAGTAATATAATAGCAGTTGTTGGAATATGTAACCAGCCTTTTGGACAATGACCAGAATGACATTCTGAAGAAAGATTATGAATTATTATCCAAAAAAATTAATCTTAAAGAAATTAAAATTCATTTACATATTTGCTAAGTATAAAATATATGTATGTGACATAGTTATGCATTCTCACAGGTTAGTACATACTCACATACACACTCACAGAGAAAGGTCAACCTCTTAATCCCCAGTGTCGCCATAGGGAGCAAATAGACAAAATATGTACTCTCTACATAACCTGATAATCAATGACATTCCTTTTGTAGAATGTAAAATTATTTATATTGTATTATCACAGGAGGAACTTGAAGGCAATTGGCAGCAGTAGGTATGGTGACTGCAACTGAATATTTCTATGTATTGCTGTCTAAGAAGGAACACTCTTCTATGATCATTTATGAATGTTCATCATTTGATTTTATAATTTATGCTTTCCTGTCAAAGACTATTATTATCTTTGTCTAACCTAAGACAGAGACAAAACTAACTGTATTTAATATCAGAACTTTGAAAATCATTATGTAACTTTTCAGAGTTTTGTTATCATACAGGAATTGTTCTGTTCTGGTATTTTAGTACCTAGAAAATATTGAAATGATCTTTTAAAAAATTAACACTGATCTAAATAAATCATAATAATTTTAGTTTCTTAGTTTAAAAGTGGTGTTTTTTAGAATTAGAATTATCTGGAATAAAATTGCTTTTACCAATAAAAATTAATAAATAATGAAAATTGGGGGGGTATATTAACAAAAGTCTAAAGGAATAGACTTCACCACCTCTTACAGTATTTGGTTTAACCAATCTCAAGAATTAACTTGTATTTATTAATAAGGTCTTTCAACTTTCTAAAGCCTGTGTTTGAGTTATAAAATCAGAAAAACATATATATATATACATGCACACATACATATATAAATATATAAAATGTTCCCTAGAATCATTCTCTTATTTATATTTTGGACAGTCTGAGAATAGCTATTTCACATTTAGGCTGAATGCACATAATAAAATAAGAGTTTTATTTCATCATATGATTTTGAGAGGCACTGATGATCATTAAAGTGAAAAGTTCAATCACAATTTCAAAAATTGACTTATGTGGAATAAGTTATCACTCTCACTAGAGTATACATCAAGACAAAGCATATAATTCCCAGGATAATGGCAATCAACTTCTCTCAAGGTGATGGTAAATCTGCAGGGAGAGAAAAGGAAACACTGAGAAAGGAACGATGGAAACAATTGTTTTAGAAGAACAAAAGATCCCACATCCCTGAGAATTCATAGACATCAACTTGGACCCTGAATCCGTATGAAATATTGTAATCCTCCTCTCAGAATATATATATTTTCAGCAAATATAACACTTCACAAGTTGTAGATCAAAGACTACAAATTACAACAATGCTGGAATAGATAGGCTCTTCTGTCCATGGGACTTGCCAGGGATCCAGCCTGCATCTCCTGCATTGGCAGGTGGATTCTTTATCACGAAGCCACCAGGAAGCTCATATTATAGTACTGTATTTCAAACTCAAACTCTGATCCTCATAAATAAAAAATGTGTGAGCTATGAAATTCTCACACTTGCACTGGGAGCTCCTGTCATTCCATTGAGGATAGTGAGAAGCATTTTGAAATTTTAATTCCATGTAGGTTTTCTCCTATTCGGTGACTAAAATGGAACTTTGTCTGTTCTTACCTCTCATTTGCTGTTTCCTGGCGTCCTTAGCCAGATTGAGTTCTGGGTAGTTTTTCGTTTGATCATCTCCACAGCTGTGCAATGTCAAGGATGGCGCTCTATGAACACTGTACCTATGTAGTTAATAAATGGTGTATAAAATCACAAGAAGCCTGGAGTGGATGGTGTGTGAGATAGGGACAGCACTCATTTTACAGTTAAGCAAGGTACATGTTTGGTTCTCATTTCCACAGAGTGTTCGTAAGTGTTTCATGATAGACTAAGTTTTAAAAATAATATTATATGTTTTAAATAATGCTATTCATCATTGGAACAATGAAATTAATAAGCTGGTGAAAAATAAAGTTCATAAAGTGTAATATCCTTATCAATTTACTGTCTATTTGCATAGAAACATTTTAAAACTGTTACAGCAACTCTGTTGAAATTAAAATGCGATACTGGAAAAAACAAATGCACCAATATAACAATTTTTATTATAATTTTAAAGCCCATTAATATTTAAAGATTGAGTCTTCTAAAGAAGAGAGAATAATAGTATTGGCATATGTAATATTTCCTGCACTAAACTACTTTAATTAGTGATACCATCTATTAAAAGAAAATGAAGTGCTATCAAATAACTTTTTAATTTTATTATGACTTGCAAGTTCTTCAAAGTCAATAGAAATTTAGAGAAATATTTTGCATGTTAAAATGTTACATGACATATTAAACTATCCAAAATTTGATAAACAATAAAAGAAAACAATATTAAGAAGATTTTAAAATAAATACTTTTTTACAAAAGTAGTAACTGATAATGGATGAGATATGAAATCATAAAATGACAAATAAAAGTGTCAATCATTTATGGAAGAGCAATTCTGATACAGACTTCCAGAAAGATCCTATAGGTGTCAAATCAATGAGAGTAGCTTTAGTTGTATCACCTGTTAAATGTCAGATAATGCACATTAATAATTCTGTCTCAGGAGCTTGTAGTTAGTGAGATCTAGAAATAATTCTGGTTTGAAGTTTACAATGTGTGACCTTTAAAAATTATTTAGTATCTAACAAACTAGCTTACTAATCTAAAATGAGAATAAAATATGCTTTATATAAATCATATAAAACACTTGACATTAAATTTTGCATTTTTAAAATTATTTTAATATAATAGCCATAATGACATTCATATCAGTTAAAAAATGTAACAATTTATTAGACAGGATCTCTGTATCTGTGTCATTTATCTTTTTTATTCAAAGCTTTATTCACATTTTTAAAAGCATATGATTGTTTATAATTACATCTAAATTAGCATTTTACTGAACTACATCAGTCTTATTTTTATTAAAACTAAACTGCTTTTATTGCATCTAAGTCTATGAAAAATTACATTGGCCCTTTACAGTTCCATGAATCCCCTTTGAGAATCTATTTTTAAAACCTGAGTGAAATGTTTAATGACATATATAAATATATCTCTATTGACAAAATGCAGTAGTAATTGTTCCTTGTCATGATGTTTATGAGATTTCACTTAAAATTGCATTGATTTACAAGCTCGTTTACAAATGTGTATATGAACTTGAATAACAGGCAAGAATTTGAATATCTTAGAAATCCTCCATAATATTTCATATCTTATGCTTACATAATTCTCAGAATTATTCAAATAAAGCTACCAATATATCCTTAATTTGGCTATATAGCAATTTTCTGTAAACTGAATCACATCAAGGCATGTGTAATCTCCTACCAAATGAGATGAGGAATTAGGAAGGAGAGGGAGACACATACCTTCCTCAGGCAAGAGCCCTCCTCTTGTGGGTGACCAAGTTACTGTAATAAACAGTATCTGTGGTTTTCACAGACTACCCTGTGAAAGTCCATGGTGAAGCAATAGTAGAAAAGACAGATTTCTCATCATCATGTCACAAAGTTTAAACAGGAAATTCTTACACTTGAGTATTTTGAAGACGGTTTATCTCATGACACACCTCCAGAATGACAGGAGACTTTGGGTATGTAATGTGCCATTTAGTTTGTCCTTTGGTAAGTGCCCCTGAGAAGTTTTTTTTACCTTCTAAAAGATATTGGGGGAAAAAGATGACAACAATACTGTTAACTTGTTTTTATCTCAATCACACATACTACAAACTAAGGCCTTGTTAAGGGTACCTTCAATGTTTAAGTTTTACTTCTACATAAAGTTGCTAAATCTTGGCATTACATTTTTCATTTCCTTATACTCATGATTTCATTTCTGTTATTGAAAAAATCATAATTCTATTAGAATATTTGTCACTAGGGCTTCCCAGGTGAACCTAGTAGTAAAGAAATCTCCTGCCAAGGCAGGAGGCAGGAGATGCGGGTTCAATCCCTGGGTCAAGAAGATCCCCTGGAGAAGACCATGGCAATTCACTCCACTAGAATTCCTATGGAGAGAGGAACCCAGTGGGCTACAGTCCATAGTGTTGCAAAGAGCCAGACATGACTGAAGTGACATAGTACATACAAGTCACTAATTCAGAAGATTTACTACTTGGCATTACATATTTCTTTTCCTTATATTATTATTATGTCTTTTCTGCTATAATGAAAAAAACAACATAGTCCATTAACAATAATTATTTAAGGATTGTAGTTTTTCAGTTGCTAAGTCGTGTTCAATAATTCAACACTCTATGAAATGTAACATTCCAGGCTTCACTGTCCTTCACTATCAACCTTTGCTCATACTCATGCCCATTGAATCAGTGATGCCATCCAACCATCTCTAGGTCTGTTTGTTTCCACAGGTTGTTGTGACACACACAGTCAAAGGTTTTGGCATAGTCAATAAAGCAGAAGTAGATGTTTTTATGGAACTCTCTTGTTTTTCGATGAGCCAGCGGATGTTGAGCTTTGGTTTCTCTGCCTTTTCTAAATCCAGCTTGAACATCTTGAAGTTCACGGTTCACATACTGTTGAAGCATTGCTTGGAGAATTTTGAGCACTACTTTACTAGCATGTGAGATGAGTGCAATTGTGCAGTAGCTTGAAAACTCTTTGGCATGCCTTTATTTGAGATTGGAATGAAAACTGACATTTCTCAGTCCTGTGACCACTGCTGAATTTTCCATTTTGCTGGCATATTGAGTGCTGCAATTTCACACCATCATCTTTTAGGATTTGAAATAGCTCAACTGGAGTCCCACCACCTCCACTAGCTTTGTTCATAGTGATGCTTCCTAAGGTCCACTTGACTTCACACTCCAGGATGTCTGGATTTTGCTGAGTGACCATACCAGTTCAGTTCAGTTCATTCCCTCAGTCATGTCCACTCTTTGTGACCCCATGGACTGCAGCACACCAGGCTTCCCTGTCCATCACCAACTTCTGGAGCTTACTCTCCATCCAACCATCTCATCCTCTGTCATCTCCTTCTCCTTCTGACTTCAATCTTTCCCAGCATTAGGGTCTTTTACAGAGTCAGTTCTCATCAGGTGGCCAAAGTATAGGAATTTCAGATTCAGCATCAGTCATTCTAATGAATATTCAGGACTGATTTCCTTTAGGATTGACTGATTTGATTTTCTTGCAGTCCAAGAACTCTCAAGAGTCTTCTCCAACACCACAGTTCAAATGCATCAATTCTGCAGTGCTCAGCTTTCCTTATAGTCCAACTCTCACATCCATACATGACTACTGGAAAAACCATAGCACTGACTAGACAGACTTTTGTTGGTAATGTCTTTACTTTTTAATATGCTGTCTAGGTTGGTCATAACTTTTCTTCCAGGGAGCAAGCGTCTTTTAATTTCATGGCTGCAGTCACCATCTGCAGTGATTTCGGAGTCCCCCAAAATAGTCTTTCACTGTTTTCATTGTTTCCTCATCTGTTTGCTATGAAGTGGTGGGACTAGCTGCCATGATCTTAGTTTTCTGAATATAGAGTTTTTAGCCAACATTTTCACTCCCCTCTTTCACTTTCATTGTGAGGATTTTTAGTTATTCTTTGCTTTCTGCCAAAGGGTGCTGTCATCTGCATATCTGAGGTTATTGATACTTCCCCAGCAATCTTGACTCCAGATTGTGTTTCATCCAGCTCAGCATTTCACATGATGTAATCTGCACACAAGTTAAATAAGCAGGGTGACAATATACAGCCTTGACATACTCCTTTCCTGATTTGGAAGCAGTCTCTTGTTCCATGTCTGGTTCTAACTGTTGCTTCTTGACCAGCATACAGATTACTCAGGAGGCAGGTAAGGTGGCCTAGTATTCCAATCAGTTGAAGAATTTTCCACAGTTTGTTGTGATCCACACAGTCAAAGGTTTTGGCATAGTCAATGGAGCAGAAATAGATGTTTATCTGGAACTCTTGCTTTTTCAGTGATCCAGTGGATGCCGGCAGTTTTATCTCGGGTTCCTCTGCCTGTTCTAAATATATCTTGAACATCTGGAAGTTCACAGTTTATGTACTGTTGAAGCCTGACTTGGAGAATTTTGAGCATTACTTTGCTAGCATATGAGATGTGTAGAATTGTGCAGTAGTTTGAAAATTCTTTGGCATTACCTCTCTTTGGGATTGGAATGAAAACTGACCTTTTCCAGTCCTGTGACTACTGCTGAGTTTCCAAATTTGCTGGAATTTTGAGTGCAGCACTTTCACAGCATCATCTTTTAGGATTTGAAATAGCTCAACTGGAATTCCATCACCTCCACTAGCTTTGTTCATAGTGATGCTTCCTAAGGCCTCATCCTGACTTCACATTCCAGGATACATGAGTGATCAACCAGCATGGCTATCTGGGACATGAAGATCTGTTTTGTATAGTTCTTCTTTGTATTCTTGCCACCTCTTCTTAATATCTTCTGCTTCTGTTAGGTCCATACCATTTCTGTCTTTTATTGTGCCCATCTTTGCATGAAGTGTTCCCTTGGTATCTCTAGTTCTCTTGAAGAGATCTCTAGTCTTTCCCGTTGCTTTCCTCTATTTCTTTTCATGGATCACTAAGGAAGGCTTTCTTATCTCTCCTTGATATTCTTTGGAACTCTGATTTCAAATGGGTATATCTTTCTATTTCTCCTTTGCCTTTTCTTCTCTACTTTTCTAAGGCCTCTTCAGAGAACCGTGTTGCCTTTTTGTATTTCTTTTTCTTGGAGATGGTCATAATCACTGCCTCCTGTACAATGTCATGAACCTCCACTCATAGTTCTTCAGGCACTCAGTCTATCAGGCTAATCTCTTGAATCTATTTGTCACTTCCACTGTATAGTTGTAGGGGATTTGATTTAGATCTTACTGAAATGGTCTAGTGGTTTTCCCTACTTTCTTCAATTTAAGTCTGAATTTAGCAATAAGGAGCTCAGGATCTGAGCCACATCCAGCTTCTCATCTTGTTTTGATGACTGTATAGAGCTTCTCCATCTTTGGCTACAAAGAATGTAATCATTTTGATTTCCATATTGACCATCTGATGATGTCCATGTTTAGACTCATCCCTTGTGCTGTTGGAAGAAAGTGCTTGTTATGACCAATGTGTTCTCTTGGCAGAACTCTGTGAATCTTTATCCTGCTTCATTTTGTACTCTAATGTCAATTTTGCCCGTTGCTCCAGGTATTTCTTGACTTCCTACTTTGGCATCCTGTTCCCTATGATGAAAAGGGCATCATTTTGGGGTGTTAGTTCTAGAAGGTCTTCATAGACCCATTCAACTTCAGCTTCTTCAACATTATTTGTTGGGATATAGACTTGGATTACAGTGATTTTGAATGGTTTGCCTTGGAAACGAACAGAGATCATTCTGTCATTTTTGAGATTGCACCTTAGTACTGCATTTTGGACTCTTTTGTTGACTATGAGGGCTACTCCATACCATTTATCACTAATTCAGAAGACTTACTACCTTGTCTACATTAGAATAACTGTTACAAAGAGATGAATGCCTAAACTTACTTTTCAACTTTTCACCCCAGTTCTTAAAGAGCTACACATAATTTTATTATTTTTAAATAAGTTATTGAGGTTTCCTCTGATAAAAATAAATGTCTTTGGGAAGGGTAAAACATCAAACAATATCAACTGTATCACCATGGCAGAAATTGAAATACTGACTATTTGCTATATCATTCATTGATGATCCTTAAATCATAGCTTATTATTTGTATTTTTAACAGGAATATTTGTTGTAAATAACAAAAGCCCAAGTTTCCTTCAGGGGGATAATAAGCATTTAAATTTTCACTTCACAAGAAAATAGGGAAAGCAGAAAAAGTTGACCTTTTAGCAAAACACCTATGAACATCCAAAAACGTAAAACATTAAATAAACTACCAAATTTGCCTCAAATGCATTTTGAGGCAATGCATTTTTTTCATCAATTGTCACTTATATCAAGAAAAGGGTAAATGTTTATCTACCATTCATAAGGATATTCACTTTCAGCATAACTTATAGATCATTGAATTCAAACAAGCACTATTTTTTAGCTTTCTAAAATCTAAAAAGATGGAATGTAAACTCAGTTATGTCCTTGTAATGAAGATTAATATTTGAGTCTTCTAAAACAATGACTAACGGCTACCTATATGGTTGCATCTATCAATTATATTTTATTTTCATAAACTAAATTGATAATTTTCTCTGTTACTCACATCCTAGAATTATAGCAATTGAAACATTCATTAGAGATCAGTGTAAAATGCACTAATGTTGACTTTTAAAATTTGAAGTACTTATGTCTACTGCTGTCGTACACTTTGCTGTTTTCAATTAAATAATGCTATACATGTCAGGTTCTTTTTTATATGTTAAAATATAGGTTTACTCTGAAGAATCTGCCTGAAATACCAGAGACCTGGGTTTGATCTTTGGGTTGGGAAGATCCCCTAGAGAAGGGAATGACTAACCACTCCACTAATCTTGCCTGGAGAATTCCATGGACAGAGGAGCTTGGCAGGCTACAATTGATGGGATTGCAAAGTCAGATAAGACTGCATGACTACACTTTCATTTTCACTTTCTCTGGAATTTAACTTTAATAAAATCTATGTTCAGACAACATACAGCAAAGATAAAATTATGCAAAATACAATTAGTAGTTTTACTAATAGCAATTTATGTTTTATGATATGAATTTACTTTTTATGATATGAACATATCTATTTGTGACAATGTATATTAATGGCCATACCTAGTGAGATAGATAAATTGAAAGTCAATAACAAGTGAAAATGTCCTTTTAACATAATGACAAGATCAATTCATTTTTAAGGCAGTTTTTAAATGGAGGGAAATTACCAACTGACTTTAAGTAAAGGATATATTTATGTTCTGAAGAAGAAACTCTTAATCTAGGTGAAATTTTATAAGAAAAAAATTTGAAAAAAAGAACCTGTGTGACTGTATTCAAATAGATATTGAGAGGTAAAATATTAATGATAAATAAATAAAAGTAGAGAATAAATATGTCTTTTCATTGTTTGAGAATGGGTGAAAGTACTAACTTGGACTTTATTGAGTAGAGAATACAAACTGTAAAATGTAGGGCACTAATAAAACTAATGTATATTAAATAAATAAGTTCTAGAGGAAAGTAAAAAATATTTATTGTGAAAGATAAGAAAAAGATAATGTAGAATGCAAAGAAGCAGTATATTATACTTAAAATTGATTATATACGATTATATACAAATAATACATATGAGTTTACAATAATTTTAAACTTAGGTTAAATATATATGGAATAGCTTGCCAGTTATTTTAAAAATGTTTTAATTTAAAATATTTTATTTAATGCAGCTATTATTGTGAAAGATAAGAAAAAGATAAAGTAAAATGCAATGAAACAATATACTATACTTAAGATTAATTATATATACTTACATACAAATATAAAGAGCAACATTGCATAGGAACCTGGAATGTTAGGTTCATTGAATCAAGGCAAATTGGAAGTGGCCAAACAGGAGATGAAAAGAGTGAGCATCAACATTTTAGAAATCAATGAACTAATGGACTGGAATGGGTGAATTTAACTCAGATAACCATTATATCTACTACTGTGGGCAAGACTCCTTTAGAAGAAATGGAGTAACCATCATAGTCAACAAAAGAGTCTGAAATGCAGTACTTGGATGCAATCTCAAAAACAACAGAATTATATCTGTCTGTTTACAAGGCAAACCATTCAATATCATGGCAATCCAAGTCTATGCCCTGACCGGTAATGCTGAAGAAGCTGAAATTGAATAGTTCTGTGAAGATCTATAAGACTTTTTAGAACTAATATCCCCAAAAGATGTCCTTTTCATTATAGGGGACTGGAATGCAAAAGTCAAAACACCTGCAATAACACACAAATTTAGCCTTGGAGTACAAAAAAAATGAAACAGGGCAAAGGCTAATAGAGTTTTTCCAAGAGAATGCACTGGTCATAGCAAACACTCTCTTCCCAACAACACAAGAGAAGACTCTACACATGAACAACACTAGGTGACCAACACTGAAATCAGATTGATAATACTCTTGCAGCCAAAGATGGAGAAGTTCTATACATTCAGCAAAAACAAGAGCAGTAGTTGACTGTGGCTCAGATCATGAACTCATTTCTGCAAAATTCAGACTTAAATTGAAGAAAGCACATAAAACCACTAGACCATTCAGGTATGACCTAAATCAAATCCCTTATGATTATACAGTGGGAGTGATGAATAAATTTAAAGGACTAGATCTGATAGACAGAGTGCCTGATTATGTATGGACGGAGATTCATGACATTGTACAGAGGACAGGGATCAAGATCATCCCCAAGAGAAAGAAATGCAAACGAGCAAAATGACTGTCTGAGGAGGCATTACAAATAGCTGTGAAAAGAAGAGAAGTGAAAAGCAAAGGAGAATTGAAAAGATATATTCATTTGAATGCAGAGTTCCAAAGAATAGCAAGGAGATATAAGAAAGCCCTCTTCAGAGATCAGTGCAAAAAATTGAGGGAAACAACAAAATAGGAAACACTAGAGATCTCTTCAAGAAAATTAGAGATACTAAGGGAATATTTCATGCAAAGAAGGACTTAAAAAAAGGAAAGAAACAGTATGGACCTAACAAAAGCAGAAAATATTAAGAAGAGGTGGCAAGAATACACAGAAGAACTGTACAAAAAAGATAATCATGACTCAGATAATCACGATGGTGTGATCACTCACCTAGAGCCAGACATCTTGGAACGTGAAGTCAAATGGACCTTCAGTTCAGTTCAGTTCATTTCAGTTGTTGCTCAGTCATGTCCGACCCTTTGCAACCCCATGAATCGCAGCACACCAGCCCTCCCTTCCATCACCAACTCCTGGAGTGTACTCAATCCCATGTCCATCGAGGCGGTGATGCCATCCAACGATCTCATCCTCTGTCGTCCCCTTCCCCTCCTGCCCCCAATCCCTCTTGGCATCAGGGTCATTCCATTGAGTCAGTTCTTCGCATGAGGTGGCCAAAGTACTGGAGTTTCAGCTTCAGCATCAGTCCTTCCAGTGAACACCCAGGACTGATCTCCTTTAGGATGGACTGGTTGGACCTCCTTGTAGTCCAAGGGACTCTCAGGAAGCATCATTAAGAACAAAGCTAGTGGAGGTGATGGAATTCCAGTTGAGCTCTTTCAAATCCTAAAAGATGATGTTGGGAAAGTGCTGCACTCAATATGCCAGCAAATTTGGAAAACTCAGCAGTGGCCACAGGACTGGAAAAGGTCAATTTTCACTCCAATCCCAAAGAAAGGCAATGCTAAGGAATGCTCAAACTCCTGCACAATTGCACTCATCTCACATGCTGGTAAAACCCACTCCAGTGTTCTTGCCTGGAGAATCCCAGGGACAGGGGAGCCTTGGTGGGCTGCTGTCTGTGGGGTCGCACAGAGTCAGACACGACTGAGCGACTTAGCAGCAGCAGCAGCATGCACATGCTAGTAAAGTGATGCTTAAAATCCTCCAAGCCAGGCTTCAGCAGTATGTGAGCCGTGAACTTCCAGATGATGTGCAAGCTGGTTTAGGAAAGGCAGAGGAGCTAGAGACCAAATTGCCAACATCCACTGGATCATCAAAAAAGCAAGAGAGTTCCAGAAAAACATCTATTTCTGCTTTATTGACTATGCCAAAGCCTTTGACTGTGTGGATCACAATAAACTGGAAAATACTTAAAGAGATGGGCATACCAGATCACCTGACCTGCCTCTTGAGAAACCTGTATGCAGGCCAGGAAGCAACAGTTAGAACTGGACATGGAACAGCAGACTGGTTCCAAATAGAAAAAGGAGTATGTCAAGGCTGTATACTGTCACCCTGCTTATTTAACTTCTATGCAGAGTACATCATGAGAAACACTGGGATGGAGGAAGCACAAGCTGGAATCAAGATTGCCGGGACAAATATCAATAACCTCAGATATGCAGATGACACCACCCTTATGGCAGAAAGTGAAGAAGAACTAAAGAGTCTCTTGATGAAACTGAAAGAAGAGAGTGAAAAAGTTGGCTTAAAGCTCAATATTCAGAAAATTAAGATCATGGCATCGGGTCCCATCGCTTCATGGCAAATAGATGGAGAAACAGTGGAAACAGTGGCTGACTTTTATTTTTCTGGGCTCCAAAATCACTGCAGATGGTGACTGCAGCCATGAAATTAAAAGATGCTTACTCCTTGGAAGGAAAGTTATGTCCAAGCTAGACAGCATATTAAAAAGCAAAGACATCACTTTGCCAACAAAGGTTCATCTAGTCAAGGTTATGGTTTTTTCCATGGTTTTTCATGTATGGATGTGAGAGTTGGACTATAAAGAAAGTTGAGTGCCAAATAATTGATGCTTTTGAACTGTGGTGTTGAAAAAGACTCTTGAGAGTCCCTTGAACTGCAAGGAGATTTAACCAGTCAGTCCATCCTAAAGGAGATCAATCCTGGGTGTTCTTTGGAAGGACTGATGTTGAAGCTGATTTTGGCCACCTGATGTGAAGAATTGACTCATTTGAAAAAACACTGATTCTGGGAAAGATTGAGGGCAGTAGAAGAAGGGGACGACAGAGGATGAAATGGTTGGATGGCATCACCGACTCAATCGACATGGGTTTGGGTGGACTCTGGGAGTTAATGATGAACAGGGAGGCCTGGCATGCTGCAGTTCATTGGGTCGCAAAGAGTCGGACACGACTGAGTGACTGAACTGAACTAAATTCTAAAAACATGTATAATTTAAAACAGGTTGTTTAATGTAGCTATATATACAGAAAAGTTACTTTATAACTGCTGTCTTGGTGAAACTTTTTTAAATGAACAAATAAAGAGGAAATTTAAAAAGATGAAAAATGGTATCATGCAACACAAGATCATAAAACTGAGAAAGTTAATATACTGTCACAATACAAGGCAAGAACTGTTAGAAAAGATGAAGCATGTTTCATATCTAAATACTGAGCATTCAAACCATTAGCAATTACAAAAAAAACCCCTGCATGTACTTAATACTAAAAGTTCAACAAAGATTTGAGAAAAGTATGTAGGTTAAACAATCATAATTGGAGATTTAAACAATTACCTCTCATTGCTTATCTGGCAAGCAGATATACCAGTAAGGCTATAAACATTTTTAAACTAGACAATCAACCAACACATAGATGAACACACACACCTATATACTCATATAGAAATACTCATATTTTTAATTACACTTAAATTTTCCAAAAATTCACTATATTTTCATAATCCTGATTATATTAATATGAAATATATAGAACTGTAGTGTTACTATAATAGCCTTCAGTCAAGTTTGACAAATGGACACTTGAAATGTGAGCATTAAAATTTAATTTTTATTAGTTATAAAGAAATAAAAATTTAAGATATCTTCCACATTCACACCAGATATAATCTATATAATATATCACAAATAGTAGAGATATAAATTACTTTCATATTCATAGAAATTCTCTACAATTTAAGCTAGAAGGCAATAAGCAAAAATGTGAAAACTTTTATCTGGTTTTAACTTAAGTTACACATATCTAAATAACATAGAAACCCAAGAAAAATCCACAGTGAAGATTCTGTTTTAATATGATTTAAAAGGAAAATGCAATAGCAAAATCTGTCTTGTGAAATATTGATTGCCCTAAATGCATACATCACAAACAAAAAATAAGAAAGAATAGATTTGAGGAGGTGCCACAAGAAACTAAAAATTAAAAAGTGGTTTCAGTTCAGTTCAGCCATTCAGTCACGTCCGACTCTTTGAGACCCCACAAATCGCAGCACACCATGCCTCCCTGTCCATCACAAACTCCCAGAGTCTACTCAAACTCATGTCCATCGAGTCGGTGATGCCATCCAGCCATCTCATCCTCTGTCGTCCCCTTCTCCTCCTGCCCCCAACCCCTCCCAGCATCAGGGTCTTTTCCAATGAGTCAGCTCTTCGCATGAGGTGGCCAAAGTATTGGAGTTACAGCTTCAGCATCAGTCCTTCCAATGAACACTCAGGACTGGTCTTTAGGATGGACTGGTTGGATCTCCTTGCAGTCCAAGGGATTCTCAAGAGTCTTCTTCAACACCACAGTTCAAAAGTATCAATTTTTCAGCACTCAGCTTTCTACTAAATATGACAATAACATTATGGTTTTTACAGATGTTAAATAGATAATAAAGCCATACTATGAATATATATTTTACTATCTATATGAAATAGAGAATGCCTAAAAAATGCAAATCTCCAAATGCAGTATAACTAGGAACCTGAATAAACTTAACATGTGTTAAAGATGTGGAGTTCATTGTATAAACTTCCTGCAAAAAGAGTTCTAGAAGCTATAATGGAAATAGTAGTGAATCAATTCAGTTCAGCTCAGTCGCTCAGTCATGTATGACTCCTTGCGACTCCATGGAATGTAGCCCGCCAGGCCTCCCTGTCCATCACCACATCCCAGTGTTTACTCAAACTCATGTGCTTTGAGTCAGTGATGACATTCAACCATCTCATCCTCTGTTGGCCCCTTTTTCTCCCGCCTTCAATCTTTCCAGCATCAGGGTCTTTTCATATGTGTCAGTTCTTCACATCAGGTGTCCAAAATATTGGTGTTTCAGCTTCAACATCTGTCTTTACAATGAATATTCAGTACTGATCTCCTTTAGGATGGACTGGTTGAATCTCCTTGCTGTCCAAGGGACTCTCAAGTGTCTTCTCCAATACCACAGTTCAAAAGCATCAATTCTTTGGCACTCGGCTTTCTTTATAGTCCAACTCTTACATCCATACATGACTACTGGAAAACCCATAGCTTTGACTAGGGAGACCTTCACTGGCAAAGTAATTTTTCTGCTTTTTAATGTGCCATTTGGTTGGTCATAACGTTTCTTCCAAGGAGCAATTGTCTTTTAATTTCATGGCCACAGTCACCATCTGCAGTGATTTTGGAGCTCTGAAAAAATGACATTTGTCACTGTTTCCACTGTTTCCCATCTATTTGCCATGAAGTGATGGGACCAGATGCCATATTCTTAGTTTTCTGAATGCTGAGTTTTAAGTCAACTTGTTCACTTTTCTCTTTCACTTTTTTTAAGAGGCTCCTTAGTGAATAATAACATTTAAAAATTTACCAGGTCTTTCACAAAGTCTCCAGGTAAGATGAAAAAAGGAATGCTTCCCAATAGAGCCTTGATAACAATACTTGTCAGCTTACATAATGTTAAGGAACTCTATCCTGTCTCTTTGTGAAAATGAAGAAAATATTTTAATATAAATATGATATGAGCAGTGATTTTTAAGAGAAGGAAATACAGAATGATCATTGTGGTTTCATTTCAGGAATTCTTGACTGGTTAATATTTGAAGGAAATAGGAATATTTGAAAGAAAACTTCATAAACATTGTTTTTAATTAATTTGTTTATTTTAATTGGAGGTTAATTACTTTGCAATATTGTGGTAGCTTTTGCCATACAGAAACATTATTTTTAAAAATATTTCTCATTCTATGGAAGAAAAAATTAAAATGTAACACTACTGAGTGTTTACAAACTCTATGAGAAAAATATGAATAGTATGGAAGTGCTTTCATAGAAAAAAGTGTGATGAATAAACTCCTTAAACCTCATACTTGAAGATAAAGTATTCAAATATATTCCCATAATATTGGAATGATTCATATAGGACCTTTACTGTAAATTCTATTCAACATTGAAAGTAAAAGCCTGTCATGTAAAAATAAGTCATAAAAAACCAACAACAACAACATGCCATTGCACCTGGAGAGAAGAAATAAAATGTGACTATTTATAGTTGCAATAGCTCTTTTTATTTTAAAAATCTAGAGGAATATATGTTTGAAACAATAGAATTAATATATAATATCAGGGAAGTCATTGAACATAAGATACATCTGGAAACCTCTGAGTATTATTTTGTTTATTTCTGCTTCAGAGCAAAAATTACTAAAAATTTAAAAAACAAAGATGACATTTACAAAAGCATGGCTATGGAATACCCATATTTCTCTAAGATATCAATATTGAAAAATGTAAAACATGATAAGTGATTTTCCTTGGCAGTTCAATGGTTGGGACTGTGCTTCCCAGTGTGGGGGGTGCAGGTTGGATTCCTGGTTGGGAAACTAAGATTCCACATGTAACCTGGCATGGCCAAAAATAAATAAATTTTAAAAAATAGAAAGAAAGTAAGAGAAAACCTAAATTATTGGAAAGATAAAGCATAGTACTGATTGGAAGAGTCAATATTGCAAAGATGACTCTCTTTGCAATTTATTTTAAAGATTAAATGCAGTTCTAAGCAGTTTTTTAAAACAGCTTTATTGAGGTGTAACTTACACAGCCTAAAATCCATCCATTTAAAGTGTATAAACAGTGATTTTAGATACATTTTTAATTTGCAATGATCACCACTATCAAAATCTAGACAGTAATCACCACTGTTCAGTTAGCAACAATTTCCTATCCCCACCTCCCCACTGCTCTTGGTCATCACTAATCTGCTTCTGGTCTCTCTTTACTTATTTTTGATATTTCATGTAAATGATGTACCATGCGATCCTTTAGAAAGTTTGATTGCTGTAAATATATAGTTGAGCAAAAAAAAACCAGACACCAAAGGAATGATATCTGTGCTTTCTGGTGTGCATATTAAATTTCAATAATTTTTGAAAAAATTCCCACTTTTAGAAAAAAGAATAAAATGCATTTTGAAGTTTATGCAACCATACTATTATTTCCATTTCATAGAGATGAAGTTACCCAACAGCAGCCAAACTGACTTTTTAATTCTCAAGCTTGTGCTTGCAAGTGTACATATTTGGGAATTCACAGTCATCTGACTTTATGACCCCTGAGGTTAGCACTGCACAGTTTCTTTTCTCAGGTGATACGTCTAATATCCTGTAATGGAAAACATTGCATAATTCTGTTATGACATACAAGGACAGCTCAGGAAGTTATAGCATTTCTGTATAACTGTAGTAGAGAGATATTTTGAAAGTAGATAATGGTGTTTTAATATAATTGAAATAATAGTTTGTTATTAGCAAAATGGGCTACTGAGTAGCCCATTTTTTTACATTTCTATCAACATTTTATTAACCTTCAGCATCTTCCTTCATAATTGTGTAATTCAACCAAATGTTTTAATAATATTCTAAAAATACTTATTTTTAATATTGTCCTCTGGCTCAGATGGTAAAGTGTCTGCCTGCAATGCAGGAGACAAGGGTTCGATCCCTGGATTGGGAAGATCCCCTGGAGAAGGAAAAGGCAACCCACTCCAGTATTCTTGCCTGGAGAATTCCACAGATGGAAGAGCCTGGTAGGTTACAGCCCATGGGGTCGCAAAGAATCAAACACGCCTGAGCGACTTCACTTCCTCTATATAGTATTGTTTTTAAAAACTTACTGTAGTTTGCAAGTTGAGCCATTTTGCCACATCCACGGATGACTATGGCCTTCACGAAAGACTGGAATCCATGACATAACTGATAGGGACTTCAGAAATTTCTACACAAAAGTATTTTTGTTTAATCATTATGAAAGATTTTATTAGTTCTTAAAATGCAAATTGTGTGCTCTTTCATAGGATCCTGAGTTTTCTGAACAAGATGAGAGTGTTAGAATCTAACACTAAAAGTATAAAGGTGATAGTTTTAATATTTGTCAAAGCATTAACCAATGTCTGTACTTCTGATTAAAAATAAATTCAAACATTTATGTTTATCAGTTTCATTGCTTCTCCTATGTTAATAAGGAAAAGTCTGATTCATGCAGTTTAATTGCTACCCATGTTGTCAAATTGAACATAGCAAGGTTTTAAATGTTTTCGGATTCTGTGATAGTTGTTTTTCCAGATACTGTGATTATATAACTGACTTTCACTACTATGTTTCTCAGAGTTTCAGTTTTAGAAGGAAATTAAGGGATTGAAATTGAGAAAATAAGTGACACAAAAGACAAAGATTGATTTTCTGGGACCCACACCATTCCTTGCCTAGATAAACCCCAAATCAATCTTTTTTCTGTATTGCTAGAATCCAGTGGACAAGACAAAGGGTCAGAGACTCATTTCTCTCTGCTCCTCCCTGCTGAGTACAACTGTAAACACAGGAACTGATGAAAGACAAGAGAACAGAGAACCTTGAAAGGTGGAAAGAGAAGGGTGATGTGGTTGGAGACTTAACAGCAGCTTGACTTCTGTAATCTCTCATCACTTCTCCAGGATGGGAGAACAAGGTGAGGTTAGGGGACAACAATTAGGGGCATCTTATATCTTCCCCAAAAGAAGAAAATGACCTAGACCTTCTAAATGACTCACCCAGCCAAGCTGTAGGAGGGGGCACAGATAAAGCATTCCATCCTTCCTGTGTGTTGAGGGGAATCCTGTCGACAATACCATGCGAGCCTTACAAAGTGTCCATGAGGACACCTGCTGACGAGGAGTAGTTAGAGGAGGTTCTTCTGCCTCCACAAGAAAACTAGAGTTGGGAGGCAAGGATGGAGGTGGGGCCAGCAGAGAGGATCCCATGCCTGAAACTTCTGAACCTAGGAAGCCTCTTTTCCTTGAGGGCATAAGACTCCATCTCCACTCAGAGACATTGGATAGAGTGAACTTTAAATGTTTTGTTTACATAATGAGCAATGGAAATTAACATATTCCACATAAATGCAAGAATATGGATGAATTACAAAACTAGTATATGGAGGGTGCAGAGACTGAACAAGAAAGCATATAATTTGAGTCTATGTACATGAAAAGCAAAACATGCAAAGAGATTCTATAACATCAAAAGTCATGACAGTGGGTACATAAGGAGGACACAGGATGATGAGAAATTACAGAGAATAGGCTGCTGGAAAGTGAAAGCTTTAATCCATGATCTGATGTGTAATTACACTGTTCTACTTATTTTGTGATCTATATGAAAATTTGTGATATGTATACTTTCCTTGATATATGGTAAAATTAAATAGCACAGTTTAACTGAGAACATAATAGCACTTGGAGAAGCATGGTTTTCAGTGAAAAGCAAATGGAAATAATTAAGAATGCATTAGTAAGATAAAAATATAAATAAAATATCACAAATTTGTATTCCATTGTTTATGAAATAATAGGCCTTAAACAAACTGCAAATACAAACAAAAACACAAGTGAATTTTAACAAATATAATATTGACTGAATCAAGCCTTTAACAAAGTGTTGGAAACATTTGATATCTTACCAGTTCCTCTTCATTATCTAAATAAAGCAGAGTAGAGTTCCTAGAAGCACAGGCTGTCAAACTCCCACTCCATGTTTTTTCTTCAAAAGTAATATGATAGCAGTTGTTGGAATATGTAAACCAGTCTTTTGGACAACGACCACAATGGCATTCTGAAGAAAGATTGCGAATTACTAGTCAAAAAAAAAATGAATTTTATACAATAAAAGAAACTACATATATGCCTAGATATAAACATATCTATGTATATACATGTTTATACAACATATCTATGCACCCTCAAGGCTGGTACATATTAAACAAACCAACACATACATTCACAGAAAGAGTCAGTCTCTCATAAGCCAATTTATGTCTCCATATAAAGCAAACACACAGAAATACCCACTCTTTACACGTCCTAAGGACCAAGAAATGAAACCTCTGTTTTAGAATACCAAACTTATTTGTTTTTTATCATATTATAGCAAAAGGAAATTAGAACCAATTTTCAGCAGTGCATATGGTGATCATATTGTGGCACAGACAGAAGCATTCTCCTATAATCATTACTTATAAATATATGTTGCTCCATTTTACAATTTATGTTCTACCTTATAATCTATTCTTATTTTCATTAGCCTAAGATAGAGACAAAATACAAACTGTATATATGCCAGAGCTTTAAAATCATCATGTACCTTTCTGGAGCCTTGTTATCCAAGAGGAGTTATTCTGTTCCTGTATTAGAGTAGCTACAAAAGTAATTATTATAAAAGTTAGTATTGCTCTAAAGAAATCATAATGATTTTAGTTTCTGAGTCTAAAATTTGGTTAATTGTTTAAGATTAAAATAATCTAAATTAAAACTGACTTTACCAAGAAAAAGCAATTAAGCAATGAAGATTTGATGGGAAAAAAAAATTCAAAAACCAAAAGGAACAGATGCCACCACCTCTTACAGTATTTGGTTTAGCCAATCTCAAGAATTAATTTGTGTTTCTCAATAAGGTCTTTCAGCTTCCTAAAGCCTGTGTTTGAGTTATAAAATCAGAAAAGCATACATATACATGTAAACCTATATACATATATATACATATACTTATATATATATATATATATATATATATATATAGTATTCTCTAGAATCATTGTGTTATTTATACTTTGGGCAACCTGAGAATAGCTATTCCACATTTAAGCTGAAGGCACATATTAAAATAATAGTTTTATTTCATCATATGATTTTTGAGAGGCACTGATGATCATTAAGGTGAAAAGTTCAATCACAATTTCAAAAATACACTTACGTGGAATAAAAGTTATCACTCTCACTAGAGCATACACCAAGACAAAACAGATGATTCCCAGGATCACAGCAACAAACTTCTCTCGAGGTGATGGTAAATCTGCAGGGAGAGAAAAGGAAACCCTGAGAAAGGAGCGATGGAGACAATTGTTTTAGAAGAACAAAAGATCCCACATCCATGAGAATTCATAGACATCAACTTGAACCCTGAATCCATATGAAACATTGTAATCCTACTCTCAGAATATATACATTTTCAGCAAAGATAACACTTCACAAGTTGTAGATCAAAGACGACAAATTACAACAGTGCTGGAATAGATAGGCTCCTCTGTCCGTGGGCTTTTCCAGGGATCCAGCCCGCGTCTCCCACATTGGCAGGTGGACTCCTGATCAGGAGGCCACCGAAATTAGAGTACTGTACTTCAAGCTCAAACTCTGATCCTCATAAATAAAAAGTGTGTGAGCTATGAAATTCTCACACTTGCACTGGTAGCTCCTGTCATTCCATTGAGGATAGTGAGAAGCATTTTGACATTTTATTTCCATGTAGGTTTTCTCCTGTTCAGTGACTAAAATGGAACTTTGTCTGTTCTTACCTCTCATTTGATGTTTCCTGGCTTCCTTAGCCAGATTTAGTTCTGGGTAGCTTTTCATTGGAGAAGGCAACGGCACCCCACTCCAGTGTTCTTGCCTGGAGAATCCCAGGGACGGGGGCCTGGTGGGCTGCCGTCTATGGGGTCGCACAGAGTCGGACACGACTGAAGTGACTTAGCAGCAGCAGCAGCAGCAGTTTTTCATTTGATTGTTCATCTCTGCAGCTGTGTAATGTCAAGGATGGCGCTCTACGAAAACTACCTAGGTAGTTAATAAATGGTGTATAAAATCACAAGAAGCCTGGAGGGGGTGGTGTGTAAGATGAGTGACAGCACTCATTTTGCAGTTAAGCAAGATACATATTTGGTTCTCATTTTCACAGAGTGTTAGTAAGTGTTTCAAGATAGACTAAGTTTTAAAAATAATATTCTACATTTGAAATAATGCTATTCATCATTGGAGCAATGAAATTAATAAATTGGTGAAAAACAAAGCTCATAAAGAATAATATCCTTATCAATTTACAGTTAATTTGCAAAGAAACATTTTAAAACTGTTACAGTAACCATGCTTAAATTAAAATGCCATACTGGAAAAAACAGATGCACATATATACCAATTTTTATTATAACTTTAAAACCTATTAATGGTTAAGGATTGAGCCTTCTAAAGAAGAAAGAATAATAGTATTGGTATATGAAATATTTCCTGCACTAAACTACTTTAATTAGTGGTATCATTTATTAAAAGAAAATGAAGTGCTATCAATTTTTTTTTTCATTTTTTTGATTGACTGCAAGTTTGAAGTCATTAGAAATTTAGAGAAATATTTTACATGTTAAAAATGTTACATGACACATTAAACTATCCAAAGCTTAGTAAACAATAAAAAGAAAATAATATTAAAAAGATTTTACAATAAATACTTACTTTACAAAAGCACTGAGATATGAAATCATAAAATGATAAATAAAAGTGTCGATCATTTATGGAAGAGTGATACTGACACACTTCCAGAAAAATCCTATAGGTGTCAAATCAATGAGGGAGCTTTAGCTGTATCAGCAATTAAATGTCAGATAGTGCATAATAATAATTCTGTCACTGGAGTCAGTAGTTAGTGAGAGCTAGAATTATTACTTGCTTTGAAATGTACAATGTGTGACCCTTAAAAAATATTTAGTATATAAAAACTAGCTTGCAAATCCAAAATTTTAATAAAATATGTATTACATAGATCATATAAAAGTCATATTAAATTTTGCATTTTATTATTTTAATATAATTGCCATAATGCCATTCATATCAGTCAGAAAAATGTAACATAATTTCTTAGACAGAATCTCTGTATCTGTGTCATTTATCTTTTTTATTCAATGTTTTGCTCAAGGTTTTAAAAAGCATTTGGTTGTTTATAATCGGATTTAAATTAGGATTTTACTGAAGCTGCATCAATCTTATTTTTATTAAAACTCAACTGCTTTTATTCTATCTAGATCTATGAAGAATTACACTGGCCCTTCACAATTTCATGAATCCCCTTTAAGAATCTAATCTTAAAAGCTGAGTGAAATGCTTAATGATATATAAATATATCTCTATTGATGACAAAATACAGCAGTAACTGCTCCTTGTCATGGTGCTTATGAGATTTCACTTTAAATTGCATTGATTTAGAAACTCATTTACACATGTGTATATGCACTTGAATAATAAATAGGCAAGAATTTGAATATTTTAGAAAATCCTCCATAATATTTCATGTTTATGCTTACATAATTCTCAGAATTATTCAAATAAAGCTACCAATATATCCTTGATTTGGCTACATATCAATTGTCCCTAAATTGAACCATATCTAGGCGTGGGTAATCTCCTAGCAAAGGAGATGAGGAATTAGGAAGGAGAGAGACACATACCTTCTGTAGGCCAGAGTCCTGCCTCCTCTTGTGGGTGACCAAGTTACTGTAGCAAACAGTATCTGTGGTCTTCACAGACTGCCCTGTGAAGGCCCACAGTGAAGCAATAGTGGAAAAGGGAGATTTCTCATCAACATGTCACAAAGTTTAAACAGGAAATTCTTACACTTGAGTATTTTGAAGACAGTTTATCTCATGACACACCTCCAGAATATAGGAGACTTTGGGTATGTAGTGTGTCTCATAGATAGTCCTTCGGCAAGTGCCTCTGAGAATTTTTTTATTTTCTAAAAGTTACCGGGAAGAAGATGACTACAATACTATTAAATTGTTTTTATCTCATTCATACATACTACAAACTTAGGTTTTGCTAAGGGTGCCTTCAATGTTTTAAGTTCTACTTTTATATAAACTTGTTAAATCTTGGCATTACATTTTTCATTTCCTTATAGTCTCATGTTTTCATTCCTGTTGTGGAATAAGTCATAATTCTATTAACAGTATTTGTCACTAGGGCTTCCCAGTTATAGTTAGTGGTAAAGAACCCTCCTGCCAATACAGGAGACAAAAGAGGTGTGGTTTCAATCCCTGGGAAGATCCCCTGGAGCAGGTCATGGCAATCCACTTCACTATTCTTGCCTGAGAATCCCTATGGAGACAGGAACCTGGTGGCTACAGTCCATAGTGTCGCAAAGAGTCAGACATGACTAAACCGACTTAGCACATACAGTTCAGTTCAGTCGCTCAGCCATGTTGGACTCTTTGCGACCCCACGAATCGCAGCACGCCAGACCTCCCTGTCCATTACGAACTCCCGGGGTTTACTCAAACACATGTCCATCGAGTCGGTGATGCCATCCAGCCATCTCATCCTCTGTCGTCTCCTTATCCTCCTGTCCCCAATCCCTCCCAGCATCAGGGTCTTTTCCATTGAGTCAACTCTTCGCATGAGGTGGCCAAAGTATTGGAGTTTCAGCTTCAGCATCAGTCCTTCCAATGAACACCCAGGACTGATCTTTAAGGTGGACTGGTTGGATCTCCTTGCAGTCCAAGGGATTCTCAAGAGTATTCTCCAGCACATACAACATATCACTAATTCAGAAGATTTACTACATGGCATTACATACTTCTTTTCCTTATATTAGCATTATGTCTTTTCGGTTATAATGAAAACAATCATAATCCATTAACACTAGTTATTCAAGGATTGTTGTTTTTCAGTCGCTAAGTTCAATTATTCACCACCCCCCACCCCCACCATGAACTGTAGCATTCCAGGCTTCCCTGTCCTTCACTATCAACCTTCGCTCAAACTCATGCCCATTGAGTCAATGATGCCATCCAACCATCTCTTGCTCTGTTTGTTTCCACAGTTTCTTGTGATCCACACAGTCAAAGGCTTTGGCATAGTCAATAAAGCAGAAGCAGGCGGTTTAATAGAACCCTCTTGCTTTTTGATGATCCAGCAGATGTTGGCAATTTGGTCTCTGGTTCCTCTGCCTCTTCTAAATCCAGCTTGAACATCTGGAAGTTGATGGTTCACGTACTGTTGAAACCTGGCTTGGAGAATTTTGACGATTACTTTGCTAGCATGTGAGATGAGTGCAACTGTGCAGTTGTTTGAACAGTTCTTGGCATTGCCTTTCTTTGGAATTGGAATGAAACCTGATCTTTTCCAGTCTTGTGACCACTGCTGAGTTTTCTAAATTTTTTGGCATTTTGAGTGCAGCACTTTCACAGCATCATCTTTTAGGATTTGAAATAGCTCAACTGGAATTCCATCACCTCCACTGGAATTTCATCACCTCCACTAACTTTGTTCATAATGATGCTTCCTAAGGCCCACTTGACTTGACGTGTCAGGATGTCTGGCTCTAGGTGAGTGATCAACCATCGTGGTTATCTGGGTCATGAAGATCTTTTTTGTGTAGTTGTTTTGTGTATTCTGCCACCTCTTCTTAATATTTTCTGCTTCTGTTAAGTCCATACCATTTCTGTCATTTATTGTGCCCATCTTTGCATGAAATGTTCCCTTGGTATCTCTAATTTTCTTGAAGAGATCTCAAGTCTTTCCCATTCTGTTGTTTTCCTCTATTTCTTTGCATTGATTGCTGAGAAAGGCTTTCTTATCTCTCCCTGCTATTCTTTGAAACTCTGTCTTCAAATGGGTATATCTTTTTCTCTTTTGCCTTTAGCTTCTCTTCTTTTCTCAGCTATTTGTAAAGCCTCCTCAGACAACAATTTTGCATTTTTTTCTTGGGGATGTTCTTGATCACTGCCTCCGGTACCATGTCATGAACCTCTGTCCATAGTTCTTCAAGCACTGTGGCTCTCAGATTTAATGCCTTTGATCTATTTTCCACTTCCTCTGTATGATGGTTTTTGCTGACTGTATAGAGCTTCTCCATCTTTGGCTGCAAAGATTATAATCGATCTGATTTTGGTGTTGAGCATCTGATGATGTCCCTGTGTAGAGTCATCTCTTGTGTTGTTGGAAGAGGGTGTTTGCTATGACCAGTGAGTTCTCTTGACAAAACTCTGTTAGCTTTTGCCATGCTTCATTTTGTACTCCAAGGCCAAACTTGCCTGTTCATCCAGGTATCTCTTGACTTTCTCCTTTTGAATTCCAGTTCCCTATAATGAAAAGAACATCTTTTTTGGGTGTTAATTCTAGAAGGTCTTGTACGTCTTCATGGAACCATTCAACTTCAGCGTCTTCAGCATTACTGGTTGGGATATAGACTTGGATTACTGTGATATTGAATGGTTTGCCTTGGAAATGAACAGAGATCATTCTGTTGTTTTTGAGATTGCACCCTAGCACTGCATTTTGGACTCTTTTTGTTGACTATGAAGGCTACTCCATACCATTTGTCACTAATTCAGAAGAATTACTACCTTGTCTACATTAAAATAACTGTTACAAAGAGATGAGTGCCTAAAGTTACTTTTTTATTTTTCTGCCTTAGTTCTTAAAATAGCTGCATCTAATTATATTATTCCTAAATAAGGTATTTATGTTTCCTCTGATAAAATAAATGTCTTTGGGAAGGGTAAAACATCAAACAATATCAAGCTATCTCACCATGGCAGAGATTGAAATATTGAATACTCACTATATCATTCATTGATAATCCTCAAATCATAGCTTGTTATCTATATTTTTAATAAAAATATTTGCTGTAAATAGCAAAATCCCAAATTTGCATAGGGGGAAAAATAAACTTTTAAATTTTCACTTCACAAAAAAATGGGGAAGACGGAAAATGTTGACCTTTTAGCAAAACACACATGAACATCCAAGAACATGGCATTAAATAAACTATCAAATTTGCCTCAGATGCATTTTTTTCATCAACTGTCACTTGTATCAAGAAAAGGATAAATGTTTATCTTCCATTCCTAAGGATATTCACTTTCAACATCACTTCTAGAACATTGAATTCAGGGAAACACTATTTTTAGCTTTCTGAAATCTAGAAAAATGTAATGTAAACTCAGTTATGTCCTTGTAATGAAGACTAATTCTTGAGTCTTATAAAATAGTGACTAATGGCTACCTATATGGTTGTATCTATCCATTATATTTTATTCTCATAAACTGATAACTTTCTCTATTCCTCACATCCTAGAATTATAACAATTGAAACATTCATTAGAGATGTCACACAATGTAAAATATACTAATGTTTATTTTTAAAATTTGAAGTAGTTGTATCTACTGCTGTCATACATTTTGCTGTTTTCAATTAAATAATGCTATACATGTCAGGTTCTTTGTTATATGTCAAAATATGAGTTTAATTTGAAGAAACTGCCCTCCATGCAGGAGACATGGGTTCGATCCCTGGGTTGGGAAGATCCCCTAGAGAAGGGAATGACTACCCACTCCAGTAATCTTGCCCGGAGAATTCTGTGGACAGAGGAGTTTGACAGGCTACAGTTAATGGGGTTGCAAAGAGTCGGATACAACTGAGTGAGTACATTTTCATTTTCACTTTCTCTGGCATTTAACTTTAATAAAATCTATGTTCAGACAACACACGGCAAAGATAAATTTACTCAAAACACTGAAAGTAGTTTGAATTTGCTTTTTATGATATGAATATATCGATTTGTAACTATGTCTATTAATGGCCATACTTAGTGACCTAAAAGAGAGAGATAAATTGGAAGTCAATAACAAGTGAAAATGTCCTTTGAACATAATGACAAGGTCAATTCATTTTCAAGGGAGTTTTTTAAATGGAGGGAAATTACCAACTGACTCTAAATAAAGGAAATATTTAGGGTCTTCTAAAGAAGAAACTCTTAATTTAGGTAAAATTTTACAAGAAAAGAAGATTTGAAGAAAAGAACTTGTGTGATTATATCCAAATAGATATTGAGAAGTAAAATATTCATGATAAAATTTCAAATTGTGAGTATACATTTGTATTAGAATTCAAGGGAGCCAATACAGCATGAGCAGTAAATAAAAGTAGAGAATAAATATATCCTTTCATTGTTTGAGAAGTGGGTAAAAGTGCTAACGTGGACTTTATTGAGTAAAGAATGCAAGCTGCAAAATGTAGGGCACTAATTAAACTAAGGCATATTAAATGAATAAATTCTTATAGATGAGTGTAAAAAATATTTATTTTGAAAAATAAGATAAAGATAAAGTAGAATTCAAAGAAACAACGTATTATACTTAAAATTAATTATATATACTTACATACAAATAAAATATATAAAGTTTAGAATAATCCTAAAATTAGGTTAAATATATATGAAATAGCCTTCCTCTTCTAAGAATGTTCATAATTTAAAACATTTTGTTTAATACAGCTATATATAGAAGAGATATTTTAATAACTGTTATCCTACTTAGAATTTTTTAATGAAAAAATAAAGAGGAATTTTAAAAAGATGAAAAATGATGTGATGCAACACCAGACGATGAAACTAATAAAGTTAATGAACTGTCACAATACAAGGAAAGAACCTTGTTAGAAAAGACGAAGCATGTTTCCTAACAATATACTGAGGATCCAAACCATTAGCAACTACAAAAAAACACACATGTACTTAATAGTACAAGTTCAACAAGGATTTGAGAAAAGTATGTAGGTTAAATAATCATAAATAGAGATTTAAACAATTACCTCTCACTGCTCATCTGGCAAGCATATATACCAGTCAGGCTACAGAGAGATCTAAGCTAGACAATTAACCAACACATTTGTGCACACACACACTTATATAGTCATATAGAATACTCACATTTTTAATTACACTAAAATTTTCCAAAAATTCACTATATATTCATAATCCTGATTACACTGATATGAAATACATAGAACTGTAGTGTCACGATAACAGCCTTAAGTCAAGTTTGGCAGATGGACACTTGAAATGTGAGTATTCAAATTTAATTTTTAATTAATTATAAAAAAATAAAAATTTAAGATTTCGTCCTCATTCACACCAGCCACATATAATAAGGATATAGATTGCTTCCAGATTCATGGAAATTCTTTACAACTTAAGCTAGAAGGTAATAACCAAAAATGTGAAAACCTTTTTCTAGTTTTAAGTTCAGTTACACATTTATAAATAACATATGAACCAAAGAAAAATCCACAAAATTCTCAATCTTTATATGATTTAAAAGGAAAATACAATAGTAAAATCTGCCTTGTGAAATATTGATTGCCTTAAATGCACACATCACAAACAAAAAAGTAAGAAAGAATAAATTTGAGGAGGTGCCACTAGAAATTAAAAGTTAAAAAGCAATCTGGGTGAAATTAAATTCAAGTATAGTCCAAATAAAGAAATAAAAGGAAAATAAATGATGCAAAATCATGACAAAGAAAGCAAGAACATTAGAAAGGAATAAAACGGTCAATGTCATTTTCACTCGAAAGGCAGTATAATTGATAAAAGACATTTAAAGAAACAATGAGAAGACATAAATCTTTTACATCTATAATAAATATGACAACACCATTCTTGTTTTCACAGATGTTAAATAGGATAAGAAAACCATACTATGAATATATTCTACCATCTATATGAAATAGAGAAGGCCTAAAAAATGCAATTTACCAAATGTAGTACAACTCGGATCCTGAATAAACTTAACATGTGTTAAAGAGATGGCGTTCATTGTATAAACTTCCTACAAAAACAATTCTAGAAACTCTAATGGTAACAGTAGTGAATAATAGCACTTAAAATTACACCAGGTCTTTCACAAAGTCTCCAGGTGAGATTAAAAAAAAAGGAATGTTTCCCAAAAGAGCCTTGAGAACAGAACTTGCCAGCTTAGACAATATTAAGGAACTCAGTCCTGTCTCTTTGTGAAAATAGATGAAGAAAATATTTTAATCTAAGTATGATATACATACTGATTTTAAGAGAAAGAAAATACAGAATGATCATTGTGGTTTCACTTCAGGAATGCTTGACTGGTTAATATTTGAAGTGAATAGGAATATTTGGAGGAAAAAATGTTATAAACTTTATTTTTTAAATTAATTAATTTATTTTAATTGGAGGCTAATTAAAATATTGTGGTAGTTTTTGCCATACATAAGCATTATTTAAAAAAACATTTCTCATTCTATTGAAGAAAAAAGAAAAATGAAGCACTACTGACTGGTTAAAAAATTTATAAGAAAAAATTAAATAATATGGAATTGTTTTCATAGTAAAAAAAGTATGATTAAAAAAATCCTTAAACCTCATACTTGAAGATAAAGTGTTGGAATATATTCCCATAATATAGGAATGATACATATAGGACTTTTACAGTACCTTCTATTTGACATTGAAGATAAAAGTTTGCAGTGTAAAAATAAGTCAAGAAAAAAACAAAGCAATTGCACCTGGAGAGAAGAAATAAAATGTGATTATTTATAGTTGCAATATCTGTTTTTATTTTAAAAATCCAGAGGAATATAAATTTGAAACCATAGAATTAATACATAAAATCAGAGAGGACATTGGACATAAGATCAGCCTGTAAACCTCTTTTTTTTTGTTCATTTATTTCTGCTGCAGCAGCAGAAATTACTAAAAATTTAAAAAGCAAAGATGACATTTACAAAAGCATGGCTATGAAATACCCATATTTCTCTAAGACTTCAATATTGAAAAATTTAAAAATGCAAAGTGGATTTCCTTGACAGTTCAGTAGATGGGGCTCTGTGCTCCCCAGCGTGGGGGTTGCAGGTCGGATTCCTGGCTGGGAAACCAAGATCCTACATGCCACCTGGAGTGGCCAAAAATAATTAAAGAAATAAAATACAAAGAAAAGAAAAAACCTAAATTATTGGGAGGATAAAGCATGGTACTGATTGGAAGAGTCAATATCGCAAAGATGACTCTCTTTACAATTTACTTTAAAGATTAAATGCAGTCCCAAGCAGTTTTTTAAAACAGCTTTATTGAGGTGTGATTTACATAGCATAAAATTCATCCATTTAAAGTGTATAAGCACTTATTTTATATACACTTGCAATTTGCAACTATCACCACTATCAAAATCTAGAAAGTATTCATCACAGTTCAGTTAGCAGTCATTTTCTATCCCCACCTCCCCACAGCTCTTGGTCATCACTAATCTGCTTCTGGTTTCTCTTTTCTTATTTTTGATATTTCATGTAAACAGTCCTATACACCATGCAATCCTTTAGAAAGTTTGATTGCCATAAATATATTATTGAGCAAAAAAAGTCAGACGCCGATGGAATGATATCTGTACTTTCTGCTGTGCATATTAAATTTCAACTTTTTTTTTAAAAAACTGCCATTATTAGAAAAAAGAATATAATGCATTTTGAAGTTTATGCAATCATACTATTTTGCCATTTCATAAGAGATGGCGTTACCCAACAGCAACCAAACTTAATTTTTAATTCTCAAGCTTGTGCTTGCAAGTATACATATTTGGGAATTCACAGTCATCTGACTTTATGCCCCCTGAAGATAGCACTGCACAGTTTCTTTTCTCAGGTGATACGTCTGATATCCTGTAATGGAAAACATTGCATAATTCTGTTATGGTATATGAAGGCAGCTCATGAAGTTATAACATTTCTGTATAACAGTAATAAAAAGATATTTTGAAAGTGGATAATGGTATTTTTAACATAATTTCAGGAAGAGTTTGTTATTAGGAAAATGGAATATGGAGTATCCCATTTTTTAATATTTTTATCAACATTTTATTAACTTTCAACAGCATCCTTCATCATTGTGTAATTCAACCAAAATAAATGTTTTAATAATATTCTTAAAATATATTTTTAATATGTTCCTTCTCTATTTGGTATTGTTTTTAAAAACTTACTGTAGTTTGCAAGTTGAGCCATTTTGCCACATCCACGGATGACCATGGCCTTCACGAAAGACTGGAATCCATGACATAACTGATAGGGACTTCAGAAATTTCTACACAAAAGTATTTTCATTTAATCACTATGAAAGAATTTATTAATTCTCAAAATGCAAACACTCTTTCATAGGATCCTGAGTTTTCTGAACAAGATGAGTGTTAGAATCTAAGCTAACTCTAAAAATACAAAGGTGAAAGTTTTAATATTTGTCAAAGCATTAACCAATGTCTGTACTTCTGATTAAAAATAAACTCAAACATTTATGTTTATCAGTTTCATTGCTTTTCCTATGTTAATAAGGAAAAGTCTAATTCATGCAGTTTAATTGCTACCCATGTTGTCAAATTGAACATAGCAAGGTTTTAAATGTTTTCGGATTCTGTGACGTTTGTTTTTCCAGATACTATGATTATATCACTGAATATCGCTACTATATTTCTCAGAGTTTCAGCTTTAGAAGGAAATTAATGGATTGAAATTGAGAAAATAAATGACACAAAAAACAAAGCTTTGATTTTCTGGGACCCACACCAATCTTTTTTCTGTATTGCTAGAATCCAGCAGATAAGATGAGTGTCAGAGACTCATTTCTCTCTGCTCCTCCCTGCTGAGTACAACTGTAAACACAGGAACTAATGAAAGACACAAGAACGGAGAACTCTGAAAGGTGGAAAGAGAAGGGTGATGTGGTTGGAGACTTAGCAGCAGCTTGACTTCTGTAATCTCTCATCACTTCTCCAGGATGGGAGAACAAGGTGAGGTTAGGGAACAACAATTAGGGTCATCTTAGAAGTTCCCCAAAAGAAGAAAATGACCTAGACCTTCTAAATGACTCACCCAGCCAAGCTGTAGGAGGGGGCACAGATAAGGCATTCTATTCTTCCTGTGTGTTGAGGGGAATCCTGTCGACAATACCATGCGAGCCTTAAAAAGTGTCCATGAGGACACCTGCTAACGAGGAGCAGTTAGACGAGGTTCTTCTCCTGCCTCCACAAAAGACCTAGAGTTGGGAGGCAGGGATGGAGGTGGGGCCAGCAGAGAGGATCCCAGACCTGAAAGTTCTGAACCTAGGAAGCCTCTTTTCCTTAAGGGCATAAGACTCCATCTCCACTCAAAGACTTTGGATAGAATGGATTTTAAATGCTATATTAACATAATGAGCAATAGTCAGTAACAAACACCATGTAAATGCAAGAATACGGATGAATTGCAAAACTAGTACATGGGAGTGTGTGGAGACTGAAAGAAGAATGCATACTGTTTGATTCTATGGACATGAAGAGCAAAAACATGCAAAGAGATTCTAAGACATCAAACGCCACAGAAGTGGGTAAATAAGGAGGAAACACAGGTGATGAGAAGTTACATAGGATGGGGTGCTGGAAAGTTGAAACTTCTAATCCACAATCTGATGTGTAATTACGTGGTTCTATTTATTTTGTGATCTATATGAAAATGTATGATATGTATACTTTCCTTGATACATATTAAAATCAAATAACACAGTTTATCTTAGAATATAATAGCAATTGGAGAGTTTAATTTTCAGTGAAAAGCAAGAATGGAAATAATCAAGCATGCATTCATAAGATAAAATATTAATAAAATATCATAAAATTATATTCTACTATTTAATAAAATAACAGACCTTAAACAAACTACAAATACATACAAAAGCACAAGTGAATTCTAACAAATATAATATTGACTGAATCAAGCCTTTAGCAAAGTGTTGGAAACATTTGATATCTTACCATTTCCTCTTCATTATCTATATAAAGTAGAGTAGAGTTCCTAGAAGCACAGGCTGTCAAACTCCCACTCCATGTTTTTTCTTCAAAAGTAATATAATAGCAGTTGTTGGAATATGTAAACCAGTCTTTTGGACAACGACCACAATGGCATTCTGAAGAAAAATTGTGAATTACTAGCCAAAAAATATTGAATTTTAGAAAATAAAAGTCAATTGACATATATGCATGCTGCTGCTGCTGCTAAGGCTCTTCAGTCGTGTCCCACTCTGTGCGACCCCATCGATGGCAGCCCACCAGGCTCCCCCTTCCCTGGGATTCTCCAGGCAAGAACCCTGGAGTGGGTTGCCATTTCCTTCTCCAATGCATGAAAGTGAAAAGTGACAGTGAAGTCGCTCAGTCATGTCCGACTCCTAGTGACCCCATGGACTGCAGCCTACCAAGCTCCTCCGTCCATGGGATTTTCTAGGCAAGAGTACTGGAGTGGGGTGCCATTGCCTTCTCCAACATATATACATAGATATAGACATATATATGTATATACATGTTTATACAAAGTATCTATGCATCCTCAAGGCTGGTACATATTAAACCAATGCATACATTCACAGAAAGTGTTGGTCTCTCATAACCAATTTATGTCTCCATATAAAGCAAACACACAGAAATACCCACTCTTTACACATCCTGATAATCAAGAAATGAAACCTCTGTTTTAGAATAATAAACTTATTTGTCTCATCATATTATAACAGAAGGAAATTAGAACCAATTTTCAACAATTGTTGTATTATTCATATTGATCATATTGTTGTATAGGCAGAAGCATTCTCCTATAATCATTGCTTATAAATATTTGTTGCTCTATTTTGTAATTTATGTTCTACCCCATAATCTATTCTTATTTTCATTAGCCTAAGATAGAGTCAAAATACGAAGTGTATATATGCCAGAGCTTTAAAATCATTCTGTACCTTTCTGAAGCCTTGTTGTCCGAGAGGAGTTATTCTGTTCCTGTATGAGAGTAGCTACAAAATTAATTATTATAAAAGTTAGTATTGCTCTAAATAAATCATAATGATTTTAGTTTCTGAGTTTAAAATTTGTTTAGGATTAGAGTAATCTAAAATAAAACTAATTTTACCAAGAGAAATTAATTAAGCAATAAAGATTTGGTGGGAAAACATATTTCAAAAACCAAAAGGAACAGATGCTACCACCTCTTACAGTATTTATTTTAACTAATATTAAGAATTAATTTGTGTTTATCCATAAGTTCTTTCAATCTACTAATAAACGTTTTTGAGTTATGAAATCAGAATATACAAATAAGTACCCTCTATATTCTGTGTTGTATATTTTTGACAGATTCAGAATTACCATTCCAGATTTAGTCTAAATGCATATATTTTAATGTTAGGCACATTCTATAATATTATGAAATGTTTAGAGGGCTGACCATCATTAAAGTGAAAAGTTGCCTTACAGTTTTTAAAAAATGTACTTACAGGGAGTGACAACAATCATTGTTACCACAGTGGACATCAGGACAAGGCAGACGATTCCGAGGATCCCAGCAATGAGCCTCTCTGGAGGTGATGGTGAATCTGCAAGGAGGGAAATGGAACTACTGAGAAAGGAGTGATGGGGGCAATTGTTTAGAGAGTAGACATACACTAGAACCCAAGTAAACAGAGTTATGTACATAAACTTGGACCCCAAACAATTTCTACCACTCTAGGCTTTCTGTCAGAATATACCACTTCATTTTCAGCAAATATAATGCTGCATTAGTTGTTGATTAAATACTACAAATTTCAGCAATGCCAGAATGGAAGTAGTTCTCTGATTTCATATTAGACTACCATACCCAATTTTAAGCTCTCTTCCTCAAATGAAAAATATGTGAGCTTATCCCCTACTCTTTCTCCACATCTTTGCACCCCAACCTCATATCCTAGAACAGTTTCACCTATTTACTGGTAATGTTTTACCTTTGGAGTGGTAGTTCTCCTCATTCCCTTGAAGATTCTGAGAAGCATTTTGAAGACTTAATTCTGCATATGTTAATTCCTGCTGAGCTATTGAAATGAGACCTTTAGAGCCCTTAGGTTTTATTCGCTGTTTCTCTGAATTCTTGACTACCTTCAGTTCTGCATAGATTACTCCTTGGTTATTCATCTCTGAAGCTGAGTGATGTCAAAGACTGTGTTCTAAGTGAACTGAGGAATGAGTGGTGTATATGAGACAAGAATCCTACTGCAATAACACGGGCGGGGCAAAGAGCTTAGTGTTCACTTTGCACCTGAGCAAACTTAAAGCCTGGTTCTAAATTCCTTGGAACTTCAAACAAAGATTTCATGATAGAACACTTTTTTTTAAAAAAAAGATATTTTATATTTGACAATATATTATTGTTTAAACAATGAAAAGCGATAAATCAGGGAATAATGAAGTTCATGACTAATAATAGCCTCATGAAGTTAAGTCAGATTCCACAGAAATATTTTAACAGCATTACAGTGCTTGTATTAAAATGAAAGTATTGTGTATTACAACAGAGAGATTCAACTATAATTTTGATTATTTTGAAATCCAACACTGATTATAGACTAAGTACTTTAAAGATGAGGACAAAGTTGGCATTTCCTGCACTAAATTACAGTATATGGTGACTTACATTTATTTACTAAAAAGGGTACCAAATGCTCATTATTTTGAATGGTTGAGGAATTCTGAGAAAACTTTAAAATTTGAGGTACTACTTCATATACTGAAAAATATTATGTGACAAACTAAACATAATCTAAACAATATTTTAAAAAAGCAATAGAAAAAGACTAAAAAATATTTACTTTACAAACATAATTGATAATTTAGTGGCTAAGGTCTGAATCCACAAAATGATGAACAAATATAGGTCATTCATGGAAGAACACTGTTGGTTCAAACTTCCAGAAAGATCTTATAGATGTCAAAGTTAGTAACAGTCATTTTATTTGTATAAGTGATGATAATTGCTTATAAAATCCAGAAAACATAGCTTAATAATTCAGTCAAGGATGCATTAGTCACAAAGATATGGAAATTAATTATGGATTTGAAACTTAAAGAAGTGTGTTCTTTAAAAGTTATTTAGTGTCTAGTAACCTATATTATTAATCTAACATGGAAATAATATGCAATATATAATGCATGTTACACTGAGCACTCAGTCTGGTACCTATATGTTCTATAAATATTAGTTTTTAACTACTGTTTAAGTTACAATTTCTGTGTTACTATTTCTGATTCATATCAGTTAGAGCCTGGCAAGCAATTTAATAAATGAGAGTGTCTTTAATTAGGATAGTACATCTTTTTTGAAATGTTTGTTCAATATTTTTAAAAATCATTTCATTACTTACAGTTAAGTTTATATTAGCATTTAGGAAGCTACTTCATCTTGATTTTTATTAAAAATAAAACTGATTTTACTCAATCTAAGTGCATATATAAGGATTCATGTTTGGCCTTTTTATGCAATGAATTCTTTCCCAAGAATCTACCTATAGAGTTGAGAGAAATATATATTAACATATTATTATACAAGAAACCTACCTTCTACTGATTATAAAATCCCAAAATAGTTGTTCTCTGTCAAGATGTTTGCAGATTTCACTTAAGATTATATACAAATCCAAATATGCACTTGACTAGCATTCTATAGACACTAATTTGAATACTTGGAGAAATCTTCCATCATATTTGATATTTTATGGTTGTTTTTTACCCTGAGTTATTTAAAAAAAAATATATATACTTTGATTTTGTTGTATATTAACTATATCTCAGTTGTTTCACATCTAACATTTGCTAGTTCCCACTAAGTGAGGTGGTCTAGTAGAGAGACAGGCGAGAAGGGACACATACCTTCTGTTGGCCAGAAAGTCGTGCATCCTTTAGTGGGGAGGTCAGATTACTCTCACAAAAGAGACTTGCTATAGCTGTGTAATAAAAGGAGAAATTTAAAAACATAAATCCAGGACAAGCATTAACAATGTCTGTGACCTTTACATACTACCCTGTGAAGGCTCAGAGTGAAGTGAGAGTGGAAAAAGTTGATTTCTCATCAATGTGTCACTTCAGGTTTGGACAGGAAATTCTCACATTTGGGCTATTCTCACATTTAGCTTACCACACACCTCCAAAAAATAGGAAAGTTTGGACTCCAGTTGAAAGGACAGATGGACCTCTAAGTGTGCTATTTATATTTTCAATTTTCAAATGCCTCTGAGAAATTATTTCCATATTCTGCAAGATCTGAGGAGACTGAGGTCTAACCACCCATGCAGCTATCTTGCTTCCATCTCAATCAAATATAGTGCAAACTTAGAATACTTCAAGTTTTCCTTTTAAAACTAGATTGCTAAATCTTGGCAGTACATATGCCTTTTCCTCACATCCATTATTACTTAATTTCATTGTCATTAAAGAAGTTTTATGAATCATAATCCAATTTTCAATAAATATTTAAAGATATTTGTCCCAATTATTCTGAGAAATTACTGCTTTGCCAACCATAGTGTACCTGGCACAGAGGCCATTACTTTCAAAATACCATCTCTCTTTCTCTGCCTTAGTTCTTACATTCAGCTTTAATCTTATTAAATAAATATTTTAATGTATAAATTTCCTCTGATAAAAATAAATTCCCCTTGAAAGGATAAATGTAAACAATATTAAATGCATCATCATGACATAGGTTGAGATATTAAATAACTATTCATCATATCAGATAACTCATCACTTCCCAGCTACTCACCTTCAAACTTTATATTCTCATCTTCCCTTCTCTTTTTGTTATAATGAAAGAAGTATTAGTACTTTTACTTTCTATCCACCCATTCCTACCTTTAGAGACTAAATGAGTCACCACAGGCATGTCCATTGTTGATCACCATCGGTTTGTTTTTCTTTTCTAGTTTCTTCCCACTTCTGTTTTCTCCTTAAGGATTCACTTTGTTAGTCCTTTACAACATGAAAACTGTCAGTTCTTACCCCCAAACTGAACCATCTTCAAACTACTTGCAATCCAGCATTTTCCTGAGTGCTCAAACCAGAAACCTAGGATGAAATTGAGGCAGGGTCATAGAGGTTTGTGATGTGACTAAGATTGGAAGAAAACTATTGGCAATGTCAAGAGATGTCCAATATGCTGTCAGAGTAGGAAATGGAAACTCACTCCAGTATTCTTGCTTGGAGAATTCCATGGACAAAGGAGCCTGGTGGGCTACAGTCCATAGGGTCACAAAGAGTCAGACACAACTGAGCGACTAACACACACATCAAATCAGTTGTGGATTCATCCTCCAATCCTCAATCATGCCTGGTTGTCTATATCTTACTAGGAATATTTATATCACAATATAAACCCAAGTCAAACTTTAAAGCTCAAGAAAAGGTAATTTTTAAACATATCTAACAAAACAGTGGGAAGGGGAGGAAAAGAAGACATAAGCCACAAGATGAATGGCACATACAAATGAAAATGAGAGGAAAGCAGGTATAACAGTACTCAGATCAGATAAAATAGTCTTTAAAGCAAATTTCATAATGAAAGACAAAGGACACTATGAGATGATAAAGAGATCAATATAAGAAAAGGATATTATACTTGTTGGCATATATCCACCCAATATATTTAGGAGGACCTAAATACATAAAACAACCACTAAAGACATAAAAATAATAATTGAAGGGAATACAATAATAGTAGGAGTTTTAAACACTGCACTGACATCACTGGACAGATCTTCTGGACATAAAATCAGTAAGGCAGCAGAGAATCTAAGTGACACAATAGAATTGATGGACTTAATTGATATCTACAGGACATTACATACAAAAACCCCCAGAATATCCTTTTAAGTGCACATGGAACATCCTCAAGGATAGACCACATGCTAGGACATAAAATATGCCTTAAGAAATGTAAGGAGTAGAAATTATTTCACACATCTTTTCTGACCACAACTCTATGCAAATAGTAATAAAATGAGAAATAAAATAAAATGAGAAAAGAATGATTACATGGAAGCTAAAAACACAATATTAAAACCCAATGGGTCAGCAATGAAATGAAAGAGGAAAATCAGAAAATACCTAGAGACAAATGAGATGAAAAGACAACCTTATAAAACCTATGGAATTGAGCAAAAACGATTCTAAAATGGAAGGTCATAAGGATACAGGACTTTCTCAAAGAAGAAAATCTCAAATATACAACCTAACCTACTACTTAAAAAAATTAGTAAAAGAGTAACAAACAGACCCAAAAGTCATCAGAAGGAAGGAAATAACCAGGATCAGAGAGGAAATAAATAAGAGATTAAAAACAATAGAGGAAATAAAAGAAAGATAAATTTTTTTTTGAGAATGTAAAGAAAATCAAGCCAAGTTCACCAAGAAGAAAAGAGAGCTCGAATTTTTTTAAAAAGTTAAAAAATAAAAATGAAAAATAACAGCCAATACCAGAGAAATTTTTGAAAAATAAGAAAATACTATGAATCATTATGTCAAAAAACTGGACAACCTAGAGGAAATGAACAAGTTTCTAGAAATGTACAACCTTCCAAAGTGAGTCAAGAAAAAAAGATAATTTGAACAGAATGATCACTGGAAGTGAAATAGAATCTATCATCTTAGAAAACTCCCTACAAGCAAAAGTTCAGGTCTGGATGGCTTCACGGGGAAATTTTACCAAATATATAAAGAAAAAAGTTTATATTAGTTCTTCTTGCACTATTCTCAAAACCTGAAAAGAAAGGAACACTCCTAAAGACATTCTAAGAAGCTACCAGCATCCTGATATCAAATCAGGCAAAGATATACCCCCCCCAAAAAAAAGAAAGAAAAGAAAGAGAAAATTATTAAAGGTCAATATCCCTGATTAATGTAAATGGAAAATTCCTCACAAAATATTAGAAAAATGAATGCAGCAGTAAGTAAAGAGATCCTATTCTATGATCGAATTAAATTCATTCCAGGGTCCCAAGAAAGGTTCATCATATACAAATTAACATGATACACTACAATAAAAAAAGAAAAGACAACAAACACTGATCATCTCAATAGATGAAGAAAAAGTCTTTGATAAAATTCAGCATTCATTCATGATAAAAACTTTCACCAAAGTGGCAAAGGGGGAACATATCTCAGCATAAACTTTTTATGACAAATCCACAGTCAATATAAAGCTCAACAAAAAAAAGCTGAAAGCCATTCAGCTAAAATCTAGGACAAGACAAGGGTGCCCATTCTCACCAATTCTATTCAATATAGTATTCAAAGTACCGCCGATAGCAGTCAGACAGAAAAAGCAAATAAATGGTATCTAAACTGGGAGCTTAGCAGGTGGTGCACAAGACATAAGAGAAGCAATTTTGCTTCTTGTGTTGGGAAGATCCCCTGGCAACAGCAAGGTAAGTCATTTGCTAGGCAGGTTGATAAGAAGTCTAGGGGTCCCCAAGGAGAGAGGGGTCTAGAATTCTCAAAGAGGAAGAAAGGACAAACTTTATTCCCCTCTACATTCCTTCAGTTCAGTTCAGTCACTCAGTCACGTCCAATTCTTTGCGACCCCATTAATTGCAGCACGCCAGGCCTCCCTGTCCATCACCAACTCTTGGAGTTACTCAAACTCACGCCCATCAAGTTGGTGATGCCATCCAGCCATCTCATCTTCTGTCATCCCCTTCTCCTCCTGCCCCCAATGCCTCCCAGCATCAGGGTCTTTTCCAATGAGTCAGCTCTTCGCATGAGGTGGCCAAAGTACTGGAGTTTCAACTTCAGCATCAGTCCTTGCAATGAACACCCATGACTGATCCCCTTTAGGATGGACTGGGTGGGTCTCCTTGCAGGCCAAGGGATTCTCAAGAGTCTTCTCCAACACCACAGTTCAAAAGCATCAATTTTTTGGCGCTCAGCTTTCTCCACAGTCCAACTCTCACATCCAAACATGACCACAGGAAAAACCACAGCCTTAACAAGACGGACCTTTGTTGGCAAAGTGATGGCTCTGCTTTTTAATATGCTATCTAGGTTGTTCATAACTTTCCTTCCAAGGAGTAAGCGTCTTTTAATTTCATGGCTGCAGTCACCATCTGCAGTGATTTTGGAGCCCCAAAAATAAAGTCTGACACTGTTTCCACTGTTTCCCCATCTATTTCCGTGAGGTGATGGGGCTGGATGCCATGATCTTAGTTTTCTGAATGTTAAGCTTTAAGCCAACTTTTTCACTCTCCTCTTTCACTTTCACCAAGAGGCTCTTTAGTTCCTCTTCACTTTCTGCCATAAGGGTGGTGTCATCTGCATATCTGAGGTGGTTTATATTTTTCCTGGCAATCTTGATTCCAGCTTGTGCTTCATCCAGCCCAGCATTTCTCATGATGTACTCTGCATATAAGTTAAAAAATCAGGGTGACAATATACAGCCTTGACGTACTCCTTTTCCTATTTGGAACCAGTCTGTTGGTCCATGTCCAGTTCTAACTGTTGCTTCCTCACCTTCATACAGGTTTCTCAAGAGGCAGGTCAGGTGGCCTGGTATTCCCATCTCTTTGAGAATTTTCCACAGTTTATTGTGATTCACACAGTCAAAGGCTTTGGCGTAGTCAATAAAGCAGAAATAGATGTTTTTCTGGAACTCTCTTGCTTTTTCGATGATCCAGTGGATGTTGGCAATTTGATCTCTGGTTCTTCTGCTTTTTCTAAAACCAGCTTGAACATCTGGAAGTTTACAGTTCATGTATTGCTGAAGCCTGACTTGGAGAATTTTGAGCAATACTTTACTAGTGTGTGAGGTAACAGCAATTGTGCGGTAGTTTGAGCATTCTCCAGGATGGCCTTTCTTAGGGATTGGAATGAAAACTGACCTTTTCCAGTCCTGTGGCCACTGCTGAGTTTCCCAAATTTGCTGGCATATTGAGTGCAGCACCTTCATGCATCATCTTTCAGGATTTGAAATAGCTCAACTGGAATTCCATCACATCCACTAGCTTTGTTGGTAGTGATGCTTTCTAAGGCCCACTTAACTTCACATTCCAGAATGTCTGGCTCTAGGTGAGTGATCACACCATTGTGATTATCTGGGTCATGAAGATCTTTTTTGTACAGTTCTTCTGTGTATTCTTGCCACCTCTTCTTAATATCTTCTGTTTCTGTTAGGTCCATACCATTTCTGTACTTTATCGAACCCATCTTTGCCTGAAATGTTCCCTTGGTATCTCTAATTTTCTTGAAGAGATCTCTAGTCTTTCCCATTCTATTGTTTTCCTGTATTTCTTTGCATCGATCGCTGAGAAAGGCTTTCTTATCTCTCCTGGTTATTGTTTGGAACTCTGCATTCAAATGGGAATATCTTTCCTTTTCTCCTTTGCTTTTTGCTTCTCTTCTTTTCACAGCTATTTGTAAGGCCTCCTCAGACAACCATTTTGCCTTTTTGCATTTCTTTTCAACGGGGATGGTCTTGATCCTTGTCTCCTGTACAATGTCAGGAACCTCTGTCCATAGTTCATCAGGCTCTCTGTCTATCAGATCCAGTCCCTTAAATCTATTTCTTACTTCACTGTATAATCATAAGGGATTTGATTTAGGTCATACCTGAATGATCTAGTGGTTTTCCCTACTTTCTTCACTTTAAGTCTGAATTTGGCGATAAGGAGTTCATGATCTGAGCCGCAGTCAGGTCCCAGTCTTGTTTTTGCTGACTGTATAGAGCTTCTCCATCTTTGGCTGCAAAGAATATAATCAATCTGATTTCAGTGTTGACCATCTGGTGATGTCCACGTATAGAGTCTTCTCTTGTGTTGTTGGAAGAGGCTGTTTGCTATGACCAGTGCGTTCTCTTGGGAAAACGCTATTAGCCTTTGCCCTACTTCATTCCGTACTCCAAGGCCAAATTTGCCTGTTACTCCAGGAGTTTCTTGACTTCCTACTTTTGCATTCCAGTCCCCTATAATGAAAAGGACATCTTTTTTGGGTGTTAGTTCTAAAAGGTCTTGTAGGTCTTCATAGTACCATTCAACTTCAGCTTCTTCAGCATTACTGGTTGGGGCATAGGCTTGGATTACCATGGTATTGAATGGTTTGCCTTGGAAATGAACAGAGATCATTCTGTCGTTTTTGAGATTGCATCCAAGTACTGCATTTCAGACTCTTCTGTTGACCATGATGGGTACTCCATTTCTTCTAAGGGATTCCTGCCCACAGTAGTAGATATAATGGTCATCTGAGTTAAATTCACCCATTCCAGCCCATTTTAGTTCACTGATTCCTAGAATGTTGACATTCACTCTTGCCATCTCCTGTTTGACCACATCCAATTTGCCTTGATTCATGGACCTAACATTCCAGGTTCCTATGCAATATTGCTCTTAACAATAATGTATCCTGCCTGAGGACAGTCTCTGGATTAAACCTTCTGGCTAATCCTGTTATCTTAAAATGTAAATTATGGCAGTAGGTCTGGTGAGGCCTTTACAACCTCCAGGCATTCTTTGGATTCATTGAAGAGTATGTAACTCCATTGCTAACACTAGCAAGGGGGTACTCTTTCTACCCCCTTCTGATGTCTATGTCAGAAGTTTTCTCTATCTCCTTTATACTTTAATAAAACTTTATTACACGAAAGCTCTGAGAGATCAAGCCTCATCTCTGGCCCCAGATTGAATTCTTCTCCAGAGGCCAAGAATCCTGGTGTCTTTTCGAGGTTCAGCAACAACAACCTTTTATCTTGAGGCTTATTTGGGATTCTTCAGCACAAGGTAAGGATGCTTGGTACTCTAGTGCTTTGTTCTCCTAGCAAACACATTTTCTGCTGTACATTACTAACTCTACAGTGTGCTTGCGTGAATGAATGAAATGCCCTGCAGGAAGCAAGTGAGGATCCCTGTTCTGCGGTTCTGCAGTAACCTCATACAGCTTATGGCAAAAACCTGTTGGGGGTGCATACCAACATGCCAATGCCAAGAGACACCCAATGTCTCCTTTGGGGACCGACCAGAATGGGCAAAGTGAGTGGACCAAACTCTCCTTTCTCGGTCATACTTTTTGGTCTCTTTGACCATTTCATAACTCCTTGGAAGTTAGAAGTACTAACCTAACCTGTCAGATCATAGACTTTCAAGGGACTTGTGATCTATGCTGTTACTGTGTACTATGACTTAGCTCCCAAATTTGGATTGGTAGTCAGGAAGCACCTAGTTTCGCTAGGAATTGAAAGTTCAGAAGTTAGATGGAACTTTAGCTCCAAGAGCATCTCTGAGGTTAAAAGTTACTCAGATTGGAACTACAATGCCCCCCCCCCCCCCCGTGGTAATACTGGCTCTTAGTGGACAAGAGAAGACTCTTATACTGGTGTGGTGATGTTTGGAAGGAACATCTCAGTTTTATGTTAGTATTGGTCTTATTGTGGTCAGGATACTCAGGGTTGTGCACAAGCACTCAGGTGACAAATGTTTCCCCCAGCAGTCTTAACCTGGGAGGCATTCCGGAAGGTTACTCTGATCTCACCCTGGGTGGCATCAAAGGCAAGTAAGGTTTTAATGGTGAGGAACTGGACGTCAGTCAGGGATGCCATCAGGTCTACCCCTGGTGCATCTCCACCCCGTCTCAGTGGTAGAACCAGAAGAGATGAGTATGACATCTGTGCCATTAAGGGACAAAGTCCGACCAGGAAAGAAAAGCTTTGGTGTAATATCTGTCTACACCCTCATCTAGAGCAGGGAGGGATGCCTCCGGTAGAAAGAGGGTGCTGGTTGCTTTTTTTCTCTCTTACAGATGGGAGCTAACAATTCCAGCCTCAGTCCTTTGAACTGTATCCTGAAAAACTGGGATAGATTTGATCCCCAGGGCTTAAAGAAGACACACCTGGTCTTCCTATGTGATACTGCATGGCCACGGTATCCATTGGAGGATGGCAAATGTGGCTGGTTGGAGGGTCTCTTAAGTATAATACTGTTTTTCAATTAGGCCGGTTCTGTAGAAAACAAGGGAAATGGGTAGAAGTAGCATATGTGATGCCCTTTTTCTCTCTGCATAATATGCCAGACTTGCATCCTAAGGGTATAGATTTGGGTGTGACTCCTTCAGCTCCCTCCTGTCCTCCTACTTTGCTAGATGAGATAGAGGACAGGAGACAGATAAAGAAAAGCAGGTTTCTCCAATCTATCCTGGGGATCATATGTGCAAAGCAGTTAGAGAGACTAAGGAACAGCCACACAAGCTGTTGCCTCTTCATGAAGCACCCATCGAGAGAAATAATCAGTCTATGAGAGTTAATAAGCTTTTATCTTATCATGAAATACAAAGAATCAAGGAAGATCTGGGAGACTATTTAGAGGACTCTGGAAAATATACTAGCACTTTTAAAGGTGTTACTCTGCTTTATGACCTTACTTGGAAGGATGAGATGTATATCTTGGGACAAACGCTGACTCTCGACTCAAAAACTCGAGTTTTGGGGAAAGTGTTGCTTATGGAGATGAATGGCTTGGTAATGAATCAGTAGGAAAGAGGGGAGACGAGATAACCACCCTCCCCACTGGGAATCAGGTTGTCCCAATTGGGACCACAACCAGATTGGTACTACAACACAGCTAAAGGAAGATGGGATCAGAGTCATTTTGTCAGATATATTCTTGAAGGACTCAGGCAGGCACATGCTAAGCCTCTAAACTATGGCAAATGGGCAACATAGAACAGGAAGAGAAGGAAACTCCTGGTAAATCCCTAGATAGACTGAGAGAAGCCCTTTGCAGATTCACTGAGATTGATCTTGAAAGTGAAGATGGAAAAGTGATCTTAAAGGATAGATATCCCACTCAGTTGGCACCAGATATCCGCTGTAAGCTATTAAAAAGGGTGTATGGATGAAATCAGTCTTTAGATAATTCGTTACAACTGTCTCGGTCTATTATGGTAGGGAATATGAGGAAAAGAAAGGCAGAAAAGGACAAAGGAACAGGCAGAAGCTCTCTCAATGGCTATGAGAACCATTCTTAAACAGCCTGAGAAAAATGCCCAGAGGGACCCAGGTGAAAAGGGATGGGCTTGCTATTACTGTGGAAAGTAGGAGAACCTCAAGCAGGATTGCCCTCAGGCATCTAAGCCGCCCCTGGCTCCATGTCTGGTCTGCAAAGGACCACACTGGAAGAGAGACTGCCCCCAGAGGTGTAGGTTTCAGGAGTCGGACTCTCAAGACAATTAGGACTGAAGGTGCCCAGGGGTCCCCACACAAGCTCCTGTCCTAATTACACCTGAGGAACCCCAGGTATTAATAACTGTGGGGGGCCAACCCATCAATTTCCTTTTAGATACTGGGGCAACTTATTCTGTGCTTACTGAAGCCCCTGGCCCACTTTCTTCCTGATTCGCTTCCGTAATGGGACTGTCTGGATGAGTCAAAAGGTATTACTTCAGTTCTTCTGTAAGCTGTGATTTATGCTGTGCTATTTTCACACGAGTTTCTGATTGTGCCAGAGTCTCCCTCATCCCTTTTGGGGAGGGATATACTGAGCAAGGTCCATGCCTCTGTCTTCATGAATATAGAGCCTTCCCTTTCTCTCCCTTTAATTGAACAAAATGTAAGTCCTAGAGTACGGTCTGATGGAAAATTTGTGAGTCAAGCACAAAATGATATTCCTATAGTTGTCAAGCTCAAAGACCCACACTTATTTCCACATAAGAAGCAGAATCCACTGAAACCTGAGGTTAAGGAAGGGTTAAAACCCATTATCGAAAATTTAAAGTAGCAGGGACTGTTAATTCCCTGTAACAGTCCCTGCAACACTCCTATTTTGGGTATAAAGAAATCAAATGGCAAATGGAGACTAGTTCAAGATTTACAAATAATAAATAAGGTTGTAGTTCCTTTACACCCCGTGGTACCTAATCCTTACACTCTACTGTCTGAAATTCCTGAACGAGCCAAATATTTCTCAGTAATTGATTTGAAAGATGCCTTCTATTCAGTGCCTTTGGTGGAGGAAAGTCAATTTCTATTTGCCTCTGAGGACCCTACGCAGCCAACTTCTCAGTTAACCTGGACAGTTTTGTGCCAGAAATTTTGTGACAGTCCTCACTAATTTGGACAAAGTTTGTCACGGAATCTACAAAACTTTAATAGCTCCGAAGCGGTGGTGTTACAATATGCAGATGATATTTTGCTCTGTGCTGAGACAGAGGAAGCTTGTTCACGAGCCTCAGAAGATTTCTTAAACTTTCTGGCAGGCTTCGGCTACAGGGCATTAAGAGAAAAGGCTCAGCTTTGTCAACAATCTGTTAGATATCTGGGCCTAATCATATCGGAAGGGACTAAGGCCATAGGCCCCGAGAGAATCAAACCTATACTAAATCAGCAACCCATTCCAATATTTTTACCTGGAGAATCCCATGGAAAAAGGAGCCTGGCAGGCTACAGCTCATAGGATTGCAAAGTCGGACACGACTGAAGCAACTGGGCGCACATGCATTCAAACTGGAAAGGAAGAGGAAAAATGTCATTATATGCAGATGACATGACTCTATATATAGAAAACCCTAATGACTGCACACAAAATCCACTAGCACTAATAAATTCAGCAAAGTAGGAGGATACAAAATTAATACATAGAAATCTGTTGCATTTCTTTACACTAACAATGAACTATCAGAAAGGGAAAGTAAAAATGGTTCCTCTTTAAATGCATCAAAAAGTATCAAAGAATAAATATAACCATGGGTGTGAAAGATCTAAAGGCTGAGAACTGTAAAGTATTGATAAAAGAAACATGATTTAAAGAAGTGGAAAGGTGTTCTTGTATTGGAAGTATTAATACTGTTAAAATGGCTATACTACCCCAAAGCAATCTACAGATTTAATGCAATTCCTGTCAAATTACCCACTACATTTTTCAAAAAATTATAGCAAATAATTCTAAAATTTGTATGGAACCAGGAAAGATCCAGTAATCCAGAGGAAAAAGAACAAATCTAGAGACAGATCCTTCTCAGAACTCAAACAATACTACAAAGCTACAGTAATTAGTGTGATACTGGCACAAAAGAAGATATATGGATGAATGGAGATATATATGAAGCAGAGAGCATGGAATCAAACCCTCAAACCTACAGTTAATTAATCTTTCACAAAGGGGGCAAGAGTAAACAACAGAGAAAAAGTCTCTTCAGCAAGTAGCATTGGGAATCCGGACTTCTGAACATAATTCAATGAAGTTAAAACACTCTTCTTGAACCATTTGTTGTGTTGTTCGGCCATTCAGTCGTATTCAACTCTTTCCAACCCCATGTACTGCAGCATGCCAGACTTTCCTGTCCTTCAGCATCCCTTGGAGCTTTCCCAAATTCATGTTCATTGAGCCAGTGATGCCATCCAACCATTTCATCCTCTGTCGTCCTCTTCACCTCCTGCCTTCAATCTTTCCCAGCATCAGGGTCTTTTCATATGAGTTAGTTCTTTGCATTAGGCAGTCAAAGTATCAGAGCTTCAGTTTCAGCATCAGTCCTTCCAATCATGATTGATTTCCTTTAGGATTCACTGGCTTGCTCTCCTCGCAGTCCAAGGGACTCTCAAGAGTCTTATCCAACACCACAGTTAAAAAACATCAATTCTTCAGTGCTCAACTTTCTTTATAGTCCAACTCTTACATCCATATGTGACTACTGGAAAAACCATAGCTTTGACCAGACACACCTTTGTTGGTAAAGTAATGTCTCTGCTTTTTAATATGCTGTCTAGGTTGGTCATAAGGTAAGAAAGCTTTCTTTAATGAACAGTGCAAAGAAATAGAAGAAAATAATAGATCTCTTTCTTGAGATCTCTTCAAGAAAATTAGAGATACCAAAGGAACATTTCATACAAAGATGGGCACAATGAAGGACAGAAATGGTGTGGACCTAACAGAAGCAGAAGATATTAAGAAAAGTTGGCAAGAATACAGAGAAGAACCATAAAAAAAAGATCTTCATGACTCAGATAATCAAAATAGCATGATCATTCACCTAGAGCCAGACATCCTGGAATGCAAAGTCAAGTGGGCCTTAGGAAGCATCACTATGAACAAAGCTAGTGGAGGTGATGAAACTCCAGTTGAGCTAATTCAAATCCTAAAAGATGATGCTGGGAATGTGCTGCACTCAATATGCCAGCAAATTTGGAAAACTCAGCAGTGGCCACAGGACTGGAAAAAGTCAGTTTTCATCCTAATCCCTAAGAAAGGCAATGTCAAAGAATGCTCAATCTACTGCACAATTGCACTCATCTCACATGCTAGTAAAGTAATGCTCAAAATTCTCCAAGTCAGGCTTCAACAGTACGTGAGCTGTGAAATTCCAGATGTTCAGCTGGACTTAGAAACAGTAGAGGAACCAGAGTTCAAATTGCCAACATCCGCTGGATCATCAAAAAAACAAGAGTTCCAGAAAAACATCTATTGACTATGCCAAAGTCTTTGACTGTGTGGATCACAACAGACTGTGGAAAATTCTTAAACAGATGGGGATACCAGACCACCTGACCTACCTTTTGAGAAATCTGTATGCAGGTCAGGAAGCAACAGTTAGAACTGGACATGGAACAACAGACTGGTTCCAAATAGAGAAAGGAGTACATCAAGGCTGTATATTGTCACCCTGCTTATTTAACTTATATGCAGAGTACATCATGAGAAATGCTGGGCTGGATGAAGCACAAGCTGGAATCAAGATTGCCAGGAGAAATATCAATAACCTCAAACACCACCATATGACATCATCCTTATGGCAGAAAGCGAAGAAGAATTAAAGAGCCTCTTGAAGAAAGTGAAAGAGGAGAGTGAAAAAGTTGGCTTAAAACTCAAAAATCAGAAAACTAAGATCATGGCACCTGGTCCCATCACTTCAAGGCAAACAGATGGGGAAACAGTGCAAACAGTGACAGACTTTATTTTTTCGGGTCCCAAATCAGTGCAGATGGTGACTGCTGCCATGAAATTTTAATTTCATGTGTCTTTTAAGACAGTTACTCCTTGAAAGAAAAGTTATGACCAACCTAGACAGCATATTGAAAAGCAGAGACATTGCTTTGCCAACAAAGGTCCGTCTAGTCAAAGCTATGGTTTTCCCAGTAGTCCTGTACGGATGTGAGAGTTGGACTATAAGGAAAGGTGAATGTCGATGAATTGATGCTTTTGAACTGTAGTGTTGGAGAAGACTCTTGAGAGTCCCTTGGATTGCAAGGAGATCCAACCAGTCCATCCTAAAGGAAACCAGTACTGAATATTCATTGGAAGGACTGATGCTGAAGCTGGAACTCCAACACTTTGGCTGCCCGTTGAAAAGAACTGACTCATTTGAAAAGACCCTGATGCTGTGAATGATTGAAGGTGGGAGAAGGGCACGACAGAGGCTGAGATGGTTGGATGGCATCACCGACTCAATGGACATGAGTTTGAGTAAACTCTGGGAGTTGGTGATGGACAGGGAGGCCTGTTGTGCTGCATTCCATGAAGTCGCAGAGTCAGACACGACTGACCAACTGAACTGAGGTCGATCATAGCTTTTCTTCCAAGGAGCAAGTATCTTTTAATTTCATGGCTGCAGCTCACCATCTGCAGTGATTTTGGAGCCCAAGGGAAAAAAAAAATCTATCACTATTTTCATTGTTTCCTCATCTATTTGCCATGAAGTGATGGGACTGGATGGCATGATCTTAATTGACACTTCATCCACATATCTGTGGTTATTGATATTTCTCCTAGCAATCTTGATTTCAGTTTATGCTTCCTCCAATCTCACATCTCACATGATGTACTCTGCATATAAGTTAAATAAGCAGAGTGACAGTATACAGCCTTGACATATTCCTTTCCCTACTTGGAACCTGTCTGTTGTTCCATGTCCACTTCTAACCATTTCTTCCTAACCTACATACATATTTTTCAGGAGACAGGTCAGGTGGTCTGGTATTCCCATCTCTTGAAGAATTTTCCACAGTTTATTGTGATCCACAGTCAAAGGCTTTGGCATAGTCTATAAAGCAGAAATAGATATTTTTCTGGAACTCTCTTGTTTTTTCAATGATCCAATGGATGTTGGCAATTCGATCTCTGGTACCTCTGCCTTTTCTAAATCCAACTTGAATATCTGGAAGTTTGTGGTTCATGTACTGTTGCAGCCTGACTTGGAGAATTTTGAGCATTACTTTCCTAGTGTGCAATTGTGTGGTAGTTTGAACATTTTTGGCATCACCTTTCTTTGGGGTTGAAATGAAAACTGACCTTTTCCAGTCCTGTGGTCACTGCTGAATTTTCCAAATTTGCTGGCACATTGAGTTGAGCACTTTCCCAACACCATCTTTTAGGATTTGAAATAGCTCAACTAGAATTCCATCAGCTCCATTAGCTTTGTTTGTAGTGATGTTTCCTAAGGCCCACTTGACTTTGCCTTCCAGGCTGTCTGGGGTATGTTTAGGGGTATAGGGAGTATGAATTGGGACATGAAGTATCTAGTACAGCCATTTAGGTGAGAGATGATAGTGGCTTGATGAATAATGATGAACATTAAGGAGAAGGGGATGACAGAGGATGAGATAGTTGGATGGACATGAGTTAGCGTAAACTTCGGGAGTTGGTGATGGACAGGGAGGCCTGGTGCGCTGCAGTCCATGGGGTTGCAAGAGTCAGACACAACTGAGCAACTGAACTGAACTGAACTGATGAACATTGGTTGAGTTGGTCTGCTGACAGATTCCAAACGTATTTAAAGATGTGTGAGTCAGAGATGTCAGGGATGCTTCCAAGGTTTTTGGTCAGTAATTGTAAGAATATTTGCCATTAACTCTGATGGGGCATATTTGGAATTTGGTTTTAGATATGTTAGATAAACATGCTAAACATTTAGCTATCCACGGGATATCACATGATTGTTTTTGTACATGGTTATGAAGTTCAAATGAGAGGTCTGTGCCGGGGATGCAAGTGTAGCATGAATCATTGCAGAGACATTGTCAATACTATGAAGCTGGGAGTGACCTTCAGGAAATCTAAACCTGAACTTTTGCAGACACAAATGTTTAAGATAATGGGGAGAAGAGGATGATGAGGAGAAACTACTAGGAAGAGTGGTGAAAGAGACATAAGGAAAACAGTGAGGCACGTAGGATCATGAGATACCTTAAATAGAAGTGCTACTGAGATCATTAGCAGAATTTGAAAGTTTGGTGACTTCACACAGATAATCTTGTTATTTAAAAGTATTGCTCACTATTGGTTAGATTCAGGAACATTTAGAGAAAGTTAAAATTAAGCAACATTTTCTTCTACACATATTGCAGCCTCCTCCCCCTAAAATGTAAAATCTATGTTCCCTAATCTCATTGCTCAATTTCACAGAATTTGAATACATTATTTGGTATGAATATCTTTAAAAAAGTGTTAGTTGCTCAGTCATGTCTGACACTTTGTGACCCCATGGACTGTAGCCCACCAGGCTCCCCTGTCCTTGGGATTCTCCAAGCAAGAATAGTGAAGGAGGTAGCCATTCCCTTCTCCAGGGGATCTTCTTGACCCAGGGATGGAACTCAAGTCTCCTGCATTGCAGGCAGATTCTTTACCAGGGAAAGAATCTCAGCTACTAGGGAAGCTCAAAAGTACCTAAGGTCAGTAGGAAAAAATTTTACTCTCATTTTAGTTATTTATGTAAAATTTTATTGAAGTATAGTTGACATACAATAAGTTTCAGGTGTACAACATAGTGACTATGTCTATTTGTCTCCTCATTGTGCTTAAATTAACTCTCTGTGCTTGTGATAAGTCACTCAGTCATAACCAACTCTTTGCAACCCCTGGACTGTAGTCTGCCAGATTTCTCTGTCAAGGCACTCTCCAGGCAAGAATATTGGAGCCAGTAGCCATTTCCCACTCCAGGGAATCTTCCCAACTCAGATATTAAACTCATGTCTCTTGCTTCTCCTACTTAGCAGGTGGATTCTTTATAACTGAACCACCTGGGAAAGAGCAACAGGAATGGTGCCAAGGAGTGCTGGGTTAGTTAGGTGGATGAAGAGTTAAGAAAAAAAAAAAAAAAAAGTATCACCCACCAGTGTTTCCATCCCCATGGAAAGTTCTACCAAATCTCTGCCCCTTTAGCACCGGCCCTAAAATTACTCAATTAATTTTTTTCTTGTATGACTCTGGTACTTTTCAAGCTTCTGCTGCTGTTTTGGAATCAGAGCAAGTTAGTTTGTGTGTGAGTCCTTCAAAACTAGAGTTTCAGTCTCATACTGAACTCTGGCTCCCTGGGATGTAAAAACCCCACTAGTTTTCAAAGCCAGACATTACGGGGCCTCATCTTCCTAGTACAGGTCCCCTGGTCTGGGGACCCCAGCGAAGGGCCAGAACCCTTGCTTTTCAGTTGTGAATTCTGCAGTTGCGCTCACAGCTCATGGCACTGGGAATGCAGGTTCAGAATCACTATATATCTATGCGTTGCCTGTTTTAAATTTTAATTTATTTTTGGCTGTGCCGGGCCTTCATTGCTGCATGAGGATTTTCTCTAGTTGTGGCGAGTGGGGGCTACTCTCTAGTTGTGATGCACAGGCTTCTCATTGCGGTGGCTTCTCTTGTTGCAAAGCATGGGCTCTGGAGCACAGGCTCAACAGTTGTGGTGCACACGCTTAGTTACTCCATGGCATGTGTGATCTTCCTGTATGAGGGATCGAACCCATGTCTCCTGGATTTGCAGGCCGATTCATTACCAATGACCCACAAGGAAAGCCCCTATGCAGTGTCTTTATATCCTTAGTTATGGAAAATCTGCTCTATTGGTCTTTAATTCATTCTCAGAGATTGTTGTTCTACATACGGTTGTAGTTTTAGTTTGTCTGTGGAAGGAAATGAGCTCAGGATCTCCAACTCAGCTATCTTGCTTTCAAAACATACACTCTTGGGACTTCCCTGGCAGTCCAGGTCGAAACTTTGCCTTCCAGTTCAATTCCTGGTTGAGGAACTAAGATCCCACAGGCCTCATGGCCAAAAAACCAAAACATTAAAAAAAAAAAAAAGAAACAATATTGTAACAAATCCAATATAAACTTTAAAAATGACCAAACTAAAAAAAAATTAAAAATATATATTCATTTTTAATGCATATAAGCACTTTCTGCACTCAAAGTGAGGCTAGTATAGTAGAAAATTGCTCTCAGCACATATTCTGAATAATAGGAAACTGGAAATATTTGTATATCTAGTTACAATTGGCAATACTTATTTTAATTTTATACATAAAGTTACACTTAACAATTTTATTGTTGTATGTCTGTCACAAGATTTGCATCTGAACATTGAAATAATTGTACACATATGTTTTAAATTTGTGATAATCAAATTTTTCTTAGAGAATAACTATCTAAAATAAATATATTTTCTGTTGTAGGAATTTCCAACAGAATTCACCTGATGGAAAATGTGGACACCTCAAGTCAGTGAGTATTATTTCTGATGTTTGTATTAGATAGCTTCATTACATTTGTGAAAAGAAGTTTATTTGCCCTGATAACTAAAAGAATTATTGTGTTCAAAGTCGATATTTTAATTCCTTAATAGATATTATGGAAAAAACTTAGGATGTTCATTCAAATTACTCAACTACACATGATTTATGAAGGATTATGATCTCTCAAACATACTTGAAGGATAAAACAATAAGTTTTATATGTAATGAAATCAAAAGTAAAAAAAATAAATTTAGTTTTTAAAAATTTCAAGAACCAGTAAATAAGAAAACATCAAACAAATTCATTTAATGGAGTAGATATTTTAAAGTTATCTATGTAAGTCATTTTAAATGTATTTGAGAAGGTTTGAAATTGATACTTTCATAATGTTCAAAATATGAAAGGTGTGAAATAATGAACAAAGTCTTTTATTTTTCTGAATTTCTTTCTCAGAACAAATATTATATTTGTCTAGATGTTATTCCAGAAATATTGTAAGAACATAAAATTATATACATGCTATATGCTAAATCAAATGTTATGTAATCATGGAACAACAGACTGGTTTCAAATAGGAAAAAGAGTATATCAAGGCTGTATATTGTCACCCTGCTTGTTTAACTTATATGCAAAGTACATCATGAGAAATGCTGAGCTGGAAGAAACATAAGCTGGAATCAAGATTGCTGGGAGAAATATCAATAACCTCAGATATGCAGATGATATCACCCTTATGGCAGAAAGTGAAGAAGAACTAAAGAACCTCTTGATGAAAGTGAAAGATGAGAGTGAAAAAGTTGGCTTAAAGCTCAACATTCAGAAAACTAAGATCATGGCATCGGGTCCCATCACTTCATGGCAAATAGATGGGGAAACAGTGGAAACAGCGGCTGACTTTATTTTTCTGGGCTCCAAAATCACTGTGGATGGTGATTGCAACTGTGAAATTAAAACACATTTACTCTTTCAAAGGAAAGTTATGACAAACCTAGACAGCATATTGAAAAACAGAGACATTACTTTGTCAACAAATATCCATCTAGTCAAGGCCATGGTTTTTCCAGTGGTCATGTATGGATGTGAGAGTTGGACTATAAAGAAAGCTGAGCATAGAAGAATTGATGCTTTTGAACTGTGATGTTGGAGAAGGCTCTTGAGAGTCCCTTGGACTGCAAGGAGATCCAACCAGTCCATCCTAAAGGAGATCAGTCCTGGGTGTTCATTGAAAGTACTGATGTTGAAGCTGAAACTCCAGTACTTTGGCCGCCTGATGTGAAGAGCTGACTCATTGGAAAAGACCCTGATGCTGGAAAAGGTTGAGGGCAGTAGAAGGGGACAATGGAGGATGAGATGGCTGGATGGCATCACCAACTCAATGGACATGGATTTGGGTGGACTCTGGGAGTTGGTGATGGACAGGGAGGCCTGGCATGCTGTGGTTCATGGGGTCACAAAGAGTCAGACACGACTGAGCGACTGAACCGAACTGAATTATAAACAATAGTCCTGCTTCTTTATTTTTTTATTTAAGTAACTTTCTTGCAAATTGTTCCATGTCAGCATATAAAGAGCTATCTCACTTTTTGTAAACAATTGTAAGTATTATGATAAAATTTAACTGCTTACTTGATAAAATATTCTCAGAGAAATGTTAACTTGTCTCATTGTGATTATATATTTTTTCTTTTCCCTTTTATTCCTTCTGATGTTTGCTTTATATATCTTTGTTTCTTTGCTGTTAAGGCAGCTAATAGTTTATGATCTATCTTCTTTGTGAATTGTACCTTTTATCATTAAAATATTTATCTTTGTTTCATTTAAAATAAATTACTTCTAAAAAATTTAACTGCTTATTTCAATGAATATTTAGTTTCATCCCAGAATTTGGTAATTATAGAAAAATTCTCCACTATAGCATGACATACCGTATTATTTGCCATAGAGCATATCCATAATATAAATCTCCTGCAGTGCAATTTCTGCATCCAAAAAAAATATGTAAATTAAGCTTTGATAGATGTTTAATGTTTAATAGAGCTTGTGCACTTACTATCCCCAAATAGCATCATTCAAAAGTGTCTGATTCCCTACATCTTTACCAATCTTTACGAATCTGTTTGATTTTGACAATAAAGCCTTTACCAATGGAAGCAGTTGTCTTGAGTCATTTAACTTTACAATTTCCTATTATTTGTGACACCAAGCATCTCTTTTTGGTATTTCTTTTATTTAAACTATCTGTTCATGTCATTGTGGATTAATAACACGAACACAATTTTGAGCAAAAAATAAGAACAAAATAGTTTTTTCTATAAAATTCCATTTATTTATACGTAATTCTAATCTCGGCTGTTATAAATTAGGACAGAATTTATTTTAGAGGGGATTTATTTCTAGAAGGTATAATAATGGAAATGAATAATAGTTACCATGGTTAGAAGTCATTCCTAGAGAGGAAGTCCAAGAGGCATTTCTCAAGTGCTTGTGATATTGTTTAACACAATTGACCAGGGGATGTTTGCAGACACTAACACCTGTGGTTGGTGATTTGTTACCTAAGTGAACACTGAAACATCTTCAGTCACTAAAGTTTCAGTAACAAAAGATGTATCAATATGTTTCTGGGCAAAACCTTGTTAATCATCTGGTGCTGATTACTTGGATGTTGTATTTGTTTCCTAGAGCTTCTATAACAAAGTAGCACAACTTGAGTGTCTTAAAAGAACAGAATTTTTTTTTTTCACAGCTCTGGAAGATAGAAGTTCAAAATAAAGTGGTCAACAGGTCCTATATATGAGCGTATTTGATTAGACTTCTCTCTAAAGAGAAAACTAACTTTAACTTGATTATATCCACCAAGACCTATTTCAAATAAGTCCATATTCTCAAGTACTGGGGGTTTAGGACCTTGACATATATTTTGGGTTAGGACCTTAACATATATTTATATGTTAAGATCTCAACATATAAATATACAAGTATATTTATTTTGTGAAAATTAAACAAGCTCTACATTAATAGTCTGTGCAGTTTTCTGTGTGTTTTATTTACACTATGAATTTGTTTAATATAATAGATGATTTCATTTTACATTAGGAAAAAAATTAGAAGTATCTGGAGTAAATATCAGAAGATATTCATTATTTCTATGTAGAAAATTATGAAGTTTACTGAAAATTATTAAAGAAGATGTAAATTACTAGTGATATCTCTTGCCAATTCATTGAAATATTTACTTACATTATAAATATGCGGACTCTACCCAAAGTAATCTAAACACTTAGTGTAACTAAAACAAGCACCCTATCATTGTTTTTTCTAGACCTTAATCAATTATTTCTAAAAATTTATAGTAGGGCAAAGAGCCTAGAATAGATATTTTATTTCTAAAACTGAAGAATGGTAAGAGAGAATTTGGCGTGGTAAATACAAAACTACATATTATAAAGCAACCTTAATTTGGATACTTGATAATGAAATAAGTCAGACAGAAACAAATAAATATTACATGATATCACATACATATGGAATCTGAAAAAGCCAAATTCAGAAAACAGAGAGAGAAGTGATTGTTACCAGGAACTGTGAGTGGACTGTGGAAATATTTATCAAAGGATATAAATTTCCAGTTATAAGATTAACAAGTTATAGGGATCTAACGTACAGTATGATGAATAAGGTAATAATATTGTAGTATATACTTGGAAGTTGCTAATAAACTAGATCTTCAAAGTTTTCATCACAAAAAAGAAATATATGTCTGTGATAAGAGAAATGTGCTACTTAATGCAATGATGATAGTCATTTTGCAATACAAATGTATCAAATCAACATGCTTGACTTACACAGTGTTGGATGTTGATTATATCTCAGTAAAACTTTGGAATAAAGTCTTTGGGTCTATCAAAAAGATGCTACTTAAAAAGTAGGGAAAAAAAAGTGACAACATGGAAAAATGTTTGCTGCAAATGTAACCAACAATATGGGGACAGCCCCACCTATCAGTGTCCCCAAAGTAGTCATCCTATTCTGTCCAGAGTCACCCCTAGAACATATGGCTCTGGTGACCAGAAGAGTCTGCTGCTTGGCCCCATAGGACATCTCCTACGTAAGACCACTTCTCCAAGAACAAGAAACAAGACCAGACTACCTAATACAGAGAAATAAACACAGAGAATTAGAGGAAATGATAGAGAAAATGTTCTAAATGAAAGAGCAAGGTAAAATCACAGAAAAAGAAGTAAAATGGATATAATCAATCTATCTGACAGAGTTCAAGGAAATGATCATAGAGACACTCAATGAACTCAGGAGAAGAAAGGATAAGCACAGTATTTTTAACAAAGAGTTAGAAAATAACAGAAGAAACACACAGAGCTGGAGAATTCAATAACTAAAATTTTAAAATACACATGAAGGAATCAACAACAGATTAGATGACACAGATGAACAGTTCAGTAGTCTGGAAGAGAGAGTAGAGAAAATCACTTAAGTTGAAGAGAAAAAGAAAAAAGAGAAAAGACTTTCAAAAATCAAGGACAGTTTAAGACACACATTATGCAATATCAAGTGCACAAACAACTGTATCATACAGATCCCCAGTAAGAGATGGATCAGAAAACTCATATGAAGAAATAGGAGCAGAAAACTTCCCTAACCTGAGAGACAAATATCCCTGTCTGGGAGGACAGATGGTGCAAAAACATATGAGCCCAAAGTGGTCCACAAAGAAACACATTATAAAGATAGTGGCAAAAACTATAAATAAAAAGAGAAAATTATTAATAAAATCATCAAGGGAAAAGCAATTGGTAATGTACAAGGGAGAGGCTTCCCTGGTAGCTCAGCTGGTAAAGAATCTGCCCGCAATGCAGGAGACCTGGGTTCAGTCCCTGGGTTGGTCATATCCCCTGGAGAAGGGAAAGGCTACCCACTCCAATATTCTGGCCTGGAGAATCCCCATGGACAGAGGAGCCTGGCAGGCTACAGTCCCTGGGATCGCAAAGAGTCAGACAAGACTGAGTGACTAATCACAGCACGGCAAAGTACAATGGACAAGGGAACTCCCGCAAGAGTATCATCTGGCTTTTCAGCAGAAACTTTGCAGATCGAAAGACAGGGATGCTGTATGCAAACTGACTAAAGGAAGCTCAGATCAATATGATGGAGTAAAAGGATGTAAAGCTCACCTACTCCTTCACAACATGTCAAAAATATATCCACATGTGGTACAATTCTCACTGAAACCTAACTGCTGCTGCTGCTAAGTCACTTCAGTTGTGTCCAACTCTGTGCGGCCCCATAGACGGCAGCCCACCAGGCTCCACCATCCCTGGGATTCTCCAGGCAAGAACACTGGAGTGGGTTGCCATTTCCTTCTCCTAACTGGAAACTGGCAAAAAGGACTTCTGTTTAACCAAGACTGTAAGAAAGATACACAAATAATCAAGTAGGAAGGGAAGAGAAGTGGTTGGATCAGGACTGGTGCATCTTGGAGTGGACTCAGAGGAAAAGGGAGATTATACTGATGGAGACCCACTCTTGGGATTGAGTGGGTCAAGCCATGAATGGAGTGTCACAGTCTGGAGTCCTATGTGGGGGGGACAAATACCTGTGATGATTGTAAGACTGCTGAAACAGATGGAAGGGCTGTGGGAAGCCTGAACTTTGTTCTTAAGGAGTGTGCATGAACATGAGCACACTGGTTTGCCTCCAAGACTGGACAGACAAAGGTTTATAAATCTTGTTATTTCCTGTTTTTCCATTAAACCTCACCCATGTGGTTTACCACTGCAAACCTCTCGAACAATCTTAAATGTGTGTTTCATGCCAGAACCCTAAGTGATATAAGTAGAAGTTCTTTTTATTTTTATATCCCTAATTTTTATAAATTTTTTAGTTCACAAAGGATGTTTGCTAACTTTATTAAATAAATAATTACTAATATGAGCTCTCATAAGGAGACTACTCACTCCCAAGGAATTAATGGGCAGTAAATTTTCCTCACTTTGAGTACATTTAAAATTTGGAAATGTAACTGAAGTATTCTGTATGCAGTAAAAAAAAAATTTAAGTCATAACTAATAAAATTTTCTAAAAGCAGCAACATATTTTATTCTCTTTAATTAATTAGGATTCACTAACAACTTGTACTGGCAAAATTGAGCTACTATACAGTAAACTCACACACATAACTTTTTCCAGATGAACAGTTAGCAGCATAAACATAATTTCCTTCAATATATGCACAAGCATCTTTCTCCATTTTCAGGAATTCAAATCTGTAAAAAAAAATTAAAGCAATAAAATATTCAAATGCCAATTTTATCTCAAGCTTAAAATTAACAAGACAAACAAAATGAGAAAGAATAAAGGAACAAACTAAACAAATAAAATAAGAACAAAACCCTGAAGATTGACAGTCTTTAAGCCAAGTTTAGCAGATAATACTAAACAGTATCTAATTTTGTTTGTTTAAATAGAATTATAAGCCAAATGGCAATTTATAAATCAAAGGAAATCAATCCTGAATATTCTTTGGAAGAAGCTGAAGCTCCAATACTTTGGCCACCTGATGTGAAGAGCTGACTCATTGGAAAAGACCCTGATGTAGGGAGAGATTAAGGGCAAGAGGAGAAGAGGGTAATAGAGGATGAGATGTTTGGATGGCATCCCTGACCCAATGGACATGACTTTGAGCAAACCCAGGGTCACAGAATTGGAAATGACTTAGCGACTGGACAACAACAAAAGCAAATCACAAATGATAAAACTATGATAGAAACATATAGATTTATAAACTTGGCTAAAACTATGCCCAAATTTCTTCTAAGAGTCCAGTAAAGTTAACAATGTAAAGGTTCTAAAGCTGAGGTTATTTAGAAAGAACTGACACTTTTTCCCCAATTAAATCACACAGACTGATCCTCAAAACACATAATGATTTCCTTTATCTTGGTTGCTCTTTCTGTTCCCTACACACATAACACACACACACACACACACACACACACACACACAATCACATATAATCTAGAAAAGTTCAGTTATCAAAACACCATACTTACAAGTTTTCAATTACTATGGTGCCATCTTCCCATAACCAGGATTCACTGGTTTCATTGATTTTGAGACCTATCCATCCTTTTACTCCAAGCATTGACAAAATTTCCTATTTGGAAACAGTCATAAACCATAAATGTGAACATATTATAATTCACTCCTTTCTGATTCAAAGATTACTGGTTAGATTTCTCCCAAGGACTTGCACACATCTACTTAGTATTAATAAGATTTTTTCTAAAGATATCTCATCTATTAATGTGCTTTTTTCCTAGCATTAAATGTTCAAAAAGTGGAGTTTCTCTAATTTCTCCCTAACAAAACTGAGTCAAAGAAAGAAAATATCATAGACTTTTGAGAACTTCAGTTTTCCCAAATTATAGCCTCAATCACTAATGTTTTCAAACCAAATACAGTTACAGTATAACAACAACAAAAACAAACAAATAAACAAAAGCAGAAGTGTCTCCCCTACCAGCTCTCCCTTGATATCAATCTTTAGAAGGTGAGTATTAAGCTCTTCACAGGCAGCATGGCTCTCCACCCAGGTTTTGGTTTTACAAGAAAGATGATAAGAACTACTTCCAAATCCAATCCAGTGAGTTGAACAACGGTCACAGGAACATTCTAGAAAGTAAAAATATATTTAATGTGTACTCTGTACAATAAGTCACTACTACTAACACAATTTCCGTATCTTCCTGTTTGTTATACAGATGGATATTAGGTAGAAAGCAAAACAAGCATTTTTTGGTAACATTTCTGGGCAACTTTTAAACAAAACCATAGCTAACAATAATTAAGATTTAGCTCATGTTTTTAATTTTTCTACTTAAAATCTGTTATAAAATTTTATCAATAGGGAAAACACATTTCAAATATAAGTTTTTTGATGTGATCAAAATTATACATGCACATTTAAAAGGCTAGGGTCTCCCCTCGTACTCCAGTGACTAAGACTCCGAGCCCCCATGCAGGAGGCCGAGGCTTGATCCCTGGTCAGGGAATTGGATCCTACATGTTGCAACTAAGAGTTTGCACGTGGCAACTAGAACTATCCCACATACCACAGAGAAGATGGAAAATCCCATGTGCTGCAACTAAGACTCAGCACAGTCAAATAAATAAGTGAATAAATAAATGTCATAAATAAAAAGCTAATCAATATATAATCATATGGACACAAAAAGCAACTAATGAGCTATTTCACTTTTGTCAAAATTTTTGCTATTAGTTTAAATATTCCTTGCCATTTCCTTCTCCAGGAGATCTACCCTACCAAGGGATTGAGCCTGTCCCTGTCATTGCAGGCAGTTTCTTTACCAACTTAGCCACCAGGGAAGCGATTTAAATACACAGAATAAAATTCAGTAAGTAATTTTTAAAAACTTATACTTCAGCAATTTAATAATCGTGTAATTTGTGTATTTTAATAATTTTTTATAATCATAAAAAATGTAGACTTAGGGAGGGGAAACAAGGTGGTGGAGTAGGAGGACAAGGAACGCATCTTCCTACAGGCACATCAAAAAAATATCTACATGTGTAACAATGCTCTTGAAAAACTAACTGGAAGCTGGCAGGACTCCTATAAAATCAAAACAGCAGGAAACGTGTAACCCGGTCGGATGGGGACAAAAGGCATCCTTTCAGGTCCTGCACCCCCGGGAGGGGTCTGATAGGAGAAGAAGGACCTTCATCCTAAAGAGCGAGCAGGGTGAGTCACAATCTGGGCATTCTGGTCCTGAGTCCTGTGCTCCGGAGACAAACCCCCTCGTCTGCTGAGACAACTGCTGGGACAGATAGAAGTGCTGGCGAAGCCTATATAGACTCTACTTATGAGGGGTGTGCATGGGCTGGTTTGCCAACAATCCAGGTGGAGAGAGCCTTGGGCTTGTGGCTACTGCATCAACACACTTTTTAATCCAAAAGAGTGATCACCTCACCCCTGTTCACTCCACACCACAACCTGGTGTAAAATCTGGGACAACCAGACCCTGGGAAAAGACTGTCTAGCTACAGAGAGAGAGACTGGGAGGCCTGGGGAGTGATGGGGCGAAGAGAGGGGTAGTGATCCCTGTCAGTGTACACACAAGGGGACAGGTGGGGCAGTTATGAATATAGCTGCTACCGGGGTAGCACCCCAGGAGTCTCAGTGGCTTAATGCCAGTCTCAGGCAGACAGGTGTTGGGAGAGGACTTGATGCAGCAACGCGGAGACTGCCTGGGGGGCTGAGCTGTGTTTTGGGTGGGGCAGCAGCAGCCATTCTCAGCACCCACAGGAGTACCTAGAGGTTCCTCTCCCAGGGAGAGCATCCCAGCTCCACCCACTCTATACCACATCTTAGAGGTCCATCCGCGACAGACTGGTCTCGGGGGGAGAATGCCACAGAGACTGTCCACATCTCTGTCAGCTGCACTTCCTGCGACCACGATGCCCTGACCCCCAAACCCAGCCTTCTGCACTACAGCCTTGCGCTAGATCAGGGATGAACACAACAGAGGAAGGGATGCAAGCCCAGGTTGCCTCTGAGCCTGGGAAATCCCATGGACAGAGGAACCTGGCAGGCTGCAGTTCACAGAGTTATCATTTACACATAATAAAAGACAGTTTTGAAATATACAATTTGATGTTTTGATAAATGAATATACCTCTGTAACTTCCCTTTAAATTAAATTTTAGAATATTTCCATCAACACAGAAGTTAATTTATGTTACTTCCCAACTCATGTTCCACACCCTTACTTCACCCGAACAATCATGGATCTGATTTATATCACTGCAAATTATGTTTTTACCTTTTTAAGAAGCTCATATAAACATATTCCTTCAAGGTCAATTCTTTTGCATCTTTTCCCACTCAGTATGTTTTTGAATCTTATCTATTGTGTGTATAGTGATTTCATTCCTTTTCATTATTGAGTAGTCCATTATTTACTAACCCACAATTTGTAATCCATTCATCTGGAGGTTTATATTTGGATTGCTTATAATTTTCAGTTATTACATATAAAGTGTCTCTACTAGATATTTTTGTACATGTCTTATGTGGACATATGCCTTCATTTCTTTTTTTTAAATGTCTAAGAGTAGGCTTGTTAAGGGCTTGTGTCAGTACAGTTAACCCCACATCCTTACTAAAGCTTGTTACTGTCAGTCTTTTCAAATTCTAACCATATTGGTGGTTGTGTAATGCTAACTCATTGGGGTTATAATTTTCATTTCCTTAATTTCTTGTTTGATTGCTTTTTATTTTCAAATTAGGTGAATGAAAGGAAAACAAAAACAAAAGCAATGTGAATGGCTAATATTTGACATTGATTTTTTTTTCCCTGAGAGACAGAAAGCAGTTTCTCAAGTCAATCACTAATTTAAACAAAAAATTAACAACTGATGTGTCTAGTCTCTGTTTATTGCATCTGTTGAGATTTTCTCTTTTTAACTCAAAGAATTTATTTTTAATTAGACTTGAAATTAGTTCTTTCCATCTTTTTAAATCTTTACTTAGACCTCCTCTTTCATAAATGTTTGGTCCTTTTTAATTTCTTAGGGAGTGTTAAACCAAAATATTTTTATGTCATGCAAAAACTACTGCATTATTTTTATTATTTTTCTTTTTTTTTCTTTCTTTATCCCCCCTGCTTATAGGAAATGTTCATCAGGAATACTCATGAGGAATGTCTTGGGCCTCAGTGACAAAGGAACCCTACCCTTTTGGTTTTAGTGTATGAAAAAAGAGATACCTTTCTTGGCAAATGCATCTGTGCTGAGAATCTAACACTGTTCTTGAAGAAGGAAAGACTTCCCTGAAAAAAGTCAGAGGGGAACCATCCCAACTTCCTGAAAAAAGAGACAGAAACATTCTCTCCCTTTCTCTCGCAGTCTTTCTCTTTCTTTTAAGTGCTGAATTTACTGCTAGGAATTTGAGTAAACTTGCAATAAGTGAAAAAAAAAAGAAAAAGAATTCAAAACAATAACAGCTTTCTATATCATAGCCATTGTATCAATGTATAAATAAAATTAATGTGTTTTAATAAAATCAAAATGCTTCTTACTTCATAAATGCTAGAAAATCATCTCCATCAGGGAAAGCTAGAAACAAAACTCCTTTGCTTTCATTTGTTTTCGTTTCCATTTTGCCCTCTTCACCCATTTCTCTTGCTCCCACCTGAATATAATTTATACCCCATTTTCTCCTAAAAATAATCAAATTACAAACAATACTTATCTATTATACATAATACTTTGGGTCTTCTTGCATTTTCCTATGTCATCTTTCTCATCTTGCCCAATATCAATAGTTCTGTGATAAAAGATTGAACATACCATAAAAGAGGATTTTTCTATCTGATTCACTGAAGTTTTGTGAATGTTAGGAAAACAAACCTTTTAACCCTAATAATCAATATTGCTGCTGCTACTGCTGCTAAGTCGCTTCAGTCGTGTCTGACTCTGTGCGATCCCATAGACGGCAGCCCACCAAGCTCACCCATCCCCGGGATTCCCCAGGCAAGAACACTGGAGTGGATTGTCATTTCCTTCTCCAAATAATCAATATTAGAAGTGGACAAAACAGAGAGAGTACTCACCATCATTTTTAGAAGATAGAGTGGGAACAGGTGATATTTTTTGGTTTGGGTCTTCTTTGTTGGAAAATACTATGGCAAAAATCATGTTAATAATTAGTTCTGTTTAGGATAAAATAATGAGGACAATAAAAATTCAGTCTTGATCACAAATCATTGAAACACATTATGTTGTTGATATATTGACTGTACTAAGGGCAGATTATTTTCTTAATTACTTACAGTTTGCAAGCAAGACACACACTGTTATCAACAAGACCACACACAGGGTCCCCAGACTCCCAGTTATCACTTGCCAGGCTGTAGATTGGTGGTGTAACACTAAAGGAAACAGAAACAATGATGGTTTCATCATTTCCCACAAACCATCAAATATGAAATTTAAATCCATTATGTTTCACTCTCAGAGGGCAGTCATTCATTTTCCAAACCTTGTATGAGTTCTTTGATACTCAGATTTCCTCCTTTTTAGCTTTTTCTTGACCTCAATTCTTTCTGATCCTGTTTATGGCCCCAGAAATGTCACCTGACTCACCAGCATCTTTGAGTATCCCTCGCCTAGTCATCTATAAATTATTAACTCTGAGCAATTTGAAAATGTACTCTCAGCTAGGAGACTTAAAAATGAAATACACCTAGAGAAAACAATGCTGTCATGTAAAAAAAAATTATTTTCACAATTCTATGTGAATATTAATATTCACTCATTAGCCAACCAATCATTCAAGGGGGAAATAGAAAAATACACTTTTGCTCTTTGTTGAGATAAGAAATAACTACCATAAATTTTGCAAAGACATACAAGTATGTTCACCAAGTTTTAACCTGGACACATGAGAATAGGAAATACATTTATCAAAAAAAAAAAAAAAAAAAAGACATTTCACTGAAAGCTGGTGGAAAGTAAGAGCTAATTATTTCTTGAAGTACGAAAGACATGGAGGAGGTCTTCCACTTGGGGTTGTTGTTTAGGTTCTCAGTCCTGTCTGACTCTTCTGTGACCCTGTGGACTGTAATCCACCGGGCTCCTGGTCCATGGGATTCCCTAAGAAACAATTCTGCAGTGGGTTGCCATTTCCTGCTCCTGAGGATCTTCCTGGCCCAGGGATCAAACTCGAGGAGAGTCATCAATAAATGGTTTTAGATGACAGGAAGTTTGATGCATTCATGGAACTGAAATTATAGTCTGACTGGAATTCAGGGAGCAAAGGGGGAATGGAAGTGGAGAGATAACCTGTAAGACTATAGGATTATTACTGTTTCTAACTTTAAGATCGGAGAAGCCAATGGCAACCCACTCCAGCACTCTTGCCTGGAAAATCCCATGGACGGAGGAGCCTGGTGGGCTACAGTCCATGGGGTCGCGAAGAGTCAGACACGACTGAGCGACTTCACTTTCACTTTTCACTTTCATGCACTGGAGAAGGAAATGGTAGCCCACTCCAGTGTTCTTGCCTGGAGAATCCCAGGGATGGAGGAGCCTGGTGGGCTGCTGTCTATGGATCACACAGTGTTGGACATGACTGATGTGCCTTAGCAGCAGCAATAGCAGCAACTTTAGGAATAGTATGAAATCTTTGCAGACACTGATTTTAAAAAGATATGACCATTTTTCTTGAAACATAAGAAAGGATTGAAAAATGTGTAGAGTGGAAGATGGGAAACTTTTAGAGAGTCTGTGTCAGTAATCTTCATGAAAGCAGGTAGACATCAATCCAAGAGAGAAGCAGGTTATTTGAACACGTGGTCCTTTTCAAGATTGCTTGAATGTGTCATAGATGAAAGAGTGTGAGGAGTCAAATTTCCGAGTTTAGAAATTAAAGAGTGTGGTGGATAAATATTAGCATGCCTAATCTTAGTTTTGGTCAACTTCTGCCCAAAGTCTGTCTTTGACTACAAAAAAATTATCAAGCCTCAGTAAGACTCTAACTCAAGCACCAGGAAATTTATTATTTTACAAGGAAGTCGAAACCATGAATTTCCTTATCTTGACCACCTTCCTGAATGTATGAATATTCATATATTCTACCTTACTATATGGATATTCATATATTCAACCTTATTATCCTCTTTTCAATTCAGAGGAAAAGCAATTTCTTTATGGCCCAAGTTAAAACCTACTGTATGCCCTAATTACTCCAAGCCACCCAGTCTCCTTTAGAACATTTATTTTCTAAGAGAAAGTTTCTCTTTTTTGCCAGCTTCTTCATCATCTCTTTCTATAAATTTTGTCACATCTGTCCACATATGGGCTCAGATCTCTCAAAATCTAATGTAATTCCTTGTTACTTGTACAGGTCTTTCATTTATTATCATCATTTCTCCTATGTTGAAAAATGTGTAGAGTGGAAGATGAGAAACTTTTAGAGAGTCTGTGTCCATTTTTTCTCAGTGAAAATTGTAAAAATGTTTTCTGGACTAATTTTATTCCCATAATAAATTTCTTTCAACCTCTTAACCCTTAGTTGTAGCTTATATGCTTTTCTTGGCACTCAAACAGAAATCCCAATTTTTTGGATTTTGCCAAACCCCAAATTTTTGGACTTTCCAAGTCCAAAGAAATAATTTTCCACTTGTCATTCATTAGACATATAGTTTAATTTCTCCTTCTCTCTGGACTTGCATTTCGTATCCTTCTTGAATCTTCCTCTGCTTAAGTCATAAATGTTCTTTTTCTCTGTGATAGACTTTTCACCCATATTGCCTCTGTTTGCAATCTTACCTACTAACATAAGTCTTTCCTACCCTTTTCCATCCTCTTCTGGGACATCTAGCCTTTAAAATCTAATTTCTTTATGGACATTTTCCTCTGAACTGATCAAGAGACAATTCAAATTTCATATATGATCTGCCTTTACTAGATTAAACACATTTTTCTTAATGATGAATAAGATGATTAACTACTCAGTCACTTAGGTTAGGAACATTGTTATCACATTCTACTCATTTTTCAGCTTTAACTCCAATATCCAATTAATCATTATTTTATTTTTCTGTAATCTATCTTTCCTCTAACAAATTCTGTTAGTTTTTTTGAAGCTAAGTGGTTATTGCAGCTTCATCTTTATAGGTATTATAGGTTTGGATCAGGGTCACAGCAAAAATTCAAAAAGAGTTGTGGGAGTGAGTTACATTGAATTGAATTGAAGACTAATAACAAGAATTATTTTTAAAATTATTTTAAAAATAAGCAGTAGAATTTACACAGTAATTCTCACAAGTAATACAATTCTGTAGGAATATTTTAGAGAAAATGAACATAGTGAAGGATTATTTAAGAGGCAAAAAATTTCATGGTAATATCTAAAATAAATAAGGAGAGTGCTGAAGATAGGTAATCAGTGTAATGAGGCAAATTTATTATACAAAAGTGTTGAAAGAAGTAATTTTCTAAACCCAAGAATCAAGATCTAGCAAATAGCAAAATATAATACATATAAAAATGTACCTTTTCCTTTTTTCTGTTTTCTGTGCTGAAGGTGAGAAGATCTGGGAAATTTCAGTTCCGTATAGTCTACTTGCTGTTCTCCTGAATGGACATTACTCTGATTTGTCTTGGATGTTTTTTGCTGTTGAGACTTGGAAAATTTTGGTTCTGTGTAGATTAGCTCTTGCTTGTTTACAATATCTTTGTTTTGCTTACTCTTAAGCATTTTTTCTTTTTTTAAATTTAGACTGCTTCAGCTCAATCTGGGTATCTTTCTGTGTCTCTCTTTAATATCTGTGCAGTAGAGAAAAGTGAGGGAAAAGGTTAAGTGGTGATTATATCAAATAATGAAAATGTGAAAAATGCATTCATTCTGAAGTACAAGTAAGCTTTTAGGTATAACATTAAAAGGATAAAAAAGGGAGGAAATGAGAGATTAAATTTCCCTCTCACTTTGCAGTCCTTATTCAGAAAAATAGTTTTATTCTCCTTTAATAAGATTAATAAGATACATTTCATTTCCTTTCTGAATCAGGGTTTCAAAGGAGTAGGTTTAAAATAGATATGTTTTCCCTAATCAACATTCTCGATATAATGAATAGTGTCGACAATGTGTGAACTATGGTTAAAACACAGCTATATTAACAAAGGTTTAATTATTTAAATTTAATATTAAAATTTTTATTTCAAATCACGTTGACATAAAGTTTACTGTATCACTGAAATAATTCATTAGGCAGTAGATTCTTGACTAATAGAAAGGGAAAAACCTATGCCTTTCATGAACTAGGTAAATTCTACATTTGCCTAACAACCATGTATCTCTCAACCTGCCAGCCTAACATCATTTTTCTACTTAACTAGATCATATTTATTTGCAAGCACACACACACACATACAGAGGCAAACAAACAAGCCATCTAAAATTAAGAAACAATACCAATGAATTGCCAAAAAGGGACAAAAGAAATTAAAAGCTCATGCATAAAATTTTTAAAATTTATTGGCTCATTAATAAAGAAAGAAATAAAAATGAAAATAATAGAGCACATTTCACCTGTGATAACACTAAATAATTAATATTTTGTTGAATTGGCGCATGATTGTGAGTACAAAATTATCAATATTTATGAAAGCATAAAGTAAGTAGAATTTTAACCAGCAATTCTACCTTAAGCAATTTATCTTACAAAATATTATTTAAATATTCAAAGTTATGCAGAACCTATCTTTTGTTTTTATTTACTAAGAGGTAAATTGGAAAAACAAAGAGCAAAAAGTTATCAACAGAATTCACAATTAAGGAAGGTGTTAAAGCTATGGTACATTTATACTGTAGTGTACTATTGTTTAATGTAACAGATATTATTTTTATATATTATTATATTGTATAATGAAATATATTTTTAAAGCAAAATAATAGATTTCTCAATAGGCTGTATTTTCAGTGGTTACTTGTAGGTAGAGTTTTGGCATACATTGCTCTCTATTTTATTGAAAATAAAAGAATGCATGATACAAGCTATTTATTTTTTTGCTATTTATTTATTTATTTTACACTTTTTAAAAAATTTTGAATATTTAGAAGTATTGAATAACAAACAATTTTATTCATAAAGCCTTTTCCATATCCTATATTTATCCTTCTATAAATGTACTAGGAGTAAATTTTGAAAAAACTGGGATAAACTTATTTTCAAATTAAGAATTTTTCTCACCTCCTCAAATTGTTTTCTGAAAGTTTTGACCAATTCATTTAGCACCAGCAAAAACTGATATTTAAGAGTATACTGACATTGTAAGAATGTTGCTGTTTAAATGTTTAGCACAATTAAACTGCCTTTTTCTTTGTACCAGAAAAGAAAGAAAAATGAGTATTGTTTTTGAGAGTTGATAATTAAATAAGCATGAACCAGGAAATACTAAAAGTGATAGAATCAGATGGAATATTAGTTCAAATTGAAGCAATACATAGACTTAGATTGCAAATTTCACAACATATACTTGAACAAATTTCAGATAAATCAAAATGTTAAATGCAAACCATGAGATGATAAAATTAATAAAACATTCAAAGAAAGTATAAGTAAATTGTTGTAAGTTTCTAATCACACATAGATAAGAAAGTTAGGTTGAATTATAAAAAATCATTTTACTGCTAATGTAAGGACTTTTTTGACAATAAGAAACACATGAAAGACTTTTTCTTCATCACTTAACAAAGAAATACAGACTAACATATTAATGATATAGATGTTAACCTACAGAATCAGTAAATCAAATTCAACCACACAGAGTTGGACAATGTGCAGGAAAACATTCATTTACACAGACTTTTGATTAATTTAAATCTTTCCCTTCTGGAAAATAATTAGCCAGTATGTATGGAAACCCAATAATGAAAACATCAACTGATCCAACATTTTAAAATAATGAGAAAAATATGGGCTATTTAATAAAAGAGGCTAAACAGTTGGAGAAGAAAACAACAGGAAAATTCCAAGGCAAAGAATCAAAAAATACAAAAGATAGCTGCATTCATACTCTGCACCATTGTTTACAAAATGAGCGTGTAACATAATTCTACAGAAATGATTTTTTTCCTAAACTGCAGTACATTATGAGTTGATTGTTGATATAACTGTCAAAAATTATATACAATTTTAACTTATTGAGAGAAGGAAATAAACAGAAGCAATCATACTCACCAACTTGAAGAATAAATTTAAAAATAAACTTTGTAGAAAAATCAAAGATACTAAACAATACAAAGATACTAAACAATATAAAATTGCTGTACGCTGAAAATAAAGTTATATAGTAGATAATCTGGTGTAAGAACCTTCAGGGAAGATTCTTGGTTGAAAAATAATCTAATAATGACTTACAATCACTTGTTATTCAAAGCATGTGTGAAAAACTACAAAGGAAGCTTTCATGAAACTACTCATTTGTAGTTTACCTCCCCCACAAAACACCAATCAGAAAATAAAAAATACCTTTGGTATTTCAAAAAGGATTTCATAAATTACAAATTTTCAACTTAAAATGTATAAGAAAAATAGTACTTTTAATGACCGCTTAATAAGAGTATTTTAATATCAAGCCTGAGGCCTTAAAGGAAAAGAAAAATGGACCAATTATATATTGTATTAGAGGTTACACAAAATAAGAGTACTATGGGGTACATGGGAAAGAATGTAGTTATGACAATAAAAATTATGTTTTAGGCTTTCCTGGTTAAATTATAATAGATAATTCTTAATTCTTGGTTACTATTTAGTGATAGTTGATATCACCACCCAGAGAATGAAGTTTATTTTTACGTTGTGTTTATTGTAGCATACAATATAGTTTGTCAGCTTAATATCAGCTTCCCTGATGGCTCAGTTGGTAAAGAATCAGTCTTCAATGCAGGAGACCCCAGTTGGATTTCTCAGTGGGGAAGATCAGCTGCGGAAGGGATAGGCTACCCACTCCAGCGTTCTTGGGCTTCCCTTGTGGTTCAGCTGGTAAAGAATCCACCTGCAATGCGGGAGACCTGGATTCAATCCCTGGGTTGGGAAGATACCCTAGAGAAGGGCTTGGCAACCCACTCCAGTATTCTGACCTGTAGAATTCCATGGACTCTATAGTCCATGGAGTCCTAAAGAGTTGGGCATGATTGAGCAACTTTCACTTTCACTATCATAATATAGTTTAATATAGTCGTGTAAAGGTCCATCTAGTCAAGGCTATGGTTTTTCCAGTGGTCATGTATGGAGGTGAGAGTTGGGCAGTGAAGAAAGCTGAGTGCTGAAGAATTGATGGTGTTGAACTGTGGTGTTGGAGAAGACTCTTGAGAGTCCCTTGGACTGCAAGGAGATCCAACCAGTCCATCCTAAAGGAGATCAATCCTGGGTGTTCATTGGAAGGACTGATGCTGAAGCTGAAACTCTAATAGTTTGGCCGCCTGATGCGAAGAGTTGACTCATTGGAAAAGACCCTGATGCTGGGAGGGATTGGGGGGCAGAAGAAGGGGGATGACAGAGGATGAGATGGCTGGATGGCATCATCGACTCGATGGACATGAGTTTGAGTAAACTCCGGGAATTTGTGATGGACAGGGAGGCCTGGTGTGCTGTGATTCATGGGGCCACAAAGAGTCGGACACGACTGAGCGACTGAACTGAACTGAACTGTGTGTATGTGTGTGTGTTTGTGTGTGTTAGTTGCTCAGTCATGTCTGACTCTTTGCGACCCCATGGATTGTAGCCTGTCAGACTCTTCTCTCCATGGGATTATCCAGGCAAGAATACCGGAATGGTTAGCCATTCCCTTTTACAGGAGACCTTCTAAACCCAGGAATCAAACCTGGGTCTCCCAGGCAGGCAGATTCTTTAATGTCTGAGCCACTTGGGAAGCTTGGTGTGTTATAATAAATAACTGTACATATAATTTGAAAGACTTCCATGATCAGCAGCTTATGGGTAAAAAAGAAAACATTTTAATATAAATTTCCAAATGTGTCTCTTGTTAGTTTGTACCTGATGACTGAGAAACACAGTACAGACACATCTTTTTCAAGTCTCTTCCACTTATTTATGACTCTAACGTTCATTTTCCCTCCTCTCATCATGGCTTATGTGCTCCCAGACATCCTCATTATTGACCAGGCTGATGAATCACAGTATTCTGATCTATCGATGTCCATATGAACCATCCTCTTATATCCCGATTACACAATTTCTCTGTCTCCTCATCTACAGTAACTTCCTCATTCTGCCACAGCCAAGTCCTCCTATGGGAACACATTGGTCTTTGAATATCTTTAAGTATTTCTTCTCAAAAAAAGTCTTACATAAACTTAGCACCCTCCACAAATACTCTTACCTTTCAAGATTGCTCATTTATCTCTCTCCAAAATGAAAATGCTCTGATCTCATTGATGTCTGTAGCCCATTTGACCTCATTCCACTCTATCAGTATACTTCTTTCTTCACCTTCTTTCAGGTCAACCTTGATTCTTTTCTGCCAATCACTAACTTCCTTGAACATTTTCTGGTCCCACTTGTTCAGTAAAATCACCCTATGTATGAGATGAATTATCTGTTCCTCTCTGTCAACACGTGAGAAGCCAAGTGCTTTTTAGAAAAGATCAGATTTACTGAAATATAAATTCCCCATCACCAACATGAAACTGCTTTAATGCTGCTGGGAGTCCTGTTGCTTTCTTCAAGTCATCATTCTTTCACATTCTCTGAAACTAATTTTATCACACATTCTCCATTGTTAGCAAATCTCTCTTCCACACCCTCTCTTTGTTCTCAGAAGATGACCTATATCACAGTAGAAGATAAAGTACCAGATTATCTCATCTTTCTCCACATATATGCACGCATCTTATTTTCTCTCCTGTTCAACAGAGGTGATTTCCTTCCTCTTCAATAAAGCCAATTTCAACTATATTTGAATCTGTCCACTTCACTGCCCGAGAGTCACACACTATTTATCACTCTGCTTTTTTTTTTTTGAATATTCAATATCTTCTTATTACTATCCTTCACATCAGTTTAAAATTAAACACAATTTTCACCATCATTAGACCTCAATCCCAATAAAAAATACTATCTTTGCTCTCTACCACACTTAGAAAAATTCTCAAAGTGCCATTGAATTTCTTCACCATTTATTATATTTTATTCTTACTACTCAAGCCATTGCATTCTAACTCCTACCTAATGACTCCTCGGCATCAGCACACTGTTAGATCATAAGTGATCTCTGCTTCACTAAATGGATCCTTTGTTTCTCTTTTAGTTGAACTTTTAATAGAATTCAATGTCATTCACCACTTCTTCCTTCTTAACCATTTCTTCGTTATATTTTCTTGGTCTCTTCATCCACCGTCCTTGGCTCAATTACTACTTATCACATGTTTACACATGTGCACATGCTGAGATTTCTTCTTTAGGTTTCAGCTCACTTATTCTTTGTCAGTTAGCATCTCCTCAAATGTCCCAAATATTAACAACTAAAACTGCACACCTCAAAAATGAAACAAAGTAAACAATATCATCATCCCGCATATGTTCTTATTTTAGTGATAACCATTTTTCAACTTGTTGAAAGAGTAAGGAATCTGGAATTCCCCCAATTTATTGTTTGTATATCTATGTCAATTACAAGATTTGACCTATTTTAAATAAGAAATTATTCTCAAATTGCCTGCCTCTGCTCTGGCCTTGTCTTTGAAAGCGTTATATACTTTCTTCTATCTTTTTGCTCTTGACGCATCATTCCTCTTTAATTAAATGAACTATTTTCCTAACATCACTGGGTCTTCATACATACTAATATTCTTGCCTAAATTGTTCTTTGTCCTTTTCTTTACCTAACTAACTGAAATAATTCAGTTTGTAAAATGTCTGTACCAATCTATACTCCCTTAGAACTCGTCAGGGAACTCCGACACTAGGTTAGTTACCTGTATATTATTTCTCATAGTATCAGGTTGATAATTTACCTTTTTTGAGGCAATAATCAATACTGAAAGCTAAAAATAACTTCTGTAGTTATTTGACTGATATATATTTTCTCCAACAATTCTAATTTCCATAAGAATATATCCATTACTATTTATCATTTTAGGTCCTGACATAGTAGACAACCAGACATGTTACTTAAATGGGTGAATCAGAAAATAAATAATAGAACACTCTATAAGTTGTGCTTAAACAGCTAGATATACATATGTATATATGTAATGTATATACATATACATTAAACTTAGCTCCCTATATCAGGCAAATGAAATGCTAAGCATAAGTATATGTATAAGGCAATAAAGGGCTTCCCAGGTTACACTAGGAGTAAAGAACCTGTCTGCCTAGGCCGGAGACCTAAGAGATGAAGGTTTGATCCCTGGGTCAGGCAGATCCCCTGGAGGAGGGAATGGCAACCCACTTCAGTATTCTTGCCTGGAAAATCCCATGGATTTTTCTACAGTCCATAGGGTCTCAAAGAGTTGGACACAACTGAAGTGACTTAGCATGTACACATATAAGGGAATAAAACACAGAAAATGTATTTTTAATCTTTGACAAAGGTAAAAAAAATAAAATGAAGACAAATTTTTTTAAATAACATGCTTGTCCAGAAAAAAGGGAAAAACAAAATATTTTAATTTATATAAAACTCTATTAAATATGAAAAATATATAATCTATATATATTACATAATGTTGTTGTTGTGTTACTAAGTCATGTCTGACCCTTTTGCCATCCCATGCACCGTAGCCTAACAGGCTCCTCTGTCCATGGGGTTTCCCAGAGAAGCATTCTAGAGTGGGCTGCTATTTCCTTCCACATGGGATTTTCCCAACTCAGGGGTCAAACTCATGTTTCCTGCATTGCAGGCTGATTCTTTACCTCTGAGCTACCTGGGAAATCCATATTATATAACATTTATATATATATATATATATATAATGTTATGAAGTCTGATAAAAATACAACATCTTCTTAAAATGGCTACAGAAGTTTCTCCTACCACGGACAATACCACAGACAATATCAATTCAGTTTGGAAACAATATTTGCTATTTTCTGACAAAAGCTTTGATTTAGTTCTTATGCATGCATGCCTGCTCAGTTGCTTTAGTCATGTCCGACTCTGTGAGACCTCATGGACTGTAGCCCGCCAGGCTCTCTCTATCCATGGGATTTTCCAGACAAGAATACTGGAGTGGGTTGCTGTGTCCTCCTCCAGGGGATCTTCCCAACCTAGGGACAACCTTCAGATAAAGATGTAAAAATCTTTTTGACTGCAGCCTGGCATCTTTTCTGTTCAGAAGATATGCTTTTAAGTATAAAAGATACACCTGTGTTTCTTATTTCCTATGTCTACCTCAAAACAGGGTATAAGTTAGAATCTTTGTGAAATACATCAGTATAAACCAAATTAATTAAATAGATCAATTTTCACATTCTTTTCATATATAAGTGGCCCTCTGTATCTACGAGTTCCAAATCCAGAAATTCAACCAACCACTGATGGAAAATATTTGAAAAACAAAATTTCAGAAAGTTCCAAAAAAGCAAAACTTGAATGTACAGCAAACTGGCAACTATTTACAAAGTGCTTACATTATACTTGGACTTCCCTTGTGGCTCAAGCGGTAAAGAATCTGCCTTCAATGTGAGAGACCCAGGTTCAATCCCTGGGTTGGGAAGATTCCCTGGAGAAGGTAATAGCCACCCACTCAGGTATTCTTGCCTAGAGAATTCCATGGACAGAGAAGCCTGGTAAGCTACAGTCCATGGAGTCACAAAGAGTGGGACATGACTGAGTGACTAACACTTTCACTTTCCACATTGTACTTAAACTATTTATACAGCATGTGTATTGAATCAGGTATCATAAGTAATATAGAAATGATTTAAAGTATATGTAAGATGTGCTGAGATTATATGCAAATGTTACACAATTTTATATAAAGGGCTTGAGTATCTGCAGAATTTGGTATCCATGGGGTTCCTGGAACAAATCCCCCAGGGATGCTGAGGGACAACCGCATCCCCAATTTAAACCTGCTAAAATCCTTGGAATATTTCTTGAGGAAAAGTAGCAAACAGAAAATTCCTAACAAAAGCTACTCACAGTCTGAACATTTAGATTAATATAATATTTATTTTTAATGGACTTTACTAGTCACTCAGTGGTAAATAATCTTCCTGCCAATGTAGGAGTCTAGGGTTCTATCCCCAGGTTGGGAATATTCTCTGGAAAAGGAAATGGCAACCTACTCCAGTATTCTTTTCTGGAGAATCTCATGGATAGAGGAGCCTGGCAGACTACAGTCCACAAAAAACAGTTGGACATGGCTTAGTGACTAAACAACAACACAATATTTATTTTCAGATCTAAAAATTCTTAGCCCTATAGCAAAATATATTTTAATAATGAATATTTTCTTTTTCAATAAGCATCTCTAAGTAAATAAATTTCCAGTAATAAGATTCTCTCCAACTGATAAATCAATACAGCTGATTTTCATCAATTAAATCTCCAATTTTACTGGGTTATAACATAGTAATTAAAAGGCATGCAAAAATTTGCTCTACATTTATGAGAGAATAGAACACGTTGCAATTTTATTCTGAACTTATACTGACATATATTATTCTTTTACATTTTTGAACTTTAGTATTAATCTTTGAAAACTCTAAACTTTTCCCAACTTCCCAAGTTCACACACTCCTACAAACTGAAATGCCAATGTCTACAATAGTGGATCAGAGGTTTTTTCTAGAATTTAACTAGATTTTAAACCACATATTTTTAAAACTTTGCTAGCCCAAACTTTCAGGAATGTAGTCTTGTATTTTCTATTTCTTTCTCAGTGAATCTGTAGTTGATTTTGTACTTCAAAGACCTTCACTTACCTAAGGCAACAGGAATTTTGACAAATCTGTTTTCAAAAAATTGGAATCAAAACAAAGATCTAAACATTAAACACAGAATTAAATACAAATATTCAATAAGTAAGTAGCTTTTTTACATACTAATATTCCATAAATTTTATCCTCATGTGTGAATTCCAAGTTTATAAAATATAATTCTTTGGTCTGTAATTGAAATGCTAGTTAAAAACACAAATACTTTTAAAATACTTTCAACCAGAAAAAAAAGGGGGGAAGTAATCCACTCTGTATGGACTAACAGACCTTAGTATACAGACACTGTTTACAATGTTTAGTAAAGTAATTACAGTTTTAAAGAAGTCATTCCTTGGTGGAATAAGATTTTCAATATTTGCAAGATTCTTAAAGTCACTTTTAGTCATTAACTTGCAGTTAAGTTCAAAATTCTTACTGGCATATCTATTTTGTAATACCAAATTTTACATTTGTGCATGTGAATGTAATCCATTAGTTCAGGGGTACTAATACTATTTCTAGTATTAATAAAAAAGTAACTGAATTTTGATACAATCAATATTAATATAATTCCTATGCTTTAAATTTGCCTTCACATGTGTATGAATGGACAGGTTTTGTATGCTTTTAAGTATTAAGGTATAGTCTTTCTCTTTTCTAGAATATCTGTGAATATCTTAAGACCAGTCTCACTTTCTCTACTAATGTCTTCTTCACTTTATTTCCCTGAAAACGTCCTCATTTCACCCACTTTGTAGTATTTCCTTTGTTAAGAGATGTCAATATGTTTACAGGGAAAAGGCCATTGTTTCAGCCACATAGCAAACAGCACCTCCACCCATGTTGACCTCACAGGCTGAGTGCCATCTCCCCTGGAAGCCACAGGGTCCACCACAGCCTCGGCGAGCTAGAGCTTCCTGCGTAGCTACAGGTGTGAGCAGAGTCGACTGCTACACACTTCACCCACTCACACGCAGTCATCTTTCTGTGTTCTGTTACTAGTTTTGATGTGCATTTAATTCTATCGGTCATATTTCACTTGTACTGTGCTTCCTGAGTGTAGGAGTTACACCACCTCTCATTTCAATTTTTCATAGCATCTAAGAGCCAATTGATATTATTTTTGGTGTGGTGTTACTTGATAGAGCTTATGAAAAACATTAACAGAAAATAAGTAAGTTCAGTAAGTGAAGTCACCCAGTCGTGTCCGACTCTTTGGGAACCCATGGACTGTAGCCCACCAGGCTCCTCTGTCCATGGGATTCTCCAGGCAAGAATACTGGAGTGGGTTGCCATGCCCTCCTCCAGGGGATCCTCCCAACCCAGGGATCAAACCTAGGTCTCCCGAATTGCAGGCAGACGCCTTAAACTCTGAGCCACCAACAGAAAATAGGGTATCTTTAAACTTGTCCTGTCTTATCATAGATATACTTAATCTTCTTTCATTTGTTTAACCTTAAGTATTGCACACACACACACAAAAGCATTTCCACACAAACTACATATTTGTCAGGGCTATTTTATATACTCTTAATGCACCCCAGGTTCCCCTTACCCTTCTTTCTACCCTTCATTGTAATGTTTTTTTTGTTGTTGTTGTTCCCTATCCCTTGATAGCATCAGTAAGCTATCAAGCTTTTTTAATACAGAAATTACAGTCCTGTCAATCTATTATGCATTTGATTGATAAAGAGTAATTATACTGTGGAAAAGGCATTTTATAATAGTAAGGATGGAGAAACACCTTTAACCAAGAGAATGAGAACATTTAGATGGTTAAGTTGATTCTCAAAACAAAAATATAATGATATCAGGATGAGCCAAGGCCTTTCATGATTTCTTTATTTAAATATCCAATTCTTTGACACTGCAAAATAGCCTTCACTGCTTTATTTTGCTTATTAGCCTCATGATCACTTATTATATGTAATTGACTTCTTCACTGTCTTTGTCATTTTTCCACTTTAATGTCAGTCCTTGTGGACAGTGACTTTTCTTTGTTTTGTCCACTTATGCAGCCTCAGACCCTCGAAGAGTGACAGACATAAAGGAGAGGCTCAAGAAATATTTGTTGCTGCACTGTGCCAAGTTGCTTCAGTCATGTCCAACTCTTTGCAACCCTCCAGACTGTAGTAAATCAATGAATAAAAACTATAATCTTCAAGCTTAGTTATATCTTAAATTTGGTAAAGATTGCAAGAAAGAGTATAGTTGGTCCCATCTGTTTGGACAATTGCTCCAGTACAGCTCTTATTAATACTTCATTAAAATGACTGTAGAGAAATTAGGAAAATGCAGAGAAATAATCCCTAATACAAGGCTTCCCTGGTGGTTCAGTGGTAAAGAATCCACTTGACAATGCAGGAGATGTGGATGTGATTCTTAGGTTGGGAAGATCCCCTGGAAAAGGAAATGGCGATCCACTCCTGGGCTGTTGCCTGGAAAATCCCATAGATAGAGGAGCCTGGCAGGCTACAGTCTATGGGGCCATAGAGAGTTGGACATGACTTAGTAACTAAACAACAGTTACTAATACCAGCAGCCAATGCTGCCTTCTTCCATCTGGGTTTCCCTGATAGCTGAGTTGGTTAAAAAAAAAAAAAAAAAAAAAAAAAGAATATGCCTGCAAATGCAGGAGACCCAGTTCGATTCCTGAGTGGGGAAGATCCCCTGGAGAAGGGGCAGGCTACCCACTCCAGTATTCTTGGTCTTCCCTTATAGCTCTGCTGGTAAAGAATCCATCTGCAATGTGGGAGACCTGGGTTCAATTCCTGGATTGGGAAGATCCCCTGGAAAAGAGAAAGGCTACCCACTCCAATATTCTGACCTAAGAATTCAATGAACTGTATAGTTCATGGGGTTGCAAAGAGTCAGACACTACTGAGCGACTTAAACTTTTATCTCCATCTGCCAAACACTCACTCCTAGAGCGAGATGGTCACATAAGAGGAACATGTCATGCATTCACTCCCAGCATCAGAGCTGTGCTCAGAGAATTTGCCCAGGGAGAGAAACAGGCCATAATATATAATTCCAAATTCCTCCTCCAAGGAATGGAAGACTGTGGGAGACAGTGTATAAAGGGCCCTCAAAGATGTTCACATCCTCATCCCTGAACCTGTGAATATGTTACCTTTTATGTCATGTCTCTGGTGATTCAGTTGGTAAAGAATCTGCCTGCAATGGGGAGACCCAGGTTTGATTCCTGGGTCAGGAAGATATTCTGAAGAAGGGAATGGCTATCTATTCCAGTATTCTTCCTGGGAAAATCTTATGGACAGAGGAGTCTGGCGGGCCACAGTCCATTATGTCACAAGAGTCAGACACGACTGAATGACTAACTCATGTCATATTCCAAGTGAGATATTTAATTGTTTAAACCTATTTCATGTGCCAGGATTCAGAGAATCTCCACCCATTTTTATCTTCCTTGTGGTGGTGGTTTGGGGCTTCTCAGGTGGCTCAAATGGTAAAGAATCTTACTGCAGTGTAGGAGACCAGGATTCAATCCCTGGGTCAGGAAAATGCCCTGGAGAAGGAAATGGCAACCCACTCCAGTATTTGTGCCTGGCCATGGACAGAGGAATAATTAGAATCAATCAGTGTATTGCATTCCCCAGTCTCCATTACTGTTTTGGTGCCTGCCTCTCAATCTGGTTAAGCTTGGGTCCTTACAGGAACTATTAAATTTGAGTTATTATTTTTATTGGCACTAAAATTATGAGAATACAATATTCGTGACATCCATAGCCATCTTGTGATCTCAACCAGGCAATCTATCAAAAAATGAAGTCAATCAATACTGTAAAATAAATTTTAAACTATTTTTAAACTTGGGGAAATTTTTTCATGACAAGCTGAACTTTCAGAGCATCTCTGGTGGTGCAGATTATTTAAAATAAAAACAGATTCTTTTAAAAAACCTTAGATTATATCTCAATACTGATTTCTTATCCAGTTTTAAGTTCTCTGGATCTTTTTTTTTTTTTTTTAATTTAGTGTGTGCTAGTGAATAAGAAGGGCTTCCCTAGGGGCTCACTTGAAATGTGACCCTTCCCTCATCTTTACTGTTGCCCTATGAATGCTTCTTGAATATAACCACTCAACTGATATGCATAAAATTACTAGTTTCATTGTAGCAGGTTTCTCCTTTGCAAATAAAGCATCAGATTAAGCTTAATTTCAAAAAGTATATGCAACTTGAATTTTCTCAAAACATTGCCACTACAGCAGAATGAATAAATCTTACCTCTCTTATATCTTTACAAATTACTTGCTATTCCTTTGAAAACAATATCTGTTGGCACTCAAACAAATTTGAAGAAATGAAAACTAGGGTAAGAACTACAACCTAGCTATTTATTTTTAACAAAAGGTCAAGATAATAGTTCATCATCTTAGTTTAAGGATGTAAGAGATATCTTACCAATAAAGCCTTCACCAACAGAAAGGATTTTCTTGAATTATTTAAATTTACATTTTCCTAATCTTTCTGAGGCTGAATATCTCTTTATGGTATCTCTTTTATTTAAACTGTTCATGTCATTGTAGATTAATAAAACAAACAATTTTGAGGGGAAAAATGACACAAATAGTTTATTCTATAAGATTCCATTTATTCATACAGTCTAAAACCAGGTAAATCTAATCTCTGCTATTATAAATTAGGACAAAATGTACTGTAGTGGGGATTTATTCCCAAAAAGAATAATGATGTGGAATGGATAGCTGTTAATGAAGATGAGGAGTTATTCCTGGAGACAATGTCCAAGAGGCATTTCTCAGGTGCTTGGAATATCATTCAATTATCTGGGTGCTGGTTACGTCAATGTAGTATTTGTTTCCTAGGGCTTCTGTAACAAAGTAGAACAATTTGAATATCTTGAAAAAACAGATTTTGTTTTTCACAGTTCTGAAGGTAGAAGTTCAAAATAAGGTTGTGAGTAGGGCTGACACCTGAGCACAATTTTCTAGGCTTATCTCTAAAAAAAGAACTAGCTTTAATGAGATCACATATCAAGATCTATTTCCAAATGAGGTCACATTTGGAAATATGGAGTTAACACTTCAAATTATATTCTGGAGGCAACACAATGTATCCCACAACAGGTATATTTATTTTGTGAAAATTAGACAAGTTATACATTAATCGTCTGTTCTATTTTCTTTATGAGTGTTGCACTTCCAGTATAAATTTAACAAATGATGTGATTTACATTAAGGAAAAAATTAAATACCTAGGATAAATCTAGTGAAAGACAAATACAATTACTATGTAAAGAATTATGAAGTTTTATTGAAAATGATTGAAGAAGACCTAAATTAATGGTGAAATATCTTACCAATTCTCTGAAATATTTACTTACATTACAAATATGCAAACTCTGCCCAAGGTGTTATAAACATTTAGTATAACTAAAATAACATCCTATTATTAATTTTTTTCAAGAACTAAACCAGGTATTTCTAAAAATTGTATAGTAGGGCCAAGAACCAAGAATGGGCATTTTACTTATAAGCTGAAGAATGGTAAGAGAGAATTTGGCATGGTAAATACAAAACTATATATTCTGAAAGCAACACTAGATAGCTTGATATTGAAATTAGTCAAAAAAACATAGACAAATATTACATGATATCAAATATGTGCGGAATCTGGAGAAGTCAAATTCTGAGAAACAGAGAGAGAAGTGATAGTTACCAGTGACTTGGAGTGAGGTAGGGAGATATTAGTCAGAGGTAATGAAATGCTGGGCTGGATGAAGCACAAGCTGGAATCAAGATTGCTGGGAGAAATATCAATAACCTCAGATACACAGATGATCTGCCTCTTGAGAAATCTCTATGCAGGTCAGGAAGCAACAGTTAGAACTGGACATGGAACAACAGACAGGTTCCAAATAGGAAAAGGAGCACGTCAAGGCTGTATATTGTCACCCTGCTTATTTAACTTATATGCAGAGTACATCATGAGAAACGCTGGGCTGGAGGAAGCACAAGCTGGCAACAAGATTGCCGGAAGAAATATCAATAACCTCAGATATGCAGATGACACCACCCTTATGGCAGAAAGTGAAGAAGAACTAAAGAGCCTCTTGATGAAAATGAAAGAGGAGAGTGAACAAGTTGGCTTAAAGCTCAACATTCAGAAAACTAAAATGATGGCATCCGGTCCCATCACTTCATGGCAAATAGATGGGGAAACAGTGGCTGAATTTATTTTTCTGGGCTTCAAAATCATTGTGGATGGTGATTGCAGCCATGAAATTAAAAGACACTTACTCCTTGGAAGGAAAGTTATGACCCACCTAGACAGCATATTCAAAAGCAGAGACATTACTTTGTCAACAAAGGTCCGTCTAGTCAAGGCTATGGTTTTTCCAGTAGTCATGTATGGATGTGAGAGTTGGACTATAAAGAAAGCTGAGTGCAGAAGAATTGATGCTTTTGAACTATGATGTTGGCGACGACTCTTGAGAGTCCCTTGGACTGCAAGGAGATCCAACCAGTCCATCTTAAAGGAGATCAGTCCTGGGTGTTCATTGGAAGGACTGATGCTGAAGCTGAAACTCCAATACTTTGGCCACCTGATGTGGAGAGTTGACTCATTTGAAAACACCCTAATGCTGGGGAAACTTGAGGGCAGGAGGAGAAGGGGTCGACAGAGAATGAGATGGTTCAATGGCATCACTGACACAATGGACATGCGTTTGGGTGGACTCCGGGAGTTGGTGATGGACAGGGAGGCCTGGTGTGCATGGTTCATTGGGTCACAAAGAGTCAGACACACCTAAGCAACTGAATTGACTGACTGACTGACACAGATGACAGCACCCTTATGGCAGAAAGTGAAGAACTAAAGAGTCTTTTGATGAAAGTGAAAGAGGAGGGTTAAAAAATTGGCTTAAAACTCAGCATTTAGAAAACTAAAATCATGGCATTCAGTCCCATCACTTCATGGCAAATAGATGGGGAAACAGTGGAAACAGTGAGAGACTTTATTTTCTTGTGCTCCAAAATCACTGAAGATGGTGACTGCAGTCATGAAATTAAAAGACGCTTACTCCTTGGAAGAAAAGCTATGACAAATCTAGACAGCATATTAAAAAGTAGAGACATTACTTTGCCAACAAAGTTCTGTCTAGTCAAAGCTATGGTTTTTCCAGTGTTCTTGAATGGATGTGAGAGTTAGACTATAAGAAAGCTGAAGGCCGAGGAATTAATGCTTTTGAACTGCGGTGTTGGAGAAGACTATTGAGAGTCCCTTGGACTGCAAGGAGACCCAACCAGTGCATTCTAAAGGAAATCAGCCCTGAATATTAATTGGAAAGACTGATGCTGAAACTGAAACTCCAATACTTTGGCCACCTAATGCGAAGAACTAGCTCATTTGAAAAGACCCTGATGCTGAGAAAAATTGAAGGCAAGAAGAGAAGGGAAAAACAGAGGATGAGATGGTTGGATGGCATCACTGACTCAATGGACATGAGTTTAAGCAGGCTCCAGGAGCTGGCAATGGACTGGGAAGACTGGCATGCTGCAGTCCATGGGGTCCAAAGACTTGGACATCACCAAGTGGCTGAACCGAACTGAATGAACTTTCAGTGGTAAGATTAACAAATTCTAGAGATCTAATGTACAGCATGATGAATAAAGTAATAATATTGTAATATATTCTTGGAAGTTGCTAATAAAATAGATCTTGAAAATTTTTACCATGAAAAAGAAAGATACCTCTGTAATAGGACAGAGGTACTAGTCAATGCAATGATGGCAGTCATTCTGCAGTATATAAATCTATCAAATCAAAATGTTTGACTTAACATTATATTTTGATTATATCTCAATAAATCTGGGAATAAAGTCTTTGTGTCTATCAAAAGATATTATTGGAAAAGTGAAAAAAAATATGACAACATGAAAAATGTTTTCTGCCAACATAACCAACAAGACAGGGACTAACCACATCTACCAGTGTCCCCTTAGTAGTTAGTTGGCCTATGCATCCCACACAGAGTCACCCCTAGAGCATATGACTCTGTAACCAGAGAAGTCTACTGTTGGGTCCCATAAGACATCTCCTATGTAAGACCACTTCTCCAAGAACCTGAAACATGACCAAACTACCTAACACTGAGAAGCAAATATAGAGAATTAGAGAGAATGATGGAGACAGGATGTTTCAAATGAAGGAACAAGGTAAAATCACAGCAGAAGAAACAAAGTGAAGGTAATTGATCTGTCTGACAGAATTCAAGGAAATGATCATGGAGATGCTCAGTGAACTCAGAAGAAGAGTGGGTGAGCACAGACTTTAGCAAAGAGTTAGAAAATATCAGAAGAAACACAGAGCTGGAGATTTCAATAATTAAAATTTTAAAATATATGTGGGGGAATCAGCAACGGATTAGATGACCCCAGTGAACAGATGAGAAAACTGGCAGAGAATGGTGGAAATTGCTTGACTTGAACAGAATAAAGAAAAAAGAATTTTAAAATTGAGGACAGTTTAAGACACGTATGGGACAATATCAAATACAGGAACAATTGCATCATAGAGACCCAGAAGGAAATGGGAGATAGAAAGGGGCAGAGAACTCATTTGAAGAAATAAGAGCATAAAACTTCCCTAACCTGGAAAAGGGAGCAAATACCCCTCTCCAGGAGGACAGAAGTTCCAAGACAATAGTAACTAAAAGGGGTTCACAAGAAACACATCATAATGATAAGTGGCAAAAATTAAAAGTAAAGAGAGAATACTAAATGCAGCAAGAGAAAAGCAACTGGTTATATACAAGAGAACTCTCATAACATTATCATTTATCTTTTCAGCAGAAATTTTATAGTTCAAAAGGGAGGCATGCTGTATTCCAAGTAAATAAAGGATGTTCAGATCAAGACCTGGAGAAGGGAATGGCAACCCACTCCAGTATTCTTGCCTGGAGAATCCCATGGACAGAGGAGCCTGGTGGACTAGAGTCCATGGGGTTGCAAAGAGTGGACACAACTGAGTGACTAACACTTTTCAGATTAAGATGGAGGAGTAAGAGGCCATAAAATTCATCTGCCCCCTCACGAATGTGTCAAAAATACATCCACATGTGGAAAATTTCTCACTGAAACCTAACTGGAAACTGGCAAAAGGACGCCTGTATAACCAAACTGTAGGAAAGAAACAAGTAATCAAGTAGGAAGGGAAGAGATGTGATTGAGTCAGGACTGGTGCCCCTTGGAGGGGATTCAGAGGAAAAGGGAGATTATACTGAGAAAGACCCACTCTTAGGATTGAATGGGTCAGGCCGCAGATTGGGTGTGACAGTCCTGGAGTCTTTTGTGGGGGAAACAAGCGCCTGTGGCTAATGGTAGAACTACTGGGACAGATGGAAGGGCTGTGGGAAGCCTGGACTCTGCTCTTCAGGAGTGTGCTTGAACACAAGCACGCTGGCTTGTCCCCAAGGAGAGCTCTATAGATCTTGCTATTTCTTGTTTTTCCATTAAACCTCACCAATATGGTGAGTGTCCTCATCCCTGTAAATCTCTTGAACAATCTTAAATGATGTCTATTTCATGCCAGAACCCTAACTGATATAGAAGCCCTTTTTATTTTTGTATCCTTAATTTTTACAAATTTTTTTAGTTCATAAAAGATGCTTGCTAATTTTATTAAACAAAAAATAATAATATGAGTTCTCATAGGGAAAATACTCCCAAGGAATTTGGATGATAAGTTTTCTTCACTTCAAATACATTTAAAATTCAGAAATTTAGCTAAAGTATTCTGTGTGCAGTAAGGAAAAAAAAGCTTTGTAATAATTTATAACATTTTATAAAAGCAACAACATATTTTGTACTTTTTAATTAATTAAAATTCACTAACAATATGTATTAGCAAAACTCAGCTGCTATATGGTAAGCTCACAGATGTAAGATTTCACAGATGAACAGTTAGCAGCATAAGCATAATTTCCTTCAATATATGCACAACTGTATTGATCCATTTTCAGGAATTTTAATCTGCAAAAAAAATTGTAAAGCAAGGTGTGACATCTACAAATGCCAACCTGGAAGCTTAAAATCAACAAAAACAAAATGAGAAACAGTAAAAGAGCAAACTAAACAAATCAAAACAAGAATAAAACTCTTAAGATTAATAGTCTTTAATTACAAAATATTAAAACTTAACAGAAAATATTAGACAATATCTAATCCTATCCTGTTTAAGTAGAATTACAAGTCAAGTGACAAATAATAAAAATATGACAGAAGTCTATAGATTTATAAGCTTGCCTAAAACTATGCACAAATTTCTCCTGAGTCCAGTAAAGTTAAAAATGTAAAGTCCCTAAAGGTGAGATTTTTTTAGAAAGAACTGGCAATTTTCCCCCAATTAAATCTCACAGGGGGGAAAAAAAAATCTCACAGGATGATTTTCAAAAAACATAATAACTTCATTTTTCTTGGCTGATCTTTCTGTGCCCTACATACATAACATGAAAACATCACTATATACACAGAATAGTTCAGTTATCAAAATACTGTACTTACAGGCTTTCGTTTACTGTGGTGCCATCTTCCCATAACCAGGATTCACTGCTTTCATTGATTTGAAGACCTATCTATCCTTTTGCGTCTAGCAGTGATAAAATTTCCTATTAGGAAAAAAGTCATAAACCAGAAAAATATGCATATTATAATCCACTCCTTTCAAAGGTTATTGGTTAAAGTTCTTCCAAGGGGTGGCATACATTTACTTAGTTTTAAAAAGATTTTTTTTTTCCTCAAGATACTTCATTTGTTAATCTGATTTTCTTCTAGCATTAAACATTCAAAAAGTAGTTTCTGTAATCTCTCCCTAAGAAAATTGAGTCAAAGAAAGAAAATATTACATACTTTTGAGAATCTCCAGTTTTCCCAAATTATGGTGCCAATCACTAATGCTTTCAAACCAAATATGGTTACAGTATAACACCACCAACAACAAAAACAAAGACAGAAGTGTCTATCCTACCAGCTCTTCCTTATTATCAGTCTTTAGGAGGTGGGAATTCAGCTCTGCACAGGCAGCTTGGCTTTCCACCCAGGTTCTGGCTTTACTGGAAAGATGGTAAGAACTATTTCCAAATCCAATCCAGTGAGTGGTACAAAGGTAACAGGAACATTCTAGAAAATATAAACACATTTAATGTGTACTATGAATCACTACTACTAACACAATTCCTATACCTTTGTGTTTGTTATACAGATGAATATTAGGTAGAAAGCAAAACGAGCATTTTTTGTAACATTCCTGGGCAAATTTTATACAAACCATAGCTAACAACAATATTTAGCTCATGTATTGAATTTTTACTTAAAATTTGCTATCAAATTTTACCTATAAGGAAAATGCATTCCAAATAATATTACAAGATTGTTTGATGTGATTAAAGTTATACATGCATATTTAAAAGACCAGAGAATTCTTTGGTGGTCCAATGGCTAATACTCCTTGCTCCCCATGCAGGGGGCCTGGGTTTCATCCCACTCACTGCAGCTAAAACCTGATGCAACCAAATAAATAAATATTAAATTTAAAATAAGAGGTTAAACAACATATAAAGATACAAATACAGAAAGTAACTCGAGTTATTCCATTTTGTCAAAAATGTTTATTATTAATGATTTTAAATATACAGAATAAAATTCAGCAAGTAATTTTTAAAAACATATTTCAACTATTTAATAAACATATAATTTGCATTTTTAATAATCTCTTTAAAATCATCAAAAACATATACTGAGGGAGGATAAGATGATAGAGGAGCAGGACATGAAATTCATCTACCCACACAAACACATCAAAAACACACCTACACATGGAGCAATTTTCATGAAAAACTAACTGAAAACTGGCAGAATAACTCCCATAAAACCAAAATGGCAAGAAAACTGTAACCTGGTAGGATGGGGAAAAAGGGGGGGCATCAGTTCAGGACCTTGCACCCCTGGGAGGGATCTGAAAGGGAAGAGAAGAACCCTCAGCCTGTGGAATAAGCAGGATAAGCCATAGTCTGGGCATCCCAGTCCTGGATCCTGTGTGGGGGAGACAAGCCCTACTGCCTGATGGGAAAACTCCTGGGCCATACAGAGGGCTCTAAAAGCCTAGACTCTACTTATGAGGGCAGTGTATGTGCTGGCTGGCTAACAGTCAGGGTGGGGAGGGTCTTGCATTGGTGACTGCTGCATCGCCACACATTTCAATACAAAGTAGTAATCACCCCAGTCCTGCTCACTCCACACCATAGTTTGGTGTGGTATCCAGCCAAACAGGCCCTGGGAAAAGACTCTGTCTAGCTCTGCAGGGACAGCCTGGGAGGCCTAGAGAGTGATCTGGGTGGGGTGATGCTAGCCACTGTCAGCAAACCTGCAGGGCAGTACTGCGGGAGTGTTCAGTGGTTTCATGCTGAGTCTCCGTAGACAGGTAGTGACAGAGGACTTGATAACTACACAGAGGCAATCTGGATGAGCCTGAGGTGTGCTTCGGGTGGGCGCGGTGACAGTCATTCTCAGCACCCACAGGAGCACTCAGCGGTTCCTCTCCCGGCTGAGAGCACCCCAGCTCCACCCACTCCATACCTCAGTTCAGAGCTGGATCTGTGGCAGACAGGGCCTGGAAGAAGAATGCCGCAGAGACAGCCCAGATCTTTGATAGAAGCACAGCCAACTCACTTCCTGCAGCCACAGTGCCCTGACCCCTAGCCTCAGCATTTTCCACACTATATTCTTGCACTAGATCTGGGATGAACACAACAGGGGAAGGGATGCAAGCCCAGGCTGCTTCTGAGTGGAGCCATGGACACCTCCATAGGTCATGCATAAGTCTTCTGTAAGTACATGGGTCACACTTGCTTCAGCAAGCACCCCACATTGTGTCAGGGCATGCACTCAAGGGCAATGGAGGCTGATTGAGCCTGTCCCTCAGGGTTTTTACTCTAGGAACTGGGAGCAGATCCAGCACCCGACAGATAGCAACAGCCACTGAGTAGAGAGGAAGTCCCGCCTCACACCACTAATGTCAATCACATACCCTAGCAAAGTGATAGTGGCCAGTATACCCTGAAGATAGAAGTAGCTGGCTTCCATATCAACATCAGCCTTCACACCAAAGACACTGGACAAAGACAGTCTTTATAGGATTGCTCTCATATGAAAACCAACCTTCAAGACCACAATACACAACTGTTTCTCCTAAATTCAATATAGCTAGAGAAATTTCAGTAAAAAGAAATGACAAAGAAACTACTCTCACTTAAAAGAACAAGAGAAATTCCCTGAAAGAACAAATAATAAAACAGAACTCACCAGACCCTGAGTTCAAGAAGGTGATAGTAAAAATACTAACTGAATTAAGAAAGGTTATCAATAGAAATGTAGATCACTATAAAAAGGAACTAGAAACTATAAAGAAGAACCAATCAAAAGTAGATAACTCAGCTACTGAGATAAAAAGCAATCTAGAAGGACTGAATAACTAACTAAATGACACAAAGAATGAATAAATGACCCGGAACATAGAAAAAATGGAAATAACTCAATGAGAACAGCAGATATAAGGACAAATAAAGCAAAACAAAACCAATGTATGAGATCTATAGGATAATATAAAGCATGCCAACCCACACAGAATAGGGCTTCCAGAAGGAGAAGAGAGAAGAGGATCAAAAATATTTTGAAGAAGTAAGGGCTGAAAACTTTCCAAACTTAAAGAAGGAAACAGGAAGCACAGAGGGTCCAAAACATGATCAAACCAAACACATCATCAAGAAATATCAAATTAAAATGCAAAGAAAGGATTCTAAAGGCAGAAAGAAAAATATAAAGAGGTAATTACAAGGGGACTCCCGTAAGGCTATCAACTGATTGCCCTACAGTAATTTATCAACAGTAGATGAGAAGCAAGTGGCAAGAGAAATTCAAAGTCCAGGAAGGGAAAAAAAGTTGAAACCCAGGATACTCTACCCAGCAAAATGATCATTTAGAATAGAAGGAGAGATAATGAATTTCTCTAACAAGCAAAGACCAAAAGAATCAGCGATACTAAACCTATACAAAGAGAAATATTGAAGGACAGTTTCTAAATAGAAAAGAAACAAGAACCTAAAGGAAAGGGAAAATTGCAATAGGAAAAGCAAATATATAAAAGAATCTAAGATGACTTAAGTCAGAATTTAGATTAAAAAGGAATAAAAAATGCAAAAGTGATTGTAACTACAAGAAACAGTGAAAGGATAATCATTAAGCTATAAAATAGGACATCGAAATGTGGGAGAGGTAAATATAAAAATGTATATCTTTTATAATGTGTTTGAACTTGAATACCTATCCTTTTAAAGCGAGTAGATATAACTGTGAGTTAACATACTTGAACTCCATGGTAACCACAGATCCAAAACATACAACAGATTCGCAAAAACTAAAAAGAAGATAAATCAGGTATATTAATTAAAAAAGAAAATGAGCAAACCATAAAAGGAGAAACAAAAGAAGAAATGAACATAAAATAACTACAACCACCAGAAAACAAAGGTGTAAATGATTAGTACATGTCTATCAGCAATGTTTAGTCATTCAGTCATGTCCGACTCTTTATGAGACCATGGACTATAGCCTTCCAGGGTCCTCTGTCCTTAGAGATTCTCCAAGCAAGAAAACTGGAGGGGGTTGCCATTTTCTGCTCCAGAGGATCTTCTCAACCCAGGAATCAAAGCCAGGTCTCCGTATTGCAGGTCGAATCTTTACCATTTGAGCTACCTGGATGATTATTACTTAAATGTCAATGAACTAAATGCTCTGATCAAAAGTAAGCATATTGTATAAAAAAAAAACCCAAAAACTGTGATATGCTACCTACAAGAGACTCATTTCAGGGTGAAAGATACACAAACTGAAAGTAAGGGGATGGAAAAAGATATTTCCAAAAATACAAGTACAAACAATAAGAATACAGGGAAAGCAATTCTTCTATCAGACAAAATAGACTTCAAGGCAAAACCATGATGATAAAGAAAGGCATTGTGCCTGCGCTTTCAGACATATCCCACTTGCCAGGCTCCTCTGTCCATGAGATTTCCCAGGCAAGAATACTAGAGTGTGTTGCCATTTCTTCTTGCATGGGATTTTCCCAACCTAGGGATTGAACCTGCATCTTCTGCATTGGCAGGCAGATTCTTTACCACTGAGCTATCCAGGAAACCCTAAAGAAAGGCATTATGTAATAACAAAGGAATCACTAGGGCTTCCCGGGATGGCTACCCTAATAATAATAATAATAATAATAACAATAATAATAATAATAATAATCTGCCTGCAGTGCCTGATCCCTGGGCTCCATCCCTGGGTCAGGAAGATACCCTAGAGAAGGGCACAGTAACCCACTGGAGTTTTTTTTGCCTGCAGAATCCCATGGACAGAGGAGCCTGGTGGGCTAAGTCCATAGTGTCACAAATAGTTGGATATGACTGAAGCAACTTAGTACACAGGCACGTGCTATTTTTAAGTCAACTTGAGTTATAATTTACACAAAATAAAATAAGCTGTTTTGAAGTACACAATTTGATAAGTTTTGAAAAATGAATATACTTCTGCAACTTCCTCCCCAATTAAAATTTAGAACATTTCCATCACATCAAAAGCTAACTCCTGTCACTTTTGAACTAATGCCCCACACTGTTACTTCACCCAAGCAACCTGGGATCTGATATACATAACTGTAAATTATTTTTTTACAGATTATCTTTTGAATAATTCACATAAGCAGAATAATTCAATATCAATTCCTTTGCATCTTACCTTACTCAGCATAGTGTTTCTGAGTTTTACTCAGGTGATGAGTATAGGGATTTCATTCCTTTTTATTACTGAAAAGAAACATTCTATGACTAACCCACAATTTGGCAGTTCGTTCATCTGGTGATTTACATTTGGACTGCTTATAATTTTCAGTTATAAGAAAAGTGTCTAGAAATATTTTTTCACATGTCTTATGTGGATGTATGTCTTCACTCCTCTTTTCTAAATGTCTAAGAGGACTTACTGGGGATTTATGCCTGTACAGTTAACTCCACATCCTTTCTAAAATTTGTTACTCTCAGTCTTTTCAAGTTTGATCCATTTTGGTGCTTGTGTAATGGTAACCCATTGGGGTCATAATTTGCATTTCCTTGATTATTTTTATTTGATTGCTTTTAATTTTCAAACTCTGCATTCAAATGGGTATATCTTTCTTTTTCTCTTTTGCCTTTTGCTTCTCTTCTTTTCACAGATATTTGTAAGATCTCCTTAGACAACCTTTTTGCATTTCTTTTTCTTGGGAATGGTCCTGATCCCTGCCTCCTATACAATGTCACAAACCTCCAACCATAGTTCTTCAGGAACTCTGTCTATCAAATCTAATCCCCTGAATCTATTTCTCATTTCCACTGTATAATCATAAGGGATTTGATTTAGGTCATACCTGAATGGTCTAATGGTTTTCCCTACTTTTGTCAATTTAAGTCTAAATTTGGCAATAAGGAGATCATGATCTGAGCCACAGTCAGCTCATGGTCTTCTTTTTGCTGACTATATAGAGCTTCTCCAACTTTGGTTGCAAAGTATATAATCATTCTGATTTCGGTATTGACCATTTGGTGATGTCTATGTGTAGAATAGTTTCTTGTGGTGTTGGAAGAGTGTGTTTGCTATGACCAGCGGGTTCTCTTAGCAAAACTCTATTAGTCTTTGCCCTGTTTCATTCTGTACTCCAAGGCCAAACTTGCCTGCTACTCCAGGAATTTCTTGACTTCCTACTTTTGCATTCCAGTACCCTATAATGAAAAGGACATCTTTTTGGGGTGTTAGTTCTAGAAGTTCTTGTAGGTCTTCATAGAACCATTCAAATTCAACTTCTTCAGCATTACTGGTTGGGCCATAGACTTGGATTACTGTGATATTGAATGGTTTGCCTTGGAAACGAACAGAGATCATTCTGTCATTTTTGAGAAAATGAAGAGAAAAGGAGAAGAGGAAAGATATACCCATTTGAATGCAGAGTTCCAAAGGATTGCAAGGAGAGATAAGAAAGTCTTCCTCAGTGATCAATGCAAAGAAATAGAGGAAAAGAGTAAAATGGGAAAGACTAGAGATCTCTTCAAGAAAACTGGAGACACCAAGGGAATATTTCATGCAAAGATGAGCTCAATAAAGCACAGAAATGATATGGACCTAACAGAAGCAGAAGATATTAAGAAGAGGTGTCAAGAATACACAAAAGAACTATATAAAAAAGATCTTCATGACGCAGATAACTGCGATAGTGTGATCACTCATCTAGACCAGATATCCTGGAATGTGAAGTCAAATGGGCCTTAGGAAGCATCACCATGAACACAGTTAGTGGAGGTGATGGGATTCCAATTGAGATTTTTCAAATCCTAAAAGATGATGCTATGAAAGTGTTGCACTCAATATGCCAGCAAATTTGGAAAACTCCACAGTGGCCATGGGACTGGAAAATGTTCATTTTCATTCCAATCCCAAAAAAGGCAATGCAAAAATGCTCAAACTACTGCACAATTGCACTCATCTCACATTTTAGCAAGTAATGCTCAAAATTCTCCAAGCCAGGCTTCAACAGTACATGAACTGTGAAATTCCAGATGTTCAAGTTGGTTTTAGAAAAGGCAGAGGAACCAGAGATCAAATTGCCAACATCTGTTGGATCATTGAAAAAGCAAGAGAGTGCCAGAAAAATATCTACTTCTACTTTATCGACTATGCCAAAGCCTTTGACTGTGTGGATCACAACAAACTGTGGAAAATTCTTCAAGAGATGGGAATATCAACAAGTGGTGCTGGGAAAACTGGTCAACCACTTGTAAAAGAATGAAACTAGAACACTTTCTAACACCATACACAAAAATAAACTCAAAATGGATTAGAGATCTAAATGAAAGACCAGAAACTATAAAACTCCTAGAGAAGAACATAGGCAAAACACTCTCTGACATAAATCACGGCAGGATCCTCTATGACCCACCTCCCAAAATGTTGGAAATAAAAGCAAAAATAAACAAATGAGACCTAATGAAACTTAAAAGCTTTTGCACAACAAAGGAAACTATAATTAAGGTGAAAAGACAGCCTTCAGATTGGGAGAAAATAATAGCAAATGAAGAAACAGACAAAGGATTAATCTCAAAAATATACAAGCAACTCCTGAAGCTCAATTCCAGAAAAATAAATGACCCAATCAAAAAATGGGCCAAAGAACTAAACAGACATTTCTCCAAAGAAGACATACAGATGGCTAACAAACACATGAAAAGATGCTCAACATCACTCATTATCAGAGAAATGCAAATCAAAACCACAATGAGGTACCATTACACGCCAGTCAGGATGGCTGCTATCCAAAAGTCTATAAGAGATAAATGCTGGAGTGGGTGTGGAGAAAAGGGAACCCTCTTACACTGTTGGTGGGGATGCAAACTAGTACAGCTGCTATGGAGAACAGTGTGGAGACTCCTTAAAAAACTGGAAATAGAACTGCCATATGACCCAGCAATCCCACTCCTGGGCATACACACTGAGGAAATTAGATCTGAAAGAGACACGTGCACCCCAATGTTCATCGCAGCACTGTTTATAATAGCCAGGACATGGAAGCAACCTAGATGCCCATCAGCAGACAAATGGATAAGAAAGTTATAGTACATATACACAATGGAATATTACTCAGCCATTAAAAAGAATTTATTTGAATCAGTTCTGATGAGATGGATGAAACTGGAGTCCATTATACAGAGTAAAGTAAGTCAGAATGATAAAGACCAATACAGTATACTAATGCACATATATGGAATTTAAAAAGATGATAACAATAACCCTATATACAAAACAGAAAAAGAGACACAGATGTACAGAACAGACTTTGGGACTCTGTGGGAGAAGCTGAGGGTGGGATGTTCAGAGAGAATAGCATTGAAACAAGTATACTATCAAGGATGAACCAGATCACCAGCCCAGGTTGGATGCATGAGACAAGTGCTCAGGGCTGGTGCACTGGGAAGACCCAGAGGGATGGGATGGGGAGGGAGGCGGGCGGGGGGCTCAGGATGGGGAACACATGTAAATCCATGGCTGATTCATGTCAATGTATGGCAAAAACCACTACAATATTGTAAAGTAATTAGCCTCCAACTAATAAAAATAAATGGAAAAAAAAATAAAAAAATACTTTGAGACTCCCCCAAAAAACAAAAAAAAAATAAATAAACAATAAAAATAAAAGAAATTCTAAGAAAAAGAGAGAGAGAGAGAGAGAGAGATGGGAATATCAGACCACCAGACCTGCCTCTTGAGAAATGTGTATGCAGGTCAGGAAAGAACAGTCAGAATGGGATATGGAACAACAGACTTGTTCCAAATAGGGAAAGGTATATGTCGAGGGTGTATATTGTCTCCATGCTTATTTAAATTGTATGCAGAGTACGTTATGAAAAATGCTGGGCTGGAGGAAGCACAAACTGGAATCAAGATTGCTGGGATAAATATCAATAAACTCAGATATTCAGATGACACCACCCTTACGGCAGAATGTGAAGAAGAACTAAAGAGCCTGTTGATGAATGTGAAAGAGGAGCGTGAAAAAGTTGGCTTAAAACTCAACATTCAGAAAACCAAAATCTTGAAATCTGGTCCCATCACTTGATGTCAAATAGATGGGGAAATAGTGAAAACAGTGAGAGACATAATCTTTTGGGGCAGATGGTGACTGCAGCCATGCACCATCACTACAGATGGTGACTGCAGCCATGAAATTAAAAGACACTTGCTTCTTGGAAGGAAAGTTATGAGCAACCTAGACAGCAAATTAAAAAACAGAGACATTACTTTGCAAACAAAAGTCTGTCTAGTCAAAGTTATGGTTTTTCCAGTAGTCTTGTATGAATGTGACAAGTGAACTTTAAAGAAAGCTGAGGGCCAAAGAATTGATGCTTTTGAACTATGATGTTAGAGAAGACTCTTGTGAGTCCCTTGGACTGCAAGGAGAGCCAACCAGTCCGTCCTAAGGGAATTCAGTCCTGAATATTCGTTTTAAGGACTGATGCTGAAGCTGAAATTCCAATACTTTGGCCAACTGATAGAATAACTGACTCATTTGAAAAGACCCCAATGCTGGGAAAGATTGAAGGCAAGAGGAGAAGGAACGACAGAGGATGAGATGGTTGGATGGCATCACCAACTCAATAGACATGAGTTTGGGTAAACTCCAGGAGTTGGTGGTGGACAGGGAGGCTTGGTGTGCTGCTGTCCATGGGTCACAAAGAGTCAGACACCACTGAGCAACTGAACTGAACTGAGTTTTCAAGCTAGGTGAATGAAAGGAAAACAAAAACACAAGCTGTATGAATGGCTAATATTTGGCATTTATAGATTTTATTTTTTCTAAGAGCCATTAAGCAGGTTCTAAAACAATAATTAATTTTAATAAATCTAGTAGCTGTGTTGTCTAGTCTCCTGCTTATTGAATCTATTGGGATGTTCCCTTTTTATTCAATTTTTTAAATTTAAAACTTGAAATTAATTCTTTCTTCCATCTTTTTTATATTTGGACTTTTCTCCTTTCACAAATGTTTGTCTCTAATTTCTTGGAGAATGCTAAGCCAAATTATTTCCATGTTATGCTTAAATTACTCCATTATTGTCATAATTTTTCTTTTCTTTTTAACTGCTTAGAAAGAACGTTCATGGGTAATACTCAAGGAGAATGCTTTTGGTTGAAATAGGAGCCCTACCCTTCTGTTTTTTGTGTGTGTGGAAAGATACTTTGTTTCTTGGCAAATGCATTTTTCCTGAAAATCCAACCCTGTTCATGAATATGCAGTGATTTCCCCAAAAGGATAACAGAGAGGAAAAATCCCAACTTCCTGGATAGACAGGTTCAACTAGGAATAGATATATCTTTTTTTTTTTATAAGTGCTGAATTTACTGATAAGGATTTGAGTAAACTTGCAATATGTGAAAAAGATAGAAAACCAAAAACAACTTTCTATATCATGGCCACTGAATCTGGATGTACAATAAATATTAATGCAAAATATATATGCTTGTAGTTTCAAAAATGCTAATCATCTCCATCAGAGAAAGCAAGAAAGAAAAATTGCTAAATAGACACAACTCCCTGGCTTTTCACTTGTTTTGTTTCTACCTTTTAGACATCCTTCACCCATTTCTCACACCCTCACCTCAATATAATTTAAATCCCTTTTTTCTCTTAATAAGAGTTAAATCACAAACAATACTTACACACACCATACTTTGAGTATTTTCACATTCTCCTATATCATCTTTCTTCTTTTGCCCAATATTAATTTTTCCTTAATGAAAAACTGAATATTCTAAAACATGATATTTTTCTATCAGATTGATTAAAGCTTTTGGATGTCAGGAAAATAAACTCTTTAGCCCCAGTAATCAGTATTAGAATTAGACTGAACAGAGAGAATACTCACCACCATTTTTAGAAGATAGAGTGGGAATAGTTGATATTTTTTGGTTCTGGTCTTCTCTGCCAGAAAATACTATGGCAAAAATCATGATAGTAATTTGTTCTCTTTAGGATAAAATATTAAGACAATGTAAAAATTCAGTCCTGATTTCAAATCATTGAAACATGTTGTTGATATACTGATTGTAATAAGAACAGATATTTTTTCAATTACTTACAGTTTGCAAGACACCCAGTGTTATTATCAGGACCACACGCAAGATCCCTAGACTCCAAGCTGTCACTTGCCATTTTATAGATCGGTGGTGTGAAACTAAAGGAAACATAAACAATGATGAAGCTTCATCATTTCCAAAGAAAACATCAAATATAAAACTGAACACCAGTATGTTTCACTCTCAGAGGGAATTATCTGTTTTTTAAATTCTTGAATGTGTTCATGCTGAATAAAACCATTTCTTAGCACATTGGGAACTCTAATTTCTCCATACTCATATTTCCTCCCTAATAGCTTCTTCTTGATCTCACTTCTTATCCTGTTTGAGGCTCCAGGTATGTCACCTGAACCACCCCACCATCATCTTTGAGCCTCCTTTGCCTATGATTTTATAAATTATTAACTCTGAGCATTCCACAAATATACTTTCTTCTAGTAAACTCAGAAATGAAATACATCTAGATAGAGAAAATAATGTCCTGTGCTTAGTTGTGTCCAACTCTTTGGGACCCCATGGACTGTAGCCCACCAGGCTCCTCTGTCCATGGGGATTCTCCAGGCAAGAATATTGGAGTGGGTTGCCATGCCCTTCTCCAAGGGGTCTTCCAGGGATCAAACCCAGGTCTCCTGCATTGCAGGCAGATTCTTTACCATCTGAGGCACCAGGGAAGCCCAAGAATACTGAAGTGGTTAGACTATCCCTTCTCCAGGAGAACTTGCAGCCAGAAATTGAACCAGGGTATCCTGCATTGCAGGTGGATTCTCTACCAGCTGAGCTACCAGGGAGCATATTGTCATGCAAATTAAAATATTAATTATAAATTCCATTGAGCATTAACATTCTTTTATTAGCCAATCAATCATTCAGTGTATCAGTCAAAGGGGAAATAACAAAATACATTATTATTTTTTGTCAAGAAAGAAACAGCTGTCGCTAATTTTACAAAGATATATGAGCATGTTCACCAAGATCTGGCTTCCCTTGTGGCTCAGACAGTAAAGAATCCCCCTACAATGTATGAGACCTGGGTTCGATTCCCTGGTTGGGAAGATCCCCTGGAGGAGGGCATGGCAACTCACTCCATGGCAATACTTGCTTGGAGAATCCCCATGAACAGAGGAGCCTGGCGGGCTACAGTCCATGGGTTAGCAAAAAGTCAGACTCAACTGAGCAACTAGGCACACACCAAGTTTCAGCATAATGATAGAAAATGTTTCTGTCAAAAAATGGCATCGTACTTAAAATTGGAGGAAAATAAAAATTTATTATTCCTTAAAGTAGGAGAAGCATGGGGGATGGTGAGAGGGTGTCTTCAACTTGGAGAGGCAATCTCTGTAAATACTTTTAAATCACAGGAAGTTTGGAACTGAAATACAATCTAGTGGAGCTCAGTAAAGGAGGCAATGGAGATGGAGAGATAGTCTGTAGAACTATAGGATTATTATTATTTTTTAACTTTAAGAACAATAGAAAATTTTGTAGGAACTTTGTTTAAAAAGTCATGATCATTTTGCTTGAAATATAAGGAAAGGATTGAAAAGTGGAAGATGTGAGACTTTTGAGAGTCTGTCTCTGTAATCTCCATGAAAACATATGAATCTCAATCCAAGAGAAGCAGGTTCAGCTTGAATACACTACTTGAGTGTGAGGGGTCAAACTTAAACTTTCAGGTTTTGAGATTAAGCAATGAGGGAGCTAAATACTAAATTCAATCCTCTTAGTTTTAGTCACCTTCTGCCCAAAGTCCTCCAGATAGCTAAGAAAAAAAAAAAAAAATCAAGTCTCGGAAAAGCTCTATCCAAACACCAAGATATTTCTCTCATTTTACCAAAATAGTTGAGGCTATAAATTTCTTTAACTTGTCCACTCCTATATCTGTATGTACATATGCATGTGTGTATATATTCGTATATTCATACCCTGTTGTCATTGTCTTCTTTTTATTTCAGAAGATGAGCAATTTCTCTATGATTCAAGTTAAAACCTTTGACATATCCTATTTATTCCATGCCACCCAGTCTCCCTTACAGCATTTATTATCTAAGAGAAAATTATCTTTTTGTGCCCCTTTCTTCATCATCTCTTTTTTATAAACTTTGTCTGCTTAGTCTATACATGGGCTCAAATTTCTCAAAATCTAATATTTTGAGACAAGGGATTCTTTGTCTTGGCTCAGGTCTTCCACTTTTCATTGTCATTTCTATGTTGTTATTATCAGTGAAAATTGTAAAAATGCTATCTGGACTCTCTTTATTCCTATACTAACCTTCTTTTGATCCCTTAACTTTCAGTTGTAGCTTGTAAGCTTTTCTCCATAATCAAACAAAAACCCCAACTGCAAAATCCAAGGAAATAATTTTACACTTACACTTTATTAAGCATAGTTTATTTTCTCCTCTCTGGACATGCATTTCATAGGTACCTTTCTTGAGTCTTGCTCTCCTTAATTCTTACATGTTGCCTTTTTGTATGGTAGACTTTTCATTCACATCGTCTCTATTTGCAGTACTATCTACTCACGTAAGTCTTTCCTGCCCATTTCCATCTTCTTTCTAGAGATTCAACCTTTCAAATCCCATTTCATTATGGATATTGTCCTCTGAACTGATTAAGAAAGGATTCAAATGCCATACATGATCTGACTTTTACTGAATTAAATATCAGACTCTTGTTATTTTTTTGAAATTAAGTGATTACTGCTTCTTAACCTTTATAGGAACCATTTTGTCCAGAGCAGGCCCACAGTACAAATTCAAAAAAATAATTGTGAAACTGAGTTAGACTGAACTGAATTGAAGACTGGCATCAAGAATTATTTTTAAAATGACACACAAAAGAAGCAATAGAATTCATATAATAGTTCTTACAAGTAATGCAATTGTGTTGGAATTTGGATCAGTACTATTTTAGAGGAAATGAACATAGTGAAGGACTATTTAAGAGACAAACAATTCCACAGTAATCTCCTAAAATAATCAAGGACAGTCTTGAAGATAAATAAATAGTGTATTGTGGCAATTTAATAAAGATTTTGAGAAAAGTAATCTAAATGCAAGAACCGAGATCTAGTGAATAACAAAATGTAATATTATACCTTTGCTTTTTTCCCTAAACAACCATTTTCTGTACTGAAAGAGAGAAAATCTGGGTGATTTCTGTTCCAAGTGTCTTGCTTGCTGTTCACTTGATGCGACATTTCTCTCATTTGTTTTGGGTCTTTTTTGCTTCCGTTGAGATCTGGGAAATTTCAGTTCTGTGTGGGTTACCTCTTGCTTGTTTACAATAACTTTGTTTTGCATATTCTTAAGCTTTTTTTTTTTTCCCCTGAAAAGACTTGGATTCCTTCGGCTGAATCTTGATATCTTTCTCTTTAGTATCTATGCAATAGACAAATGTGAGGAAAAGAGTTAAGTGGTCATTGTTATCAGATCAAACAGTGAAAAAGTTGTTTCATTCTGATATATAAGTAAACATTTAGGTATAACATTAAAAGGGTAAGAAAAGGACCAAATGAGAGACTAAATCTCTCTCCCAACGTTGCAATCCTTATTTAGAAGAATGATTCCATTTTCCTTCAATATGATTATACATTTCATTTCCTCTTTTAATCATTTTTTGAGATAAGTAGATAAAGTTTATATATATTTGCTTCTCAATAGTTTTTTATAATGAATAATGTTAATCATGTGTAGACTATGATTAAAACACAAGGATATTAACAAAGAATTTATTATTTAAATTTAATATTAAAGCTTTTTAATCTAAAATCACATTGCCATAAATATTGTTGTATCACTGAAATAATCCATTATTCAGAAGACTCTTAACATAGGAAAAACTCTCTCAGGAACTGGGTAAATCTTACAGTTGTAAAATAACAATGAATCTCTCAATCTGCCTGCCTACCATCTTTTTCCTGCTTAACCAGGCCGTATTTACCTTTCCACTTACACACACAAGCAGAAGCGAGCACATGGACCATCTAAATTAAGAGACAATGCCAATGAGCCACCAAAACTGAACAAAAGAAATAAAAAGGTAAAATATAAAATTTAAAAAAATATTGTCTTCAAATTCATTAATTAATAAAAAATGCTAATTGAAAGAATAAAATAACTTTTACCTGTGAAAACACTAGATAACTTAACAGATATTTTTGTATTAACAAATGATTGTGAGTACAAAATTATTTATCAATATTTACAAAACATAAAGTATGCAAGCTTTGAAACAATTCCAGTTTTAGCAATTTATCTTATAATTTTTTAAACATCCAAAGTTATATAGCACAGACTTTTTTTCCCCTTATACTTTACTAAGAGTTAAGCTGGAAAACAGAAAACAAAAAACAGAGTTATTAGCAGACGTTTTTGTAATAAAGTGAGTTGTGAGATAAGTTAATATTTCACATTGATATATTGACACTCTAGTATACCTTTAACTATTTAACGTAACAAATATTGATACATAAAGCAAAGTAATAGATTTGCAGTGATTACTTTTAGGTACAGTTTTGGCAGGTTTGCATTGCTTTTCATTTTACTGAAAATTAAAGAACTTGTGATAAAAGCAACTTAAAGGTGAAATTTTGAGAATTTAAAAATGTTGAAAAACAAATAATTTTATACATAGGATATTTTCTACATCCATGGCTATTTTAAGAGTAAATTTCAGAAAAAAAAATGGGGTACAATTTTTTAATTAAAAATTTTTATACTTCCTTAAATTGTTTCCTGAAAGCTTTGCTCAATGATAGCAAAAATGGTATTTAATTGAATATATTGGTATTGCAAGAATGTAGCTGTTTAAATATTTGGCGCAATTAAACTACATTTTTGTACCATAGGAGGAAGAAAAATGACTATTGTTATTAAGAAAAAGTAATTAAATAAGCACGGTCTAAGAAAAGTTTAAAAGTGGTATAATCATTGGAAGGATGGACTTCCTTCCTTGGTTCACACTGAAGCATTACATAGACTTAGATCACTAATTTCACTACAACACTGAAACGAATTTCAATAAATCAAAATGTTAAATGTAAGACATGAGGTGATAAAGCTAATAAAGGATTAAAAGAAAGTATAAGTAAATAGTTACAATTTTCTAATCTCGAACAGACTAGGAAAATAATTAAGTTGAATTATAGAAATATCATTTTTATTACTAAAGTTTTTGTCACCAATAATCACACTAAAAGATTTTTATTTCACCACTAACCAAAGAAATATGAACTAACATACTAATGATACACATTTTCACCAATAAAATCACTAAATTTAAGTCAAATGCAATCACATAGAGTTGCACAATGTGCAAGAAAACATATTTATTTACAAGGACTTTAGGTTAATCTAAATTTTACCCTTTGGAAATTAATTTGTTTTTATTTACCAAACCAAATAATGAAAACATCTACTGATCCGATAATTCAAAATAATGAGAAAATTATAGCTTTTTAAGTAAATTTACTGGAGAAAAGAGCCTAGGTAGTTGAAAAAAAAAAAAAACAGGAAAATTTCAAGACAAAGAAACAAAAAATAAATAAAAGAGATAGCGGGAATCATATTCCATACCACTGTTTATGAAAAAAGCATGCAACATAATTTTACAAAAGCTATTTTTTTCTAAACTATAATTTTAATACATTCTGAGTTACTAGTTCAAATTAATGCTAATCATTACATACGTTTTTAACTTCTTGAGAGAAGGAAATAAATGGAAGCAATCATACTCACTGACTTGAAGATAAATTTGTAGGAAAATCAGAGACTTAATAATGTAAAATGGTTGTAGGTTGGAATTAGTTATGTAGTAGATAATCTGATATAAGAACCTCTAGAGAAGACTCTAGGTTAAAAACCACTCTAATACTGACATAAACTTTTGTTGTTCAAAACATATGTGAAAAACTACACAGGAAGTTTTCATGTAACTGCCAATTTGTAGTTTTAACTCTCCCACAAAACACTGTCCAAGAAGTGAAAATGTTGCTTCAATACATCATGACTTTTGGTACTCTGAAAATTGTATCATGAATTTCAGACTTTTTAGTTTAAAAGGTCTGAAAAAATATTAATTTAATGGCTGCTTAATAAGAATATCCCTTCATCAAAGTTGAAGCTTAATGGAAAAGAAAAATGAGCCAAATTACATATTTTATCAGATGTTACGTGGAACAAAAGTACCATGGGATATTTAGAAAAGTATGTTGATGTGTCTGAATAGAAAGTATATTTTAGGCTTTACTGGTTAAATTAAAATAGATAATTCTTAGTAACTACTTAGTGGTAGTTGCTATTACCACCCAGAACACAAAGTTTATGTTGTGTTTATTATAACATGTAATATAGTGTAGTAGAGTTTGGCATGTTATAATTAATAACTATGTAATTTGAAAGACTTCCATAGTCACCAACTTGTGGGTTAAATTTCCAAATGTGTCTCTGTTGTTAGTTTGTACCAGATGACCGAGAATCACAGTACTGATACCATCTTCCTTAAGTCACTCCCACTTACTTATGACTCTAATATTCATTTTCCCTTCTCTCATCATGGTTTATGTGCTCCTAGGCATTCTCAACATTGATTCGTGATAATGGATCACAGTCTTCTGATTCATCAATGTCCATGTGAACCATCCACTTACACCCTGCCCATTCAGTTTTTCCTTCTCCCCATCCTCAAGTAACTACACTCTGCCTCAGCCAAGCCCTCCCATGGGAACATCTCTGTCCTTGTCATACCTTTAAGTGTTTCATATCCAAAAATGCCTTATTAAAACTCCCCACCCTCTACAAACACTCTTACCTTTCAAGAATGCTTATTTGTCTTTCTCCAACATGAAAATGCTCTGATCTCATTGACATCTCCAGCCCTGTCTCCAACTTGACCTCATTCCACTCCATCAGTATATTTCTTTCTTCACCTTCTTTCAGGTCAACCTTGATTCTCTTCTGCCAGTCACTAACTTTCTTGAACATATTTTGGTCCCACTTGTTCAATAAAATCATTATCCTATGTTTGAGATAAATTATCTGTTCCTGTCTGTCAACACCTGAGAAGCCAAGTGCTTTTAGAAGAGGTCAGGTTTACTGCAATAAAAATTCATTGTCACCAGCACCAAATTGCTTTAAGGCTGCTAGGTGTTCTATTGCTTTCTACAGGTCATCATTCTTTCACATTCGCTGCAACTGATTTTATCACACATTCTCCATTCTTAACAAATCTCTCTTCCACCTCCTCTCTTTGTTCTCAGAAGATGACCTATATCACAGAAAAAGAAAAGCTAACAGATTGCCTCATCTTTCTCCCTAAATATGCATGCATCTTATCTTCTCTCCTGTTCAACAGAGGTGTTTTCCATCCTCTTTAATAAAGCCAATTTTAACTATATTTGAATCTATCCACTCTGCCACCCGAGAATCACAGTTTATTACTCCACTTTCTTTTTGAATAGTCAATATTTTCTTAATATTATCCTTCACATCAGTTTAAAATTACATGCAATTTTTAATATCATTAGACCTCAAGCTCATTAAAAATACTATTTTTGCTCTCTATCACTCTTAGAAAAAGTCTCAAAGTGCCATTGTGTTTCATTACTATTTATTATATTTTATTCTCACTACTCAAGCCATTGCATTCTGACTCCTTACTAATGACTGCTTGGCATCAGCACACCTTTAGATCATAAGTGATCTCTGCTTCACTAAGTGGATCCTTTATTTCTCTTTTAGTTGAACTTTTAATAGAATTCAACGCCATTCACCATTCCTTTCTTCCTAACCATTTCTTCTTTAGCCTATATTCTCTTGGTCTCTTCACCCACCGTCATTGTCTCAGTTACTACTTATCACGTGTTTACACATGTGCACATGCTGAGAAGATTTCTTCTTTAGGTTTTAGCTCACTTATTCCCTTGCCAATTAGCGTCTCCCCAAATGCCCCTAATATTAAACGCTAGAGCTCCACACCTCAAAAATGAAAACAAAGTAAACATATCATCACCCCACAGATGTTCCCACGTTAGTAAAAGTCACCATTTTTCAACTAGTTGAAAGAGTAAGGAGTCTGGAGTGCCCCTAGTTATTCTCTGTATATCTATGTCAGTTACAAGATTTGACCTATTTTAAATAAGAAATTACTCTCAAATTGTCTGCCTCTGCTATAGCCTTGTCTTTGAAAGCTTCATACACTTTCATCTTTTTGCCCTTGTTACATCATTCCGCTTTAATTAAATGAATCTCACATCACAATTTTCCTCACATCACTGGGTCTTCACACATCCTAACATTCTTGCCTAAATCATTCTTTGTCCTTTTCTTTACCTAACTAACTGAAATAATTCAGTTTGTAAAATACCTGTTTCAATCTATACTCCCTTAGAGCTCTTTGGGGAACTCTGGCACTAGGTCAGTTACCTCTATACTATTTTTCATAGCTTGATAATTTACATTTTTAAAGCAATAATCAACACTAAAGCTTATAATAATTTCAATACTTATTTGACTGATATATATTTTCTCCAACAATTCTAATTTCCACAGGGATATGTCCATTATTGTTTATCATTTTAGGCCTTGACGTATGGTAGACACCCAGACATGTCACTTAAATGGGTGAATCAGAAAATAAATTATAGAATACTCAACAAATTGTGCTTGAAGAACTAGATACACTTTTGGTAAAATTAAACTTAGCTCCCAATATCAGGCAAATGAAGTGCTAAACATAGGTAATGTGTATAAAGGAATAAAGGGCTTCCCAGGTGTCACTAATGGTAAAGAACCTGCCAGTCAATGCAAAAGACCTAAGAGATGTG